>NC_140969.1:12866295-13001295 GCF_056783735.1 Eptatretus burgeri
ACGTCACACCCGACATGCATTGGCATGACGATGATGGAGACCATTATTAAGAGGGACATCGCAGCCTAACTACTGGCAACCGAGAGACGATGTGACAAGCTGACGGGGAACGTCGTCAGCAAAAATGGCATGGCCTGACTCGCTGCCAATTTTTTCTCACCATCAATTCTGTCCCATGGACCCATTAGCCTTTCTTCACCCAACCATCTTACTTGCGAGTTTCAGTGTTTCCTCCAATCCTCCCTCTCCTCTTATCCTGTTTGTTCATTCCATTGATGTTTGTCCCACTCTCAGATCTACCCTGCTCTTCCGTGAGCCTCACTCCTGTTGCGGTAAAATAACCAGAGTTGGTGTCAAAGCCACCCAATGCTCGCCTGTTGATACATTTTATCGTTTTTAAAACATTCATCTAATAATTAATATTTTTCATAAAGCATTGCAGTGAAGTCTGATCCAAATAATTTTAAAGCAATATATGTATTTGTATATTGTAATCAGTAACAAGAGCGCAAGTGAGCACAATATACGCCCGAACAAGAAGGTATATACAGAATTGGGCTACGACATGGAAAACAGCATCCTGGTTGCCATGGCAACCACTTTAGATGACGAACGTATGTCACGACACACCGTCTCCACAGTCTGTACCTATGTACCAAATATGAAACGTGAAAGTTGAAAACTTTGGGAGTTAGAGTGCGGACAGGAATGGATATATATATATATATATATATATATATATATATATATATATATATATATATATATATATATATATATATATATATATATATATACATACATATATATATCGGGCGTATAAAAAATAGTGTGGTAGATAAAAACATTAGAAAGGAAAAAATAACTTGCACCAAAAACTTTAACATTTTCACGCTCACGCTCACGCTGACGCTGACGCTGACGCTCACGCTCACGCTCACGCTGACGCTGACGCTCACACCGGGGGTATCGCTATAGCTCTCTGTTCTTCGAACAGGCGAGCTAAAAACGAATGAATGCAGGTGGGAAACTGCTCTGGACTTTGGAGGGTGAGCTGGGGTGGATTGGGGGAAAGCAGAGGTAGAAGTGGGAAGAGGAGTAAGTCCAGGGCCATGTTCCGTTAGCAAGTGGCTTGCAATCGCCAAGCCAACCGTTACATATCACCCGCTTTGCAAGCCACTTGTAAAACCGTTCAGCAAGCAGAGCAAGCGATTAAGCGATCTGCTTGCGATGGAACACCTCACGTCAGCTAAAATGGCCGCTGTAGTCAAACTCAAAACGATTGGTGGCTATTTCTTCAATTTTGCAATCACAGAGAACGATATTGAAACGTGCATTTCATATATTCTAAATGTTATTTCTACTTTTCATCCAAATTCTTTAAAATCTACACAAACATGCAAAACCCTTCCACCCACATCCTCCAAAATGCAGAGTGGCAGGTGGGTGGGCAGTGGGCTCCATCTTCTGATTCTCCATTTATTTTCCTCTTCCTTGTACTCGCTAAAACTGCTGCCAAGAGCAGAAATTCCTTTGGGGAAGTCGTCACAAGAGGATTGCGTAAAACCGAGAATGATGGCCCGGACAGCATTTGCTCAAATACCACAATAGCATTGTTTCCATGGAAACCGGCACATTGTTAAGCAATGTCGAGCACGCCGTTCTGTTGCAGTACTAGCTTGAGCACTTTGAATCAAGCGAGCTGCTTAGCGAAGAGTAAGCAAGCTGCTTGCTAACGGAACACACCTGATGTAAGCTTGAAATCAAAACCCACCAACTGGCTGTCGATGGGAGAGGGGTAGTCCTTGGGAAACAACCTCCTGTCTTGAGATACCAATGGTGCTAAAGGTCTTGGTAATAGTAATAGTAGTGGTAGTAGTAGTAGTATGCTGATAGTAGTAGTGCAAATAGTACTGTAGTAACACTATATCCATATGTATTATTTTGTTTGTAGCCTCGTCCCCAAATTTATTTATTTCAAGCGTTTATTTAAATTGCGAATCAATTCGAACACTCGCAAAGCTACCACGAGGATGCATGGGGTGGACAAGATGGATAGAGAAGGAAACTCTCAGTAAGGGAAACTGGAAATTTGGAAGGAGGAGGGATCGGGTGTGGTTTAATGAGGGAAGAAAATATCATGGTTTTGGATTGGGGACGATCTGAGATGGTGGTGAACAGCTGTCTTGAAGACCTGGAGGGAAGAATGAGATTGAAGAGGAAGTGTAAGTTGGTTCCACAGTTGGGAAAAAAAATTGGAACGAATGTGTGGAGGTGAGCATTCTATGTTCTCACTCCTCCACGAGCTTCGACATTGTATACAAAAAAACAACTCCTGTATTTTGTGAGTTTAACCATGAGGGCGTGACTGGAAGCAGATATGCATCTGAGAAGAGCTGCGGATGCTTGGAGGCTGAGAGAGTAGAGGAAGGAAGATGCACCGGAGTTGAGGTGTGCAGTCAGCCTGGATTTTGGAAGTTCAACCAGGTGGGACTTACTGGAAAAGCAAATATATCCTGGAGTTGTTGGGAATCCTGGAGTTTTTAGGATGACCGAGAGCCATTTGAGCGAAAGCAGAGGAGAGGTAGTGAAAGAAATAGGCCACCAACTTGTCTGTGATGTGAGAGCAACAGCCCTTCATTGGGGAAGAATAATGAAAATTGGGACTACATAATGCAAGGGTCAGGCTTGAAACGTGTGACACAGGAGAAGAATCTGGGGGTGGTAATAGATATGGTGGGGGGGGGGGGGGGTGGTAAGCAGATACAGCACAGTGCCAGGCAGCTTTTGGTGACGCTAATAGGGTTTTTCCGTTGTATTCATTGGGTAATAAATTATATATCAAAAGAGGTGGTGTTAACACTGTGTAGGAATTTAGTGAGGTCTCATCTAGAATATTGTGTTCAGTTTTGGTTACCACAACTCAGGAAGGATATAACTGCCTTTGAGAGGTTCAGCGTAGGGCTACCACGTTGATTCCGGGCCAAGCTCGTCAAAGCTATAAAGAGTGGCTGAAGGAGACAGGGCTTTATACACTAGAAAAGAGGTGATTATGAGGGTATCTGATATAGATAATAAATATAAAGGAGGGTAGAGATGAAATAAGTGCAGAGAATGTTTTTGCAGAATTTACAGAGATAGGACCAGGGCCATAGCATGAGAGCAACGAGGAGATTTAAGATGACATTTAATGCATGGAATGGTGGTGGCAGCAGAGAAGGAGAGTGTGTTCCGACTAGAATCGGATAGTTGTATCTAGAAGCACAGACGATGGAGGGGTTCATGGATATTGGCAGGATTGCACAGGCTTGATTGGCCTAATGATGGCCTCCTGCGTTTGAGGTCCTCATGTGATTCCTTTACGTCCGTCGTCCAAGTCCGGTGTGTTCTAATATGCAGCGTCCCCTGCTGTCTCTGCACTAGAATAGCGTACGCTTCGTTATTTATTGTTTGTACACTCCGACCAAGTTGGCAATTGAACCAAACTGAAGCTCAATGGCTACCATGCTACAAAGCTGAGCCATCCTGCCAGTTCATAAATAATATATGTTGTTCGATTCATTTTGCCATCCATGTTGTATATTATCTGCCCATTGGCTGTATTCCTTTCATCGTGGTAAGCAGTCAGCCAGTGGCCTTCCAGAAAATGCCAATGACTTGTGTGAAAATGTTATTTTTCTACATCCTCTTCTAATAATTATATTCTCTCCTGAACAACCATCCTCAAAATCATCTCCCAAATGTATATTATGCTCCAACCTTACTGATCAACCCCTCCAACTTTTCGACTCGGCTCTTAAACTTTTAACTTCCACTCCAAACATGCATTGCCTGGGTTTTACTCCCTCCGCTACCGGTGGTGGTGTGGATGGAGGTTACGTTTTCACCCACCGTCTGTCTGTTTGGTTGTCTATGAGCAGGATATCTCAAAAAGTTGTGAACGGATTCAGACAAAATTTAGGGGACGGGTTGGGTGTGTGTGACAAGGACAAATTAATGAGATTTTGGTAAATATCGAGATTCGGATCCGGATACTAAAAATTTTTGAAGTAATTCTTCACCATTGAGAGATAGGACCAAAACTATATATAGCATGATTTTTCAAAAAGTTGTGGACAGGTTATGACAAAACTAAGTGGATGAGGTGGGTATGTGACAAGAATGAGCCGATTCGATTTTGGTTGAGGTTGAGCTCATGAATGGAAGAGGCCAATGGGCCAACCACGTTCCTCGTGGTTGCAGCAGGTTGATCGGCATCTCAAGGAGATAGGGATGAGCCAGACATCTGCCTGGAGGGTGGCCCCTGGAGTACAGGCGGAAAGGGACGCATCAACGCGTTGCTCCGGCGCATGCTCCCATATCTGACCTGACCCATATCTGATCCAGATCCGGCCTATCAGTGGGATACAAAACTTAAGCTGTTCAGCCTGGTGGAGGTATGTGCTCTACTCAGTGCCGTTCCGGCTTGTTTGTGTTATATTTTCACATAATCAATACAAATTGCTCTGAAGCACCAGTGTGTACACATCTAATTGGGCTACATTATGTTCATGATGCAGGAGACAGTGGCAGGTATTTAAAAAAAAAAATTTTCACTTGCATGACATTGTCAAAGGTTTATAGATTAACCGATCAGGTTATTTGGAGGTAGCATCAGGACAGCTTCTCCACAGCCATGAGGCAATCTGCAGGTGCAGTGGTGTTGAGGTGGGGTTGTGGGTGGTGGTGTGGGAAGAGTATGTTTTCACTTGTGCATTTCACATGCAGAGCAGCAAGTGATTGTTAGTTTTTCGTTCAAACAAGTGGAAGCAAATTTCATCTGAAAAAAAGAAGAAGAAAAAAAGAAGCATCGTGCAAGCAATACCAAACTGATGACAGGCAATTATTCTTGAATTCAAAATTAGCGGAATAATGATTGATATCATTGAAAATTCCAACAAATCGCGTAGATTATGCAGGCAATTATTGCATGAAAACACAGCTTACATTAACCATAAAATTGCACCGTGGCTTCATCATAGTTGGGAAGCTGTCTTTTGCTTCTGGATGAAGACAACATGGTCGTGCGGAATATTTTGACCAAGGTTTGAACTCGAGGTAGCCTGAGGATCATCACTTCCATAATGATTTCAACCATGCATCACTGTTGCACACAGCATGTGTTGTCAGTCAATTTATGTTTCTTTCACCTGCTCAGAAGTGAACTCTACCTTCCCCTACTAAGACGTAAGAGGTAAATCAGGTCAGGTCAGATATGGGAGCATGCGCCGGAGCAACGCGTTGATGCGTCCCTTTCCGCCTGTACTCCAGGGGTCTCCATCTGGCCACCCTCCAGGCAGATGTCTGGCTCATCCCCATCTCCTTGAGATGCTGTTCAACCTGCTGCAACCACGAGGCATGTGGTTGGCCCATTGGCCTCTTCCATTCATGAGGCTCCGTCGCTGAAAGAATCTGGTGAGCAAGATCGGGTAAATCCACTCCCCATTTCTCCGCAAACTTTCCATTTACCCATTACCCTATCTTCATCTCTTCCAGCCTCCCACTCTCCTCTCAGCCTGAAGGAATGGTCTGGCTCGGGCCATGACAGGCACTCATGTAGACGCCTATCGTGTGTATGGAGGGAGTTCCTTTGAGGTCCTTGAAAAGGCAAGCAGCATGGAACTGATCTGTGGCCTTAATTATTCATGAAGATTGGTGATGGCACAGGAAGGCATGTTGGAGCCGACATCCAGAACTCCAGAGAATCCGCAGCGTTTCTTGGCTGGGACCGGGGCTGCATCACAGGAGCCAGTGTGACAGTGAGTGGCCTGTTCGAGAGGGACCAATTATGGAAGCGTAGCAGTCTGTGGCACACTTGGACGAGGCGTGGCCTCATGTAATTGGTCCCATAGTGTGAATCTTCAAACCTGGCTTTCGCCTTGGAAGTTGCTGTAACACCACTGGTGATGATTGTATCATTGCCAAAGTTGCATCTCAAGCATAACAATCGCCAAGGCAGCTCGCCGGTTGACCATCAACATGATGCCAATAATAAATGAGCAAGTCTTTTGGTTTGGTAAAGCAGAAAGGGAAATGTGACGTAAAAAGGAATGGGAAATGTGGAGTGGGGTGGATTGTGGGGTTTGTGGGGGTGGGGAGGGGTAGGAGTAGGTGGGAGGGAAGGTTCAAATGGGACTGCTGTGTGACATTGCATTTCCAAGCGAACAGGTGAAACTCACTTATGAAAACTAATTTCACCGGTACAATTGACGAATGTGTCAGGTGATTCTTTATTCCTTTCATAAGTTCCCAGAGATTCTTTTCCATGTTGACATTAGGAAGTGCTCTGTCACTGCCTTGGGTGCAAGCTTTTCCTGCAAAGCAGAGCCTGCTATGGGGAAGACTGCGATTGGCTGTTTATTGCATGTTACTCCGCAGTTGATACATTAGAGTACGGAGTACCTTGCAATGCCAAAATATCAGTCATTTTGTTGTTTTTCTTCATAAACTGGAGCATTAAAAAAAAAATCCTTTGCAATGATCAAAAATACAGTGCCGAGAGAAAATCTACACCCCCTTTCAACATTTTCACCTTTTGTTGCCTTATTGCCTGGAATTAAATTTCATCAAATCAGCATTTTTCCACCTTTTATTTACACACCCGAACCCACAACTTCCAAATGAAAAAAGTTCTACAAATTTCAGAAAATTAATTAAAATACAAAATAACAATATCTTGGTTGGATAAGTGTCCATCCCCCTTATTATAGCAATTGTAAATTAGCTCAGGTGTAACCCAATCACCTTCAAACCGCACACTAAGGTAATTGGCCTCCACCTGTGTTAAATTGTTGTGATTCTGATTATTTCGGAATAAAATAAACTGTTCTTGGAGGTTTCCTCTGCTGGGTAGTACATTTCACAGCAAAAATTCAACCATGAGCACCAACTTTGAAAGAGCTACAGGCCTTTATGGTAAAGACTTTTCACTCTGTGCGTGTGACAACAATATCCCGAGCACTCCACAAGTCTGGCCTGCACAGTAGGGTGGTAAGAAGGAAGCCATAACTCAAAAAAGCCCACCTGGAGTTCCGTTCGAGGTCTGCAAAAAGACACTCCGGAGATTCTGAAGCCACGTGGCAAAAAGTTTTGTGGTCTGACGAAACCAAGATGGAACTTTTTGTCCTAAATGCAAAATGTTACGTTTGGCGCAAACCCAACGCAGCACATCACCCAAAGAACACCATCCCTACTGTGAAGCATGGTGGTGGCAGCATCATGTTATGGGGATGTTTCTCATCAGTAAGGACTGGGGCACTTGTCAGGTTAGAAGGGAAAATGGATGGAGGAAAACCTGCTGCCCTCTGTTAGAAAGCTGAAATTGAGACGGAAGTTCACCTTTCAGCATGACAATGACCCGAAGCACACAGCCAAAGCTACACTGGAGTGGCTAAGGGACAAAAGAATAAATGTCCTTGAGTGGCCCAGTCAAAGCCCCGACCGAAATCCAATCGAAAATCTGTGGCATGACTTGAAGATTGCTGTCCATCAACACTCCCCATGCAACTTGACTGAGCTTGAACAGGTTTGTACAGAAGAATGGGCAAATATTTCCCAATCAAGGTTTGCAAAGTTGGTGGAGACCTATCCCAACAGACTCACAGCTGTAATTGCTGTCAAAGGTGCTTCCACCAAGTATTAACTCAAGGGGGTGGACATTCCTCCAACCAAGATATTCTAGTTTTGTATTTTTAATTAATTTCTGAAGTTTGTAGAATTTGTTTCATTTGGAAGTTGTGGGTTATGATGTGGAAAAAGTCTGATTTACTGCAATTTAATTGCAGGCTAAAAGGCAACAAAAGGTGAAAATGTTGAAAGGGGGTGTACACTTTACGATCTTCGTGAAAATGACAGATATGATTCTACTCGATAATGCACGTAATACAACCAAAAACAGTTGCCTCCATGATATGTGAAGTTTCAAGAAAGTTTCAGAATCTTTATCATCTTGAAGAGAGGACTGACAGAAATAGCTGAGAGGTACACACACTCACCTCGAAGCTGTCTAGCCTGAGTTTGAATCCCAACCCGTCCATAAACTGTCGTCTCGGTGTTTCACAGGCAGGGCGATTCATCAGTGCGTGTGCTGTTCCTCGGATGGACATTAAACAGGAATCCCATCTGCCAGCATTCGTTGGTGGGCATTAAAGATCCCATGATGTTCTTCGCGGAGTCAGCTAGCTCCCGCCAGCACCCTGAACAAGTTACAAATTCCTGCTATAACCAGTAGAGGGCATTGTAGCAGCAGCACAGTCACGATATCGGCCAATGATGCTACCCCACAGCCTTATGCTGCATACAAACGAAGAAGAATGTTGAAGAGAACCTTGGCACCGTGTCAGGCGGTTACCTCATAATGTTGAACTTGCATTGAACGACCAACCTGTGACAAAAAAGAAGAAAAAAAAACACTTTTAACCTGCTCAAAATTATTTAAAATGTTGAATTATCTTTAAAAAAAGGTGCAGTTACTCACACTGCAACAACCAGTTACTCAGTGAAAAAGGTCACTGACCCATGACCTTGACCTTGTAACTGACATTTTCAGCTGTAAATACTCATTTTCATTTTGGTGCATGTACAGCGGAGCAGTCTCGCCCCGAAGGGAATGTGAGACTATTGCAGTGCGTGCGTGCATTGATATCCGCATCTATATATTTTCACTTTAAAAATGGTTTGCAACTGCTTGTCCGATCGATGCAAAACTTTAACCATCGGAGGGAATGAATCCCCATGGAGAATATTTTATTGTTAACTCTGACATCATTGGCCACACTGTGTGGCAGGTAATTTGGATTGGAGGAAACAATTTGGACATCATTTTCTCGGAAACGGCTCAACAACAAAAAGTGTTAAAACTTGGCAAATGTCAACTCCCCACTCTGGGTATATATATATATATATATATATATATATATATATATATATATATATATATATATATATATATATATATATATATATATATATATATATATATATATATATATATATATATATATATATATATATATATATATATATATATATATATATATATATATATATATATATATATATATATATATATATATATATATATATATATATATATATATATATATATATATATATATATATATATATATATATATATATATATATATATATATATATATATATATATATATATATATATATATATATATATATATATATATATATATATATATATATATATATATATATATATATATATATATATATATATATATATATATATATATACATATATATATATATATATATATATATATATATATATATATATATATATATATATATATATATATATATATATATATATATATATATATATATATATATACATATATATATATATATATATATATATATATATATATATATACATATATATATATATATATATATATATATATATATATATATATATATATATATATATATATATATATATATACATATATATATATATACATATATATACATATATATATATATATATATATATATATATATATATATATATATATATATATATATAGTTGCGGATTCGCGCCCGCCGGCGTGCGAGCGGCCACATAACTCGAATCGCGGCACGTCGCCCACCGGACGGACAATCCCGTCGTGACCCTCTCGGACTAACGCCGGGAACTAGTCACGGGTGGGCCTTTCGGCCTCACCATGATCGTGCCAATCGGCCCCCCGCGTGGGATAGGGTTGCTCGCCAAATTCGACCTACCTAAGTACCCACACGGAGGGTAGACCAGGCGATCGCACCTCGCCGCAGGTCGACTTCGGACACGGGCCACTTTAAGCGACCCGTTCCGTACTATCGGGATAACCGAGCGGTGTTATCGTCAACCTTGACGGTTCGATTAATTATTGGGCGTATTTAGCCCACGACCAACCCTTTACGTGAAGTAAGATGGAGATTCAATAAAGGAAAAGACGAAGCGAAATGGGAAAAACAGTTCAACATAAAGCACATTTATTCCGCGGCAAACGGAAAGCACATATATACAATTATACACCAAAAGCAAATGTAAAAGTAGAAGAAGCACAACAATTCTGCACAAAAAGCAAATGTAACAATGCAGATCTACTACCGACTACCGAGCACACGGCAACACTTATACAGTTTTACTTCACAGACGGCGCCGACAACACATATACTCAAAGCAAAAGAAAAAGGGACCACCCTCAACTACAAGGGGGCAGACGGGCCTGGGGCCGAGACCGCGTCGAGCCTACCCGTCTGGTGATGAGCCGCAAAATGGCGGTGGCGCCCCGACTCCGCGGGCCTCGCTGGTACTGCCTGGAATGGGGTGGGAACGGGGCCCCCTTCTCACACTATCTCAGCGCGGGGGGAAACAGGAGGGGGTTGTTGATGCTCGGGGGAATGAGGATATCTCGCTGGCTTGGGTCCCGCGACGAGCGACTCCACCGTGACCTCGGTCGCGTTACCGGCCTCCCCTCTCCGCAGCTCCCCGACTCTGACACGAGCGCCCTCTCGACTGCCTTCGCCGCCACCACAACTCTCCAACTCTCCCACTCTCCACTCTTCTCCACTCCGTCCAACTGCGATTCAGAAACTCTTTTTCTCTCCCGATTCAGAAACTCCCTCAACAACTGCCTTCTCGGCGAGCGAACGCGGCCCTTTATAGCCCCCGGGGCTTCGCTCCTTCACCTTCGACCCTTCACCTCTGGCTGGCTCCCCATTGGACAGAGGAAAAGTGGGCGTGAATGATTCTTGATCCGATTTCTCGGAAAGGCTGGTGTTTTTGCACCCGCTGCTCGGTGCGCGCCCTGTACGAGTCCAGGATCGGTGCCCACAAGCGGCGCGGGAATGGCGGTGATGCGATGGTTGCGAGAGCGAGATGTGACGGCAAGGATCGTGGCTGTTGTTGTGAAGGGGCGTTGCGGTTGGTGGTTGTTGTGTGATGGCTGTTGAGACGTGGTTGGTGGTGGTTGTGGTGGTAGTAATGGCGGCTGGTCCAAAATAAAGATAGTAATAGAAAAACGGCTATCTAAAAGGGTCACAGCCCGAATGAATGACATTTATTCCCTCTAAACAACGGGTTTGGGCCTAACTACACATATACTTACAGAGATATCTCACCTACGGGACCTGAATGGTGGTTTGCGAATATCGTCAACCACAACAATATATATATATATATATATATATATATATATATATATATATATATATATATATATATATATATATATATATATATGAAGTGATAACGATGACGTCATTGGGAAAGTTGTTGAATTGAAATCTTTATCTGAAACATCATGTATCTGATCTATGACTCGATGTGTGAATAATTAAATTTATGACATTCATAACCCATGTCAAGAGGCGATGTAACATAATCGGGGTGCATGGATGATACAGGAATATGGGCCATAATAGTAGCATGTTTTTTTGTATATATTGTCGAGGCTCGTATGAGAGCTAACACACAACACACAACATGGGGAGCAGGAGACAAGAGGGGTGGGAGAGGGAAGGAAAAAAAACAGTGTGGAACAGAGGCATGAGGAGATCTGTGGAAGAGAGAGGGATGGGGTGGGGTACACAGTGTAAACAATATGGACACGACAGGGACTTTGAGATACTGAAATGACAGGGACTTTCAGGAAGGAAAGCAGGGAATTTGAAGGAGGTGGGTTTGGGGTGGATTAGCAGGGGTAGAAAACATCATGGTTTTGGATGTGGGAAGATAAGAGATGGTGGTGAACAGCTGTTTTCAAGACCTGGAGGGAAGAGTGGGATTGAAAAGAGTGTGGGAGTTTGTTCCAAAGGCAGGAAAAAAGAGGAATGAAAGAGTGAAGGTGAGCAGATTCTTGATTTTGATAGTTTTACCACAAGGGGGCTGCTGGCGGACCTTGAGCACCCTGTGGAAATATGGGGGTTGGGGAGGTGGGTGGGAGGGACATATCTCAGACGGAGCTCGGGTGGGGGGCGGGCGAGGCTGGAGGGGAGACGGTAAAAGACAGAAAGACCACCGACCAACCTGCGGTGAGAGAGTGAAAGACTGAAAGACTCAGCCTCATCACGGGAGATACTAATGATCCTAAATGCCTTGGTTTTCACAGCGTGATGCCGAAAAAGGTGAGAGGCGGGAGCACCAGCCCAGAGGGGAGAGCATTATTCCATCAGGCTGCAGACGAAAGCCTTGTATGTGGTCAGAAGCTCAGGTGTGCCAAGGAAGGACTTTGCACGATAGAGGATGCCCAGTCGGCGACTGGATTTGAAGGCCAGCTTGGAAATGTGGCTTTCCCAGGAAAGATCCTGGCAGATAGTGAGACCCAGAAGCTTGAATGGAAAAGACTACTTCAAGAGGATTGTTTAGAAAGTAGATGGGGAGGTTTTCCAGACAGTCCTTTCAGAGAGACATTGTGAGAGTGTGAGATTTGTCAGGGTTGAAAGACATGTTCCACGTGTTGGACCAGCTTGTGATTATATCTAGCTCTGCAGAGCGTGAAGAGGCTGCTGCTTGCTGATCTGAGGGATGACAGATGGTACGGCAGAGGATGAAGTCATCAACAAAGAGATAAAGAGGATTTTCCAGAGAGTCAGAGAGATCATTGATTAAAACCAGAAAAAGACCAGGCCCAGAACACTGCATTGAGGAACTCCAGCCTGGATAGGAAGAGGGGATGAGAGAACTACATTATGGGCCACACGTTGGCTGCAACAGGGAAGGAAGTCTGAGAGCCTTGAGTGGAGATGTCCTTGGATACCAAAGGAAGAGAGTTTGGTGAGCATGGCGGGGTGCCAGACCGTATCGAAGGCATGCGATATGTCTTGGGAGATGGTTCTGATTTCATGTCTTGTATTGAGGATCTCCATCCATTGTTGAGAGAGCAGAAGCAGCATATCCAGAGTGGAGTGACTCATCTGAATCCAAATTGATGATCAGAAATCTAGCCATTGGAGAAGAGGAAGGATTTAATGTCTGAAGCGATGATAGATTCCATAACCTTGCTGATGATTGGGAGAAGGCTGATTGGTCTGTAGTTGCAGGGATCTGTTTTTGCATATTTTTTATGCAGAGCGGTAATCTTTGTTGATTTCCAAGCAGATGGCAGATGACCTTGAGCAGATGAGAGGGTGAATAGAACAGAGAGAGAGTGAGCAAGAGTAGCAGAACAGGTTTTTAGGACACGTGGGCTGATGCCGTCTGGACCGGTTGCAGAATCTGAGTCATGGTTTGACAGCAAACTCTCTACCTTGTCAGGAGAAAAGGACACAGAGTCCAGGAACAGCTGGGTGCAACTGGGAAAAGTGGGTGCAGAAAGCGATAGGTTTGGGACACAAGATTGCGAAGCAAACATGGAGTTTATGCATTCAGCCTTTTCACGTGCCATGTCAGTTGTGCAGCCATTTTAGGTGAGGGAGGGGATGGAGGGGGGACACACTGTACATCAGAAACAGACTTAACTAGTCTCCACCAGGATTTGGAGGAGGGAGACAGGTTTGAGGGCTCAGACTTGAGATGAGAAAGAAGTTGTTTTCTGGCTCTCCCGAGGGTAGACACGCACTTGGTCTGAGCTTTGTGGAAGGAACTGAGATTGCCTTCAGTTGGATTCGCCTTTTCATGAGGCAAAGGCAAGTTGTTTCAGGACAACTTCCTCGCCACACGCTTCAGTGAACCTTGGGCAGAAGGAAGGGTAGGACAACTGAAGACGAGATCGGATAAATCTGTGCATGAGAGACAGGAAATTTCTTTGAAAGAATTCCCAGGACAAGTTGATGGCAGAGGAAGTTAGAGAATCGAGACCAGTCTCGGTCTCTGTGCTGATACAACAGTATGTGCTGCTGATACAAGTTTGATGGCTGCTTCAAGTCCCTGCCAAGCGGCCTGAGTGAAATACCAGATTTGACGGTGCTGAGGTGGTTCTCTAATAACAGCCAGAGAGATGTCTACTTTGACAAGCATGTGGTCAGATGAACTGATTGGAGCAAAGGAAGAACAGCACATTTTCAGGGAAATTGGTCGAAATCAGATCCAGAAGAGAGATGGAGTAGCGTTGGTTGTGATCTGGCTCAGGATGTTGACAAATTGTGTCGGTCCCAATAAGTCAGAGAAGTCTTTTGCTGAAGTGCCATAGCAGGTGAGAGAGGTACCCAAACCCAGCCAACTGGCGTGATGACAATTGAAGTCACCACATATGAGGAAGAGAGAGTTGGGATGAGAGGATAGAAGTTGGTCCATGTTTTTGAAGAGTGAGATGTAAATTGAGTCATCACTGCTTGGTGGATGGTGCAGCACACATATAAACATGAGGTGGGAGTGGAGGGAAAGCCATAGCCAGAGGTATTCCTGGGGTGTGGGGGAGAGAGGGCAGTTCATGGTGAATGAGGAATAGAGTTTTTGATTAAGAGAGCAACTCCTCTGCCAGGACGAGGCTCAGGTCTATCATACCAGAGGAGGGAGTAGCCAGGGAGGCAGAGACGTCTTGAAGGAGGAAAGTTTCTGTTAAGAAAATTAGGTCTGGTTTGTCCGTGGAAACCTGTATGGAAAGATCTGTCAGTTTTGAGCAAAGGCCCTGAATGTTTGAGGACCACACTGTTAAGGAAGAGGGAGGGAGGATTGGACGAGGGAGGGGAGGGTTGGACGAGGAAGGAGGTGGGGTGGGGGAGGTAAGGAGAGTTATTGAAAGTGTGGTGGATTTCAGAAGAGCTTGGGGAGAGGGCTGGGTGAGGAGAAGAAAAGGCACGGTGGTGATGGGTTGAGGTACCGTGGGGAGTAATAAGAGAGGGGCAGAGGGCAGTTGAAGATTGGAGGCGGTGGAGTGATGAGGTGAAAGAGAGAGAGGGTGGGGGAAGGAGGCACCTTTGTGGATGTGAGGGGGGACTTTGGAAAGGGGAGTGAGGGGGAGATTTGAGGGAGAAGGGTGCGAGGGAGTTTTTGAGAAAGGTGAGAGGGAAGCTTGGAGGGGGAAGAGTGTGAAGGTTGCTTTGTGAGGGAGGGGTGAGAGTGAAGCTTTGAAAGGGAGTGGAGATGATAAGAGCAGGCACAGCCAAGGTGTTGGAGGGTGATGGGAGAGGTGGGGAGAGAGGAAGGATGAGACTTGGTGGAGGTATGGTGAAGAAGGGAGCGGGCAGGGGGAGGTACAAGATTTGAGGGTTTGGGAAGAGGGGAGGTGTGCTAAGAGGAAGGAAGGAGCATGTTTGTGGTGATGAGTGTACTGATTGAGAGTGAGAGAGAGCTGTTAGGTTAGAATGGAGCCCACAGATGTTGGAACACCACACATTTTGGGACAACAGAGGAGGAGCTGATACTGAAGCAGAAGACAGTGAAGAGGTGCCAAGAGCAGAGGTAGGATGAGGGGCAAGATGGGACAGGTAAGGAGAGGAGATAACAGGTGAGGGGTTAGGAGGAGCTAGATTTAAGGAGGTGGGGTGAATTGGCACTGAAGTTGGAAAAAAAGGATGACTGATGGAACACGAACATTAATTGCAAACTAGGATTTAAATTTTTTTTTAATTTAATTTTGATTTTTTTTTTTAAGGTGTAATTAAAGTCATTATGTGAGGGATACAATTAAGGTGAATTAAGAGAATGGAGAAAAGAAATGTTGTAACAGTTGGACTTTTGGACACTGGATGAAGGAAAGGTCGAATTGAAAACAGCCTTTTGAAGAAGAAGAATAAGCAGAAAAGAAGAAGAAGAGTAACAAATCATGATGCAATACCAAGAACCACACGTGTGTGAAAGAGGAAGTTGAAACATTATAAGAGACTGTTTTATTTTTTATTTTTTGATAAAGATTACGTCAGATTAGGAAAAGGTAAGGTTGAAGAAAAATCGTGCAGGTGTTTGATGAATTTGGATCGGTAAACGCAGAAGGAAGCTGGAAGTTCGAGGATAGTTACAGGAAGAAGAAGAAGAAGAAGAGGGGTGTGGTGAATTGAAGGTCGTGACGTGTGATCACATGTTGCACGGCTCGAGCACGGAATAGATAAAGCTAACATTCCGCGCGGTCGGGGGGATTGTCCCAGGGGCATTGTCATTTACGGCGGCGGTCTACTTGGTGCTCGTTGAATGGTGAGAATTGAGAGTATATCGGACTCTGCTTATACTGATTTATTTTGCGGTGATTCGTTGCGCGTGTATACCTTACTGCTTATGTACTCCTTGCTGCACCTGTACCCCCTGATGTGCCCGTAGAAGCGGCTTCAATCAAATGGAATAAAGCCTACACTCTGAAGGTTCTTCTCTCGCTTTCATTTCAATTTATTCCATTTGGTTTTCTCGGCTCTCTCAACCAACGATGGACAAGATCTACAAACCAGAGAGGTTCGACGCAGACCCAAACGCGACTGACTCAGAAATGAAATGGTCGCATTGGTTCCGTTCCTTCTCACACTATCTGACCATCATCGAAGAGGGAGCCGACAAATTGGCCGCCCTTGTGAATCATGTCTCGCCCAGCGTATACAGGCTCTTCTCGGAGTGTGACACCTACGAAGCAGCGATCGACGTGCTGCAGGCGCTCTACGTGAAGCGCAAGAACGAGGTGTACATACGACATCTTCTCAACACACGCAAGCAAGCAGCCGGGGAGACCATCGATCAGTTCCTGCAAGCTCTGAAACAGCTGGGAAAAGACGGCAGCTTCCGGGCCATATCCGCCGAGGAACACCGAAATGAAGCGACCCGAGAGGCGTTCATCCAAGGGCTCAGGTCAGCCCACATACGGCAGCGCTTACTGGAGAAAGCGCAACCCACTCTTGAAAAGGTAGTCGACCAGGCTCGAGCGATGGATACGGCTCAGCAGCAATCTGAGTCATTTGGGACACCGATGCTGCTAATGAACGCCGCTACGGTGGAAACTCAAGGAACCCCACAGGGCACCCCTGACACAGAAGATGGAGAAAAACCCGAGGAGTCGGATACCCAGACCTCGACAAACTCCTCAGCAACTACTTCGGTTGGTAAATGCTTCTTTTGTGGGTACAAAAGACACCCCCGCGACAAATGCCCCGCCAGAGATGCCACATGCATGAATTGTGACAAGAAAGGGCATTATGCCAGGGTATGTAAATCTACTCTAAGGAGAAATAAACCCACTTCTGCGGCTCTCTACTCACAAAAGAAACTAACTGCAGCCTCACCGGGGAATCTATCCAAGGCTATCATCAACGTACGAATTAACGGGCATATGGCTGAGGCTCTGATTGATACCGGTAGCTCTGAAAGTTTCGTCAACAGCTCGCTAGTGAAGGGCAGGAAATGGAAGATCCACCCGACAGACAATACGGTATGCATGGCCGCCGCATCACTACAGTCCCGCGTACGAGGGTACTGCAATGTTGAATTGGACGTAAAAGGGTACACGCATCGGGATGTAAGGGTACTGGTGCTTCGTGATTTATGCGCAGACGTAATTCTGGGTCATAATGTCCTCAAGCAGCACACGAGCGTCAAAATACCCTTTGGAGCAAGCAAACCTCGTCTAATTTTAAATGCTTTGACCACCGCAGAGGTAACGTCCCCCCAGCTGTTTGCTAACTTGTCGCCGGTCTGTAAACCGATAGCGATCAAATCGCGACGATATACCACTGCTGATATGAACTTCATCGCTTCAGAGACCAAGCGACTACTGGAAGAAGGAATTATAGAACCGAGCGATTCGCCATGGCGCGCACAGGTGTTGGTCACCGCCAATCAGAATCATAAGAAACGAATGGTTGTCGATTACTCCCAAACGGTCAATCGTTTCACCCAACTAGATGCCTATCCTTTGCCGCACATAGACGAGATGGTCGAACGCGTGGCCAATTATAGGATATTCAGCACCATCGATTTGCGAAGCGCCTATCATCAAATTCCCATCCGAGAGGAAGACAAACCTTACACCGCATTCCAGGCGGGTAGACGCCTCTACCAATTCAGGAGGATTCCGTTCGGTGTCACGAATGGAGTAGCTTGCTTCCAACGAGTTATGGACGACATCATCTCAGATGAAAACCTCAAAGACACTTTTGTTTACGTGGACAATGTCACAGTGTGCGGTGAGGATCAGGGGGAACATGATATGAATCTGGACAGATTCTTGAGCATTGCTAGAAAATATAATCTGACCCTCAACTACGAGAAATGTGTATTCTCGGCAAGGTCAATTGACCTTCTCGGCTACACAATAGCCGACGGCACGATTAAGCCCGATCCTGAACGATTGCGCCCACTTCGTGAGCTACCCCCACCTCAGGACCTGCAGACAATGCGCCGGGTGATCGGGATGTTCGCTTACTATGCGAGATGGATTTCCCAATACTCCGAGAAAATACATCCCCTAGTGCATTGCAAAAACTTCCCACCAGATGCCGCTGTTGTAAAAGCTTTCCACAGCCTCAAAGATGATATCAGTAATTCCGTGGTATTATCGATCGATAGCTCGTGCCCTTCATGGTGGAAACGGATGCTTCTGATCACGCGATAGCTGCGACGCTTAATCAGTCTGGGCGACCCGTCGCGTTCTTCTCGAGAACTCTCTCTGGAAGCGAGCAGCGACACTCAGCAATAGAGAAGGAAGCATACGCTATTGTCGAAGCCCTACGTAAATGGAGACACTATTTACTGGGAAACCACTTCACACTCGTCATGGACCAGCGATCCGTTGCATTCATGTTTGATGGGAAAAATAACGGGAAAATTAAGAATGAAAAAATTATGAGATGGCGGATAGACCTAGCCTGCTATAGTTACGACATTGTTTACCGGCCCGGGAGGGAAAACCCTGCTGCAGACACCTTCTCTCGGGTCTACTGTTCGGCGACAATCAGTCAGGCTTTGCAAGACCTCCATGTGTCTCTGTGCCACCCGGGGGTAACCAGAATGGCACATTTCGTGCGCAGACAAAACCTTCCCTATTCTATCGAAGATATTAAACAAATGAATGCTTCATGCCCTGTATGTGCTGAACTAAAACCCAGATTCTATGGCGCCGCTCCCGGCAGATTGATCAAGGCCACTTCTCCCTTCGAGAGACTAAATATTGACTTCAAAGGGCCCCTGCCGACCGAGACAGACAACAGATACATATTCACTGTTGTTGATGAATATTCAAGGTTCCCTTTCGCATTTCCGTGCTCGGATATGACCTCGGGCACTGTCGTGAAATGTCTGTCTGACCTCTTCGCTATGTTTGGGAAACCTTCGTACATACATTCAGACAGAGGGCCGTGTTTCATGTCGGCCGGGCTAAAACAGTTCCTATTAGAGCACGGCATAGCAACTAGTCGAACGACGGGTTACAACCCACAGGGAAATGGGCAGGTGGAATGATATAATGGAGTTATTTGGAAAGCCGTAACTCTGGCGCTGAAATCGAGAGGACTGGGCCCCGAGCGGTGGGAGGTTGCCCTTCTCGACGCTCTGAATTCCATACGCTCTTTGCTCTGCACGTCCACCAATGCAACTCCTCACGAACGAATGTTTACTCACCAGCGGCGTTATGTTGACGGCCAATCGGTGCCCAACTGGCTAACCCATCCCGGAACAGTGTTCATGAAACGCCCGGTACGACAAAGCAAGTATGAACCCATGGTGGAGGGGGTCGAACTCATCGATACTAATCCAGAGTATGCTCATGTCAGACTCCCGGATGGCAGGGAGACCACTGTGTCGGTTCGCCATTTGGCTCCCTCAGGTACTCCTCCCGCAGGTACACCACCTTCTGGCACACCTCCCTCTGACATCCCCTCCCCAGGTGTTCCCCCCCCAGGAACTCCACCCGGGAACGGTGGCGACGGAGCTGCCGCGTTCCACCTGAGAGCGTTCGAGGAGTCATCTCCGGCACGAGTCGAGGATCACCAAGAGGATCGGAAGCCTCCCTCAAGTGAAACCACCATTTACTCCGGAGAGGTCGACGGATAATACCCCCTCGCCGACTCAATCTGTAAAGGGGATTATCGGCATCCTCGATGCTCATGCTCCTATATGCTCATTACATCATATATCGATGCTCATTACCATGCTCCTACAACTCAAAATAATCCTCACTGCTTGGAATGTATGCTTCTGTAGTTTAGATAGTTCGCGTTGCTTGAAATATATACTCCTATAGCGCTGAAGTAATCATGGTGCGTTAGTTGGGCCTCTAGTTATATTTTAAAGACGGGGAGAATGTGGTGAATTGAAGGTCGTGACGTGTGATCACATGTCGCACGGCTCGAGCACGGAATAGATAAAGCTAAGATTCCGCGCGAACGGGGTGATTGTCCCAGGGGCATTGTCATTTACGGTGGCGGTCCACTTGGTGCTCGTTGAATGGTGAGAATTGAGAGTATATCGGACTCCGTGCTTATACTGATTTATTTTGCGGTGATTAGTTGCACGTGTATACCTTACTGCTTATGTACTCCTTGCTGCGCCTGTATTCCCTGATGTGCCCGTAGAAGCGGCTCCAATCAAATGGAATAAAGCCTACACTCTGAAGGTTCTTCTCTCGCTTTCATTTCAGGGGGTAGCGAAACACGTGGTTACAGGAGGTGTAACGTGAGAGGTTAAAAGAATAAGGTGTTTTTTGTTTAAAAAAAAAAACAAAGAGTGAAAGGAAAAGGAAAGGTTGAAGAAAAAATCGTGAAGGTGTCTCGTGAATGTGGTTTGACAAAAGTCGATGGTGGACCGGCAGGAGGAGGAAGAAGAATCGGTACAGGAAGTCACGTGGCCACGTGGAGAACATCGTGAGAGGAAAGGTTTTTTTTTTTCTTGTGTTTTTAAAAAATATTTTAAGACATGAAATAGAAGGTACAGTTGAGAGGGATAGAAGGAGGGTGGAGGGAAAAGTGGAGAAAATAAAAATAAGTCTGAAGACGACGATGGTTCACGAGCGGTATTTGACGATGTCGATTGTTTCAGAAGTCAAGGATGAGTCAATGTGATAATTTTTGACCAAGTTATAAAAATGATCAACATGATGTGGTACGAGTGACAGGTTATTAGCTGCAAAATGTCGAAAACCCGGTTTCGTTCAACAACTTTAAAAATTTGACCTTTGCATAACCTCTAAAGGTCACAAAACAATGTTGTGGACATTAAAATAAGGAAACAGGATACGTGATATAGCTTATTGGAGTTAGTTCGTCGAAGAAGGTCGAAAACCCGGTTTGATTCCCACAACTTAAAAAAATTTGACCTTTGTGGCCTTTAAAGATCAAAGGTCAAGGATTATGACCTTTGATGCAAAACTTCCTCTGGAACATTCCAGGAACAATATAACATCATATAGGCTATATGGCATTTCACACTCCTCAGATTATATCCATACTTTGATGAAATCAGCATAAAAACAAACTTGAAGGGGGCGCCACGGGCAAGGTGTTCGAGATAGAGCAAAATGGTTTCAAGACTTTAGGTGGGGAATGACCTCAAGATTATGCATAAAAATATTATTATCCTAGCTCTCAAAGTTTGGGCAGTCGTATGATTTTTATGTCAAAATTCGCAATTTTCTAAGTTTTTGACCTTGTGACCTTGACCTTGGGACGAAAATGAAAAATCGGACAACGACAGGTTTTAGATAATTCATTTTGCTATTCAAATACCGAAGAACCCACTCCATTCAGTCAATTTCCAAGGAGAAGATTGATTTTTAATCCGACTACCCCCTAAAAATGGCTATTTTGGGGGGTGGCTCCGCCCACAATGGGCGTAGCATGCCGTCATCCAGGAAAACAACTAGACATTGATATTGAACACATAAGCAAGTTTCATCAAGATTGGATCAAAGTCCATGGAGTTATGCTCTGGACAGACAGACACACAGACAGACACAACTAATATAGTGGTCACTCTGGCTGGCGCTCGTGAACCAATAAGGAGACAATAGAATAAACACAATCATACACACGAACGGGAAGAAGGGTAGGCCTCAAGGAAACCCAATATGAAAATACTGTTACAGAAATGGCCCTTATTGGACTATTAAATATAGGATTAGCTCAGATCCCCCATTAAATGCCTGTTTAGCTTGGTTGTGTGGTAAAAGGGACGTTATATGTGTGTTGGGAGGTTGTTGTTTTATTGTTTGTGCGGTGGTGGAGGACCGAGAGATCCCTCTTATTGCTACCCCATCCCGGAATAGGCCCCTCCCAGTCGGCTGAGTGGGTGTGGCCTGGAGAGAGGGTGTGGCTCGGGAGAGGGTGTGGCTAGAGGGAGGAAGTGACACAAAGGGGAGGGCTTTGGTCGGAGTCACCGAGAGAGGGGGCTCGTGTGTCGAAGCGAGCAAACGAGAGAAGAAACGAAGGCTTCGTAAAAAGGGTCCAGTGTGTGGAAATAGTCGCTCTCGAAGCGGGCTCGTGATTCAAAATGAGCGAACGAAGGCGTTGAGTTTTGAGAAACGGCAGTGGGCTTTTGAGAGGCTGCCTGCACGTCGAGGATTCTGCCGTGAGAGGGACGGCAGCCGGCTTCGAGGCGAGCGAGAAAAGAAAAGGCAGTGGTGAATTCCCGGGAGAGAACGCTGAACCTGAGGGTCGAGTCTGCCATCGACCAAGAAAGAAAAGGTGATTCGACAGAGAGAGGAACTGAGAGGATGAAGCGGAAGTCGGGCTTCGAGGAGGGAAGGCAGGAGAGGAGACGCCGGAGCCTCTGACGGTCCTTATTCACCTCATGGCTGGACACGTTGTCGATCCGCCTGCGGGGCTCGGCACCTCGACTTGGGCCTTGTCTGGTGAACGGGCCAGGCCTGGATTTGTATGCTGAACCCTGGAGAGAGATCGGCTGAGGCTCATCGTTGATCTGGCGGACTTGTGCCGTCGACATTGTGTGGGGCCAGAGCGCGTGGAGACCACGTGTGTGAGGTCTGCGACAAAAGGACAAGCGCCATTTTGCCACGCAGCGTGGTTCGAGCTGGGAGTTCGAATCCGTGGACATCCGCTTGTTGCGAGCGACATTCGTGCTTTTTGACACTTTCCTCTCATCCATGAAACCTCACCAAGTACTCTGTCTTGTCTTTCATGCATGCTGTTTGTCTTTGTCTGCACGTGTTGTATAAGGCATATTTCAGTAGCGACCCCCTCGAAACCTGTAGACCGTGGTTCCCTAGTTAAGACCGGGTTGAGGACTGTTAATAAAACCATTGTCGTGAATTTTGCTTGTGTTGTGATCTCCGATGCTCCCCAATAAATCTGGTTAATTCGTATGAAGTTGCCGCTATGGATTAATTTGTGTCGCGTCGAGGAACGATCTGTTCGATTGGCATATAAAACCAAAATGGTTACAGACTGGCAGAAAACGCTCGGCATCTGACACAACCAGTCTGGAACCAGGGGTTCTATTTCCCCAACTGGCAAGGTACAAGGATTACGTTGGTATCGCGATTGAAGACGCGTGACCCGAGGCCTGTGCTGAGCCGGCCGGCGTTATAGATCCCGGAGATGGCCGGAGTGGGTTGAGAATCCCTCCGTCGCTGAATCGTTTACAATATGATGAAAACTCAACAATTAACACAAGACCAAACGAGAAACACATTAAACACAGAGATAACAAAATGACAGTAAAAACGTGACAAAAACGACCGGAAAACTTATCTTTGAGAAAGTCGGCGGAGACCCTGAAGAGGAACTGCCACCGTCGCTCAAGAACCAGAAGTGAACGATGTTCAGCTCTCTCTATCGAGTGCAGCCTGTGGCTGCTGGTTGCATCATTGGTTGGGACGTGGCTATGCCGCTGATGTTATATGATGCTGATATCCCCGTTACCAGTACACTGGTACTCATTTTGCTGACCTCAGAAGGATGACAGGCTGAGTCAACCTCCTGGTGCATTAATTCAGCGGCCAACGGGGCTTGAACTCAGGACCCAAGGATCCCAAGCCGTCACCCTAACCACTAAGCCAACACCAGGCTTGATGTTCAGTTAATGATGGTATTTTTGTTCAGAATGAATGCATGAGGCGAGACTAGTGCTCTACCAGTACCATTATAGTTGCACTTGTAATCTTCCTTTCAAAACGAATTTAAACCCATCAATTATTTTATTGTTGTTTCTCAATTCGTTGATAAATTGAAACTGCAAAACTCAAGTTGTTTGTTTCTTTATTGCTGATTTGATTGAACAAAAACCCCTCATTTCCCTCTGCTTGATGCCCCAAGCAACCAACACAATGGAAACAGCAACCCTACAATTGCATGTTAGATAACCTATTTTTAAGAAACTCTCGTAAAATGAATAAGGCAGACAATCTTTTTAAGAAAAATTAACTCATAAAATAGGGGAAATTTTGTTTTCGAAAGTATAAAAAAATCTTTCTATTTGAGGTTTGAGACGAAGAAATTTCATTAAGAGGCAAAAATTGAAATTGATCAATTCTTTCAATTTTAATTAAACATGTAACGGTGAGCACAATTAAATCGAACATAATGGAAATGAATTTGGGACTAAAGATCAATATTGCTTTTAATGCTTATTTAGTTTGGTCGTGTGTGGTTTGAATCGCAAAAGACAATAGAAATGGGCTTTTCAACTAGCCACGGATTAGTAAGTACTGTACTGTAATATAAGTCTGGTGTTGGCTTGATGGTTAAGTTGGCTGGTTTAGGATCTTGTCTTGAGTTTGAGTCCCTGTTGTGACGTTAAATAACACTAGGTTAGTTGATTCAGCCTGTCATCCTTCCGAGGTTGGAAAAATGAGTGCCAGCTTACTGGAAATGGGGTACTGCATCAGCGGCACAGCTCGGCTCCATAAGAAATGAAAAGTAAGTAATGTTGGAGGGGTTTGGAAATGTCTGCTGTTTAAATTTAGATCTGAAAGAATGATTCACTTCCAAATGGAAGAGTAGTTTTAAGTTTGTAAACAATTCATTTTTTCGACTGATTTAATGGATCAAGTTGGTAATATTGATTTTGTGAAACTATTTTAAAATACAGATGTTGATGTCGTTTGTGCGCAGCGTGTGGATGAGGGTCTGCGTCATTGCTGGGAGCATGTTGATGGACTGACTACCCCTCCTGTAGGTTCGAGCAGGAATTCGTAATTTGTTTAGGCTGTCGGTGATAACTATTCACGAAGTACCTACAGTGGAATCTTTAACGTCCACCAGCTAATGTTAGCAAACGAGACACCAAGTTTTAACCCTATTTGAGAGACTGCACACACATTGATGCCTCACCCTGCCAGCGAAACACCGTGGTAACAGCTTATAGCTGGGTTGAGATTCAAACTCAGGCTGGACAGATCAGAGGTGAGTGGACTACCTCAAGGTTATCAAGCCACCCATGTCTTGTCTTAGAAACCAAACGACTTCCGAACGACTAAAGACTAGTTAAAGGGAAATATAATGACTGAATTTATATATTGTTGTGAGATGTACATATTCAGGGTAAATTATACGTATATGTAATGCAATGGCAACTAAAGAGGTCGTAGAACACCTGACCCCATGCAGTCTTGAGAAAAAAGGACATGGGCGGGGTCTGCAAGCAGCAAATTTGATTGGTCAACATGATGTCAAATGCCGTAATATTTTGTCCAAGTACTGCAAAACGAAAGGTTTTTGAAAGTGCTAATACGGCGATTTGTGTTCGACTGTGTTGAAGTATATAATATAAATTAATTCAAATAAAATAAAGATTTCAAAGGTTGTAGAAAAAGTTTTTTTTCCAGAAGTTTACCGCTGTTGATGCACATTATTTAACATATTATATTAGTTCTTCGTACCGGTTGTTTGTGCCCTTTATGACATCATGCCTGGTGTTGGCTTAATGGTTAGGGTGGTGGGCTTGGGATCCCAGGGTACTAAGTTGAAATCCTTAATTTACCTTAATAATGTAATGTTAATGATCCTTAATAATGAAATCCTTAAAACAAATTAATACCAGGTGGGGTTGACTCAGCCTGTCATCCATCTGAGGTTGGCAAAATGAGTACCGGCTTACTAGGGTGATTGGAGCCATTCGAGTATCCTATGTTGGAGTGGTGACCGATCCAGGATTGTGCCAAATCACCGAGGAGACTGCTTTGGCAGCGCCAACATGCTGTACAGAGTATGGTCCCAATAGATTTGGGTTTTTGATTTATGACATTCCTCAAAACGGTGAAAGTTTCCTGTTTGGAATGATTTTCTGTTTTTCTTGGTACCCAGACAGGCAGGCAGACTAAAAAAAAATTATCTCACTCCTCTCTGCACATGTGCAATCAGGACAAATTCAGAGCCAAAGTACTGATAAACTCCAGCTTCATTTCGGGTTTCAGATGGACGGACGTTAAACTGGGCATCCTGCTGGCATTAGTTGATGGACGTTAAAGATCAAACGGTGTCCTTCACGAAGAGTAGGCAAGTGTTCACCAGCACCATGAACAAATTACAAATTTCTACCCGAACTAGCAGGTGGAACTAAATCGGTGGCACAGCCATGCTCCCAGAAATGATGTGAACCAGCAGCTACAGGCTGCACACAAAATGATGATGATGACCATTGCGTGATTGAGGTAAAAACGACATGCTGTATAGCATGGTATTTCAATGAGTTGGGTGGGTGACAAGAACAAGCCAATTAGATTTTGGTTCGGGTCCGGATTCAGATGCAGTCTATCAGTGGCTACTCTGCTCTGATGCATACACCAATGACTCACTCCGACGTTGAATTAACCATTGCCTTTATCCCGTCTCCCTCTTTTGCTCTGACGAAGGGTTAATGCCCAAAACGTCAGTTTCTCCTTTCTTCCCATGGCGGATCGTATACCTTGCTCAATGTTCTATTGTTTCCCTCCTTTGTTCTACCCGTCCGCCGACGCAGATCAACATCAGTCTACATGAGCAAGACTAGTTCTTCATTCTTGACTCGTAAAGCATAATTGTAGCCAAGTATATCATTTGCAAAAATCAATTCCAGTCACTCCGATATGATCAACCACTCCAGAATAAACTTTCCTCCTTGTAGATTTTGTCTGATGGGCCTGTGTAATTTCAGAGCTGATTGTCCTTTCATTGCCTCTTTAGCCTGAACATCATCAGAGGTTAGAGTGATTTTGATGGTTGATTACCAGCCTGCAGTTTCAACTTAATACCCATTCGCTTTCTTAGAGTACACCAACCACCTTTTCTCTTTACGTCGAGTCCCGAGTAAGGAATAAATGAAACAGCATTTCTGTCATCTTCATATTTTTTACTTGGCATTGTATGACAAGCGAACTCGATGTCTGCTTCATATAAACTTGATCAATCTCGTGTCTCGGTCTGTTTCAGTACTTAGGATTTCTATCTTCATATAATCTCTTTTATAAGTATGTTCCAGATTCAAAGGAATCCATCTATCCATTGGGACCATACTCTGCACAGGGCATTGGTGCTGCTGAAGCAGTCTCCTGGACTATTGGACACAATCCTGGATGGGTCACCACTCTGACACAGGATACTCGAATGGCTCAATCATCCCAGCAAGCCGGTACTCAGTTTGCCGACCTCAGAAGGATGACAGGCTGAGTGAACCCCACCTGGTATTGATTCAATGGCCAAGCAGGATTTTAACTCAGGACCCGAGGATCGCAAGCACACCATCCTAAATATTGTAGGATCCCAAGCCCACCACCCTAACCTTCTAGGATTCCAAGCCCACCACCCTAACCATTCTAGGATCCCAAGCCCACCACCCTAACCATTCTAGGATCCCAAGCCCACCACCAAAGGCATTCTAGGATCCCAAGCCCACCACCCTAACCATTCTAGGATCCCAAGGCCACCACCCTAACCATTCTAGGATCCCAAGCCCACCACCCTAACCATTCTAGGATCCCAAGCCCACCACCCTAACCATTCTAGGATCCCAAGCCCACCACCCTAACCATTCTAGGATCCCAAGCCCACCACCCTAACCATTCTAGGATCCCAAGCCCACCACCCTAACCATTCTAGGATCCCAAGCCCACCACATAACCTTCGAGAATTCCAAGCCCACCACCCTAACCATTCTAGGATTCCAAGCCCACCACCCTAACCATTCTAGGATCCCAAGCCCACCACATAACCTTCGAGAATTCCAAGCCCACCACCCTAACCATTCTAGGATCCCAAGCCCACCACATAACCTTCGAGAATTCCAAGCCCACCACCCTAATCATTCTATGATCCCAAGCCCACCACCCTCACCATTCTATGATCCCAAATATATTTTGAAAAAATAAACAAAAAAGAGCGCAGAGCACCCCTTCAATTATGTGATTTGATGTTTGTTTTTGCTTTTGCATACATCAAAAAGCACTCCTCCATGTGACCAGAAATGAGCGGTCATATCGAAATAAAAACTGGACACGTGCCGAGGCCCAGGGTCTATTGTGCCTGATTAAGCTGAATGTGAAGTCGGCGAAACGTTGCCCTGAGACCGGGTCTGCTCTCGCTTTTTTGCTCAAATTAGCAGAGTCCATCGAGTTTTTACTTTTGGTTGGAAGCGACTTCTTCTTCTATAAAAATGTGGAATCCCAACTGCCCCAATCTTAAATATATATATATATATATATATATATATATATATATATATATATATATATATGTATATATACAGCTCTGGAAAAAAAATAAGAGACCACTCCAAAAAAAATGTAAATCAGCATCTCCACATGTATGGCAGCCATTCCATTCCAGTGTCTGTTGAATTCCAACACAGGCACACCTCATTCTACTTAGTGAGGTACTGATTAGGTGATCACCTGAACCGAATCTTATTTAACAAGGAAAAGTATAAAAACCACTGCTGTGGTCATCACTATCCTCTTGCAATAGGACCAGCTGGATGGCAAAAACAGTGCTAGTAGTACCTCAAAATTAATTGGAATCAAAAAAATAACTTGACCATACCAAAAGAGTTGAAAAGAAAAGTTTTGCATGAGGAAAAGAAGGGTTCAATTCTGGCTTTACTGACAGAGGGATACAGTGACCGTCACTTTGCTTCCATCCTTAAAATTTCAAAGACGGTGGTTCATAAGAACAAGGTCAAGCAGCAGACATTGGGGACAACAAAGTTCCAGACTGGCAGAGGGCGAAAACGACTTTCCACTGACTGGGATGACTGCCAACTCATTCGAATGTCACTCAACAACTGGAGGATGACATCAAGTGACCTCAAAAATAATGGCAAATGGCAGCTGGGGTGAAGTGCACGGCGAGGACGGTTCGAAACAGGCTCGTCGGGGCATGGCTGAAGTCGTGCAAAGCTAGAAAAAAGCCCTTCATCAATGAGAAGCAAAGATGATCCAGGCTGAGGTTTGCAAAAGAACATAAGGATTGGACCGTAGAGGACTGGAGTAAGGTCATCTATCTATAATTCCAGCAGTGTGTGTGTGTGTGTGTGTGTGTGTGTGTGTGTGTGTGTGTGTGTGTGTGTGTGTGTGTGTGTGTGTGTGTGTGTGTGTGTGTGTGTGCGTGCGTGCCCGCTGTTTCTCGACAACCACTGGTCCGATCTAATTGAAACTTGCCAGATATATTGCTAGGGACCTGAGGATGTGCCTTTTCAAGGTTTGATATTAATCGGACAAGTGCTTCCCAAGTTATGGCCATTTATTTACCAACCAATGACAAGACACGTTGCTGCGTAGGCATGGCCGATGGGAAAGGGAAGCTCAGCCGTGTTCCCCATTACAGGTTATAACATACGGGCTTCCGGATAATGATGACTTCGTGTATTCTAATAATTTCTCGATTTCTTATGCGCATTTATAGATAAACACAATGCCCCAATTATGATCGTTTTCATATTAGACGGTGCATAAATTTCGGTAACATCAGAGTGCTGGTATGTTCCGAACCAGGAAGTAAATTTTTTTCTCTCTCTCTTCTCTTCTGTTTTTGTTTTTCCTTGCCACGACATTGCGAAAAGGTAAAATACGTTGGCGCTAATTGAATAATTGGGTATTAAAACGAAATTGCGAATAATCGTAACTGCGAATAATATGCGAACTTCCGGGCCACGCAGGTACGGGCACGCGAGAGCGAAGAAACGGCCTGTGTGGTTGTTGTTTGTTGCTTGCGATTTGAATATTTATTTATGAAAATTTTTTTTTTTTTTTTACGGGTACGTACTAGTCTTTTCTGATGAGTCCAATTTTCAGCTTTGCCCAACACCTGGTCGTCTAATGGTTAGACGGAGATCTGGAGAGGCCTACAAGCCACAGTGTCTCGCACCCACTGTGAAATTTGGTGGAGGATCGGTGATGATCTGGGGTGCTTCAGCAAGGCTGGAATCAGGCAGATTTGTCTTTGTGAAGGACTCATGAATCAAGCCACGTACAAGGTTGTCCTGGAAGAACACTTGCTTCCTTCTGCTCTGACATTGTTCCCCAACTCTGAGGATTGGTTTTATCCAGCAGGACAATGCTCCATGCCACACAGCCAGGTCAATCAAGGTGTGGATGGAGGACCATCAGATCAAGACCCTGTCATGGCCAGCCCAATCTCCAGACCTGAACCCCATTAAAAACCTCTGGAATGTGATCAAGAGGAAGATGGATGGTCACAAGCCATCAAACAAAGCCAAGCTGCTTGAATTTTTGTGCCAGGAGTGGCATAAAGTCACCCAACAGCAATGTGAAAGACTGGTGGAGAGCATGCCAAGACACATGAAAACTGTGATTGAAAATCAGGGTTATTCCACAAAATATTGATTTCTGAACTCTTCCTAAGTTAAAACATTGGTATTGTGTTTAAAAATGAATATGAACTTGTTTTGTTTGTATTATTTGAGGTCTGAAAACACTGAATCTTTGTTGTTCTTTTGACCAGTTGTCATTTTCTGCAAAAAATGCTCTAAATGACAATATTTTTATTCGGAATTGGGAGAAATGTTGTCAGTAGTTTATAGAATAAAACAAAAATGTTCATTTTACTCAAACACATACCTATAAATAGTAAAACCAGAAAAACTGATAATTTTGCAATGGTCTCTTAATTTTTTTCCAGAGCTGTATATACACACAGTAAAAAAAAATTTATATATATATATATATATATATATATAAATATAATAGTTCATGTTTTTTTATTTATTTGTATTTGACTGTCGAAGTTACTGCAGAACAACATGGGGCCATCACAGGCGAGTGGCAGGCCAAAAACATGGTGGCTTCAGTCCCCAGCAAGGTTACCCAGGATATGCCTTAAGACCCCCAAGAGAGTGAGGTGGCCAAGGATTGCCTGATAAAGTATATAATAAAATAAGGCCTTTCATTATCTTCAAAGGGGTTGTTTTAATTAATCAAACACCCAATTTTCACTCTTGCACTTCCTTGGAGTCTTAGTGTGCATGCAAAGTTTCAGGCTGCTAAGCTTTATGATTTTGGAGTTATGGAGGACGCATGCACGCTCGCATGGACACACACACACACACACACACACACACACACACACACACACACACACACCCTGACATTTATTAGTCAAGATAGGTCTTATATTAGTCCTTATCAGAGATATTCCAGCAAAACTTATTCTCTTTTTTTATTTGTGTGCAGCTCAAGGCTACAGGGTAGCACCATCAGCTGAGGTGGTCCTCTGTAGGTTCAGACAGGAATTTGGAAGTTGTTCAGGGTGCCGAGCTTGCCGGCAATAGCTCACCTACTCTTGGTGAAGGACACTGTAAGATCTTTAACATCTCCCAACTAATGCTGGCAGACAGGATATCCGTTAAACATCCATCCGAGGGATGGCACACGCATTGATGAGTCACCTTGCCTCTGACACACCAGGATGACAGCGTATAACTGTGTCGGCATTCAAACCCAGGCTAGACAGCTCCAAGGTGAATGTGCGTACCTCTTGGCCATCCTGTCATCCCAAAACCGTCATTGTAACTTTTTATTCTGGGAATTTGTTCATGTATCGCCATTATTTCCAAGCACATAATATTATCCTTATGCGTGAGACTTGTTCAGTTGTTCTCGGTTGTGAAAATTTATTGCGAAAGACCTGTTGGAACCCAAATCGGGTAAAATCGTACAACCAAGGTGGTATCACCATATGAACAAAACTTCATAGTTTACATATATAATTTGAGCAAATGTACCCACACATATAATATCGGAGTTTGGGATGAAGTATTGAGAGGTAAGAATGAGAGATACACATATTGAAGCATAATTCACTGCATTTTCCGAAGGTGGAACCATATTGTCCAAATGAAGTCATTTGCAGAAAGTAGATTAAAAACAATATCTTACAATGACAATTTGTTGATTGAGATGAAATGCAAAAATACAGACTTAATTGTGTGCAACATTTGGAATTCGGATCTTGCAATTGGAATGCCTAATCAACATCTATCTTCGAAGAAGAACGAAATAATTTTCCACAAATGTCGGAATTCCATTCCATCAAGATATACCTGTTATCCTTATCATTCACAGAATCGTTATAGAAACAATCCAACGAGAGCGATTTCATTCCATTGTCACTCACTGTGATCCATTTGTCCTCATAATAATATTTTTTATTACTTCTTTGGATTTCACGTCGTTCATCTTTCATACAAACAATATTCTCTTCCAAGTTCAGCATGTTAAAGATCTTTTCAAGCTCTAAACTTGATGTTGTATTCCTTCCAAATTCCTTAACCCGTTTCCGAATTGATATTTATCTTGGAAAAGGATACAAACTACATACATTTTCCCACTTGCTTCAATTTACAGAAATAAACATGTCTCCAACTATCGTTTATGTTCAATCAGGGATATCTGCAAGCATCTGTGCAAAATGTACGATAACGCTGAAATGAAATGTATTCACCTGGTTAAAAAGCCTCCTGTTGGCTTAACGGTTGAGGCTTAATATCTTAGGGTCTTGATTCCGAGTCTCTGTAAACAGTTAAATAACACCAGGTGGGTTGACTCAGTCTGTCATCCTTCCATCCATCCATCCATCCATCCATCCATCCATTGGGACGATACTCTGTGCTGAGCGTTGGTGCTGCTACAGCAGTCTACTTGGCAATTGGGCACAATCCTGGACGGGTCACCACTCTGACACAGTATACCAGCAAGCTGATACTCATTTTGCTGACCTCAAAAGGATGACAGGCAGAGTCAACTCCACCTTGTATTAATTCAACAGCCAAGTGGGATTTGAACTCAGGATCCAAGGATCTCAAGACCACCACCCTAACCATGAAGCCAACACCAGGTATTCATCCTTCTGAGGTCAGCCAAATGAGTATCAGCTTACTGGAAACAGGGGGAACTGCATCAGTGGCACAGCCGTCCTCCGAGCAATGGTGCAACCAGCATCCAGAGGCGGCATACAAAATAATAACCTGGTTAAAGAGACACCAGAACTTAATATTTTGTTTTACTGTGCCTTTCCATTTCCTCTTGGGTTTGTTTTTGGGCATTTCATTCATTTGTGGCTTTTCGTGCTGCTGAGACCCCTCCAGCAGCACTGTCCTGCAAACAAAGCATTAATTATTAATGGATGAAGGTCATCACTTATTTGCCTTACATAATTTTATCACATATGATTGGTCATTTTTTCAAGCAGTGTAGCTGCTTCAATATTTGATATGTCCATCCATCCATCCGTACGTCAAAAAGTTTTTTTTTAAGTGGTTGTGCAGAAAGTCACCAAACTTGGTAGTTATGATCACCACGTGGTACGAAGATGCAAGAGCAGTATCGTTTTTGGCCCCGACCCCTGGAGTAGGGTGAAAAGGTAAAAAAAAACAAAAAAATGCAATTCCCGGCACATTTTAAAACTTTTTTTTATGAAACTTTGTATATACAATAAACATTGGGTGACGCATGAAATATGGAACGGGTTTTTAGATTTGACCTCCAGTTTATCCCCCAGGGTGTGGGGACTTGGGGTCACAGGGGTCAAAATGGGGAAAAAGTTTTTTCTAATCTCTGTGATGTTGGGTCATTCCTGGTGGAACTTTATGCCATCTTCCAGCTTTGCTTTAGGTGGGAAGCATGGGGATTTGCGATGGCGTGGCATCGACTTCACTCTAGTTGCACTTGGTTTTGGATGAGAAAAAAAAAATTCCGTTTTTGAAGATTCCCTTGATTTGTTTACACTCCCAAGGTTTCCTTTCTCTCTTGCATCACTATCTTTTACACGCGTAGAACTGCTCTTTTGATACACAAAAAGTTTTGACGATACAGTATTAGATTTTAATGTTCCTTTTTGGCACTCAGGTTGCTGGATCAATGACAGTGTTTCCAATTTTTTGAACCTAGCTATTTCTAAAATAGGTTCTCTATGACTGGTACTTTTACAGACTTTGAGAAGAGTTATAAGCATCTACACCCTGTTTACTGCGTATTGGTTGTGTAGCCCTCACCCTGTTTATAATCTAGTGAAAGGAATCTCCCATAGTCGTTTTGTAAACATCCCATAATGAAGTGATAGATCGTGAGTGGTGCTTGAGCGTTGAAATGATTTTGGATTCAGACAATTAGTGCTCCACATTATTTCTTCTTCATTTACAAGCGAGGTTTAAGTATTGTAGTGCAAGATAGGTAGAGTTGCAATATTTTTGATGTGATTTTATTTCTAGTCTGTCTCATAGGTAAGAGATGCAGAGAGGCTGTGTTGTCTCACATTACCACTTGACATTAACGTTTTTTTTTTGTTTTTTTTTAAAAATCGGTCTCTCCATCTGATTTGTTTAAAATCAGCCAAAAATAATGTGGCTTATTTCCTCAAGCATTCCAAGATTCCACGTATAATTGTCATTGTTTGATTACCTCCGCCACCAAACGTGGACAGGCTTATGTTTTCACCCTTGTTTGTCTGTCTGTGAGTAGGGTATCTCAAAAACTTACGGATGGATTTGGACGAAACTCGGTGGATGAGTTGGGTAGGTGACAAGAACAAGCCGACTAGATTTTGGTTAAGGACCGGATGGAGATCCCACCTATCAGTGGATACAAAACATAAACTGTTCAGCCTGGTGGAGGCATGCGCTCTACCGAGTACCATTGTCGTTTTACATGTTGTCATCTTTTTTTTTTTTCCAGGAATAATACTTGTGACGATTTCTTTGAGTTTTCTTCTATTCAACATCTCATCTCTTTGGATTTGGTTTATTATTTACTAATCGAACATATCATTCCATACAGATATCAAACATTTCTTTCTCCATCAAAGTATTAGCATCTCCAATAAACAGTACTTTCATTTTGATTTTTTCCTCCTCTGTCTCATTTTCAGCCCACACAGTAAGTACTTTGTCATAATCCCAAAATCCAAATGTTCCTTTGATTACTATACTGTGAATGCGACAATAAATATCCTTCATTTTTGAGTTCCAATATATAAGCGAGGGCTATAAAACCTCCATTTTCGTCACCTCCATTTATTATTGTGAAGATATATTAGCGGACGAACTATGCTCCAACAGATGTTAAAATTCCCAGAAACTCTCGAAACCTTGACCTGAATATCTTAAGTATTGTCTGTTACTTTTATTGCTTGAAATTTATTTTTTATTCCTTTTGGACATCTTCCACAATTTTAATACATTTCAAAGATTTCATACAACCAAAGTGTCTGAGTTTATTAAATCAATATATTTTTGTATGATGGTAGTACCTCTTCTGCCTGCTGTTGGCTTAGTGGTTCGGGTGGTGGCTTGGGATCCGAGGGTCCTGAGTTCAAGCCCCGTTGGCCGCTGAATTAAAAATACACCAGGAGGTTGAGTCAGCCTGTCATCCGTCCAAGGTCGGCAAAATGAGCACCAGTGTACTGGTAAGGGGGACACTGATGCAGTGTCCCCCTTACCAAAAACCCCTTGTGGTGGGGGAGGGGTGATATTATTGGTATTGATATTGTTTTGTAAAAACATTAATATTATGCTCTATCATTGGTGTTGTTATTACCCTCACCGGAGGAGAGAACAATCTTCGATACATACACGGTGATGAATGTTGTGGTGGTTTCATTTCATTGAAATCGTATATATGTAATTTCAGAGAAGCAGCTGCAAGTATTTGTGGATAGACGGACTGACGGATGGACGATGCACCATCCCATAAGCTTCCCAGAACTACATTCCAGGTGAGAAAGAAACTCAGACACTGCACATGCAATCACGATTAAACTTGACCACAACCTTCACTACCCATGATGTACTAAAGTTTGTTCATGACATTAAATTAAAAAAACATAGGTATTTACGTTCTTCTCCGTTACATGTTGTCGCAGGGGTGGCCGGCCCAGGTTAACCTCCCGACCCAAATGTGTGGTGCCGGGCAGTTAACACCGACAGCCCCCGGACGGCCGAGCGGCTCCTTATTAATGGGAGGCAGACGCGTTGATCCTCAGAGGTTTTAACATGTGCTGGAAGGGCATGGGGCAATCAGACAGGGGGAGGAGCACAGGGAATGAACCGGGCACACGGTTGGGGGGGCGTGGGGGGGGTTATCCTCAAACCCCACTACAAATACATGAATACAGTTTCTTAAAATCAACACATTTAATGAACATAAATATTTACAAAGGACAATAATTCAAAGGATAATGATAATAATAATAAATCCTGCAGTCGAGGTGCCTCCCCACACACTCAAATACAGACAAAGGGACACAGAAAAGAAAAGAAAATCCCTCCTTTTAACTATTCTTGTACTTAGCCTGGCCCAGAGCTGGTCCTGTGGAACTTGGAATTGAAGCGTTTTTCACCAGCATGTGCATGTACGCGTATAAGATGGCACTTCTCTCGTAGCAGGACAAACGTACGCCAGGCGATCTGCGAACGGCACTCAACACTAAGGCCCAGAGCCCCAGTGTAACGTCGTCATGTGCTCCGATCGTCCTTACCGACTCGACTCAACCAAGAGCTGAAGGTCAGCACCTTGCTTCACCACACGAGCCAAACCGCCTCAACGCAAATACAATGGCCATGTTCTCCTCGGCGTGCGGTCAACCTCCGCTCTCTCCTCTGACACTGCTTCCCCAGGTCAAAAAACCAGTAAAGACCAGTAGCTTACTGGTCAACTGGTACCAGTTGAAAACCAGTAGCCAACTGGTACCAGTAAAGCCAGTTGGTTTCTTACTGGTTTTAATATGGAAATTGGAATAGAGTGATATATTACCAGTTGAAATACAATTGTATTTAACTAACTGGTATCAACTGGGACCAGTACATTGTAACTGGTATCAACTGGGAGACCAGTACATTGCAACTGGTATCAACTGGAACCAGTAAGACTTTAACTGGTACAAATATGAGCTACTGGTTTTTTCAACTGGGAAATTGGAATTCTGACTGAATTTAACTGGTACCAGTTGAAACCAATAGAGACCAGTTAAAGACCAATTAGAACCAATAGAGACCAGTTGAAAATGTGTGCTGGTTTTAACTGGTTTTTCGACCTGGGTCTCCAAACAATGCACCTCGTGCCTCCACTCTGATCATGGCCCTCCACAAAATGCACAACCCTACTGAGTCCGATGCCTCTCAAAATGTCCAGCCTACTGATCATGGCTCTCCACCAAAAGTGTGCAAGCCACCCCCTTTTATCACGGCTCTCCCAAAATGTGCAAGCCAACTCCGAACTCCACTCTCTTCTGATTCTCTTCCGAATCAACTCTGCCTCATGCGTTCCTCACACTGACCTCGTGTGTGCGCTCTGCCGATCTCTCGTCCTATACAGTAGTTGGAAGCCTCCCACAATGCGCAAGCAACCTTCTTCTCGATCACGCCTATATCCTCCACCTCCAGGGTGTGGCCTGCTCGCATGAAACCCGGTAAGGCAGGGCTTCTGCCCGCTCAGCGAGCCTGCTTGTTCCTCCTCATGGGTTTGGTTATAAAGACATAGGAAAAAGTCACAGAGGGACGATTACATACTGGGGAAGCTTATTCTTAAACCCTAGCTAATTAACACGACACCACCCCGTCGTGTGGTGACACGTAACACTTAAGCTCACAGGTTCCCTGCTTTATTACATCGAGATGCCTTCTACACATCTACGGACCAAGCAACTCCAAACAATGCTATATTCCCTATTAAATTCTTCCATCTACCACACAACCGTAACAATAATTTGCAGTTCCCTGGTTTTCTTATCCAACCATGACCAGGTGAGTGCGCAGTGGTATTGCCCCTATTTTTATGCCTCCACTGACGAAGTTGCAGGTGGGATTATGATTTTGGGTTGTCCATCCATCCGTACATATGTCCTAGCGTCCAAGCTAATTTCCTGTTTTCTCTGCAACCGCTTATCCGTTTGAAACAAAATTTTCACCATAGCTGCAACTGCTCATGCAGAATGTTTTTATGATAATTATGACATCATAGGTCACATGGTGTGTCAGCCATGTTGGAAAAACTTTGGACCTCTGTATCTCCAAAACCGCTCCATGGAAAAAATTGAAACTTGGCACGGATGAAGTACTGTACTCCCTTTGGGAAATAAGTATGATTTTTTTTGATGATGTCATAGGTGGCTCTGTTATGACATCATAATTACATATATCGAACACTTTGTCAGATCAGCATGAAAATTTTTGAGGGTCATCTAGGACTCAATTGTATGGGGGAAAAAAAATTGATGTCATTGATTATGTGGTTTGGCAGCCATGTTGTTTTTAACATGCAAACCTTAAAAAAGTCTTCTCTGAAATTGCTGAACAGATCGAGGCAAAACTTTACAGGTATGATCGCCTACCCATGAGGACCAAAAAGTTCTCCATGATGTCAATGGTCACATGGTTTGGCAGCCATATTGGATTTACCTTCAAATCTTTAAAAAAAACCTCTCCAGAACAGCTTGACAGATTGAAGAGAAACTTCACCCACATGCTCCCCAAGCCTTGGGGATAGCAGGGTGTTCATGAATAATTAATAGCTCACATGGTCTGGCAGCAATATTGGATTGAACAAAAATCTTTGAAAAATTATTCTCTTGAACTGCTTCATCAATCAATGTGAAACTTCACAATTACAATCCAGTAGTTATTGAGAATACGTGTTTTGAATTTCATCCTGTTCGAACGCATGGTCTGGTGGCCAGAATTATTTAATCTTTAAAATCTGGGTTCAGGGATTTAAATCAAACTTGGTGCAAGTATGTACAATGATGTAATAATGTGGGTGGAGGCATATCTGTCATTCCCCTTAATAGTCATCTGCATTGCTTCACAAATGACGGATCAGAGTCAATATTAGTTTTGTTTTGAACCCATACACTTTCTGATTAATTAAAATACTTAATGCCATTCATATCTCTCTCACATGAGGGCAAGTGCGACCATTTACTCCCACTGATTAAACAGAACCGTTTTGCACCTGGGAACAGAATACAAAAGACTTGACCAGTTGAAAACACACCTAAATCTGCTTTTGGGCTATTGAGCAGTCTTTCAACAGTGTATTTCCAGAGGAAGTTTTAACAGCTGAAACAAATTCACGAAAGTATCAGCACAAACACAATGACCCAGCACGTATCACACACCATCTTGCTTTATTGCCTGGCTGGGCTCGCAGATCTTCACTGATCCTGACGATGCCCCAACAAGAGTGAAACCTCCAGATCAGTTGATTCGCAATACCTGTTGGGTCACTGTGTTTGTGCTGATGCTTTGGTGAATTGGTTTTAGCTGTTAAAACTTCCTCTGGCAGGACAACTGAAAGACTACTCAGCAGCCCAAAAGCAGGCTTAAGTCTGTTTTAAACTGGTGAGGTCTTTGATATAATGGTGATTCAACAAAGACTACTTTTTATATCAGAATCGGCTCATGGAGCAACTAAATGACGAAGGGAAGCAGGTTTATATACGACCTGTTGTTGGAGAGGGGGATGGACATACACAGTAAGGAAAAGAGGAATAACACAAACATGAGTAGCAATGGCCCGGAGAGGAACATAACGGGAAAGAATCGGCATGTGTAGAAGTGATTATGAATCTGCATGGGTGAGCGCGTAAGGGAGTGATGGGCAATGCATTTGAAAAATTGAAACGAGGAGAACGAAACCACGGACACAGGGAGATGATTCCACAATCAGGAGAATAAGGGGATGAACGAATGCAGGTGGGCAGCAAGTCTGGAAATTTGGGAGAGTGAACATGTGGGGTTTCTTGAGGAACACATGCGGCCTGGGTTGGCTTGGGGAGGCCATAGGTAGGAGTGAGTAGGAAGAGCAAGGCCAGATGTAAGCTTGTATAAAATAGCCCACCAAGTTTCCACCAGTATGAGAATGACAATCCTTGGGAATCTGCCTCCCATCTTGAGATACCAATGGTGTGGAAGGCCTCGTTTACAACTTCCTCAAGGGGAGAAAGGTGGGAAGCAGCAGCACCACCCAGAGTGGGGTACCATACTCCATGGAGCTCCACATAAAAACTTTGTACTTTCACTTGAGTAGCTAGCTGGTGGGGTTCCTAAAGAGTTTGGTGTGACTCAGGAATGCCAAATACCTCTATAGAGAATACACAGACTGCGACTAGTCTTTGATGCCAGCTTGGTGATATGATCCTTCCATGAAAGTTTATAGCCGATCGTGGGCTCAAGGAGTTCCAGGGATTGCACCTCTTCCAGTGGCTGTCTGGAGCAGTGGAATGGATAGTTTGCTGTTTGAAAAAGTATTTGTTTCTACATTTTATGGTTGAATATTTAAATCTGATTTTTCACTTTAAAATATTATGATGTAACAAGCTTAAATATGTTCTTTTTGCATTAATTAGAGCACGATTATGTAAGACGAGTTCAAGACCCAAACTCAAGTGTCTTTTTTTTTTAGTTTTATTTGTAATATATTAATAATGAACCCGTAAAATATATGATACCACCTGCTGACTATCTACTCCTTACCTGGCATCACCCAATCATGTCACACTTTCATTCTCAAAGGAATGATTACATCAAAAGTAACACATACAATTCTGGAGACTGCGATAGTTCACGAGCAATGTACGCGGTTCCCTTTTTTGATTTTGTAAGTATATTGATGACTTCCGTCGTGTGTTTGTGTGTTTGTGTGCTTGTGTGTTTGTTTGTAGGTACGATAACTCGAGAACGGAAGAAGCTACCAATGTCAAATTACACCATATGATTCAGGAGGGTGATGGCTAGCGCTGATTAGATTTTGGTCAAAATCGGGCAAAGGTCAAGGTCACAGTGAGGTCAAACATTCGATTTTTGATGGTTTGGTACAGAATCATCGTAGAAACTTCTGGTTTGCATCGCTACCTTCCCCAGAGACAGCTTTTATTCGACAAGGTCAGAGGTCAAGTTGACGATTTCGTAAGTACCAGTCTATGACTACTTGTTTATTTTTTGACCTTCGAGGGGACGCCACAGGCAAACTGGCGGGAATCGGGAAAAACGTAAATGATGAAAGTTGTAGTACTCGAAGAGCACTACTGGCATACCAACTTTCATTCGAAACAGTTGAAAACCCTAGGAGCTCGATGCCCAATTTCTTGATGTTTTTGACATTTTCTAAGATTGTGACCTTGACAGGAAAATGAAAAAATCGAGCTCCGTGGGGCTATGCAGGTGCCATTGGGCTAACCAAATACCAAAACCCCTGCCAGATTCGACAAACCCCCTTGGAGAAGATGTAACTTGAAACCGGCTACCCCCTAAAACACATGTATTTTGGGCATGGCTCTGCCCATAATGGGCGCAGCACGCCCATTCTCAGGAAAACAACTAGATCATGATACAAACCTCGCACCCTAATTTTATCAAGATCGGATCAAAACCCACAGAGCTATGCTCAGGACAGACAGACAGACAGACAGACACACACCCATAACGAATATAGTGGTCACTTACTGACTCGTGAATCAATTTGTCATTTAACCTGCGATACATGCAAAAATAATTTTTACATTTCTAATTCTGATATAACATACTGGGCGTAGTGGCGTGCACCTGTCATCCGGCTCCTCGGAGGCTTGGGTTGGAGGATCGCTTGAGGACGGGAGCTCTGCACCGGGCCGTGCTATGAGAGGGTGTAGGGCAGCCCGGAATCATGGCGAAACCCAATCATTATCCCTGTGTCGTAAGAGGCGACCAGGGTTGCGTCAGGAAGGGCATCCTGCGTAAAACTTATGCCAAATCAGGATGCGGATCATAACGGATGATCCGCTGTGGCGACCCCCTAACGGGAGCAGCCGAAAGACGAACAACAACAATTCTGATATAACATACTCTGTTACAGAGCGTCGGTGCTCTGCTGAAGCAGTTTCTTGGCAAGACATACTGTGTGGTTTGCCACTGCCTTCCCAGCAGTAGTTAGGGCAGGAAGTTGTAATTTGTTCATGGTGCCGGTGATATCTCATCTACTCTTTACGAAGGACACTGTGGGGTCTTTAATGGTCACCAACTTATGCTGGCAGATGGGACGCCTAGTTTTAATGTCCATCCGAGGGACGGCACGCACATTGATGAATCACCCTGCCTGTGAAACAACAGGATGACAGTTTATCGCTGGGTCGGGATTAGAACCCAGGTGAGACAGCTTAGAGGCGAGTCTTTCACAATGCTATGGTGCAATTAATATAGAAGGTAAAAGCATCTCCAGTTATCATGAGTAAATATTAGGCACATCACATCAGGCACAATAAGGCTTTAATGGAAAGGGTACCATTTGAGATAACTTTCCTTACTGTTCAGGTTTCTGTAAAATGCCTTTTTGTAATATTCCTTTTATAATTCCTGCCAGGCTAAATGCAATTGTGTGTCTCCCACAAACTTATCATCCTGTCATCTTCACACGTCACGTGTTCAACTTGATTACCTACGCCACTGAAGGTGAAGGAGGTTATGTTTTCACCTCTTTCTGTCTGTTTGTGTGCAGGATATCTCAGAAAGTTATAGATGGATCTGGATGAAATTTGGTGGGCAGGTTCGGTGTGTGACAAGGACGAATTGATTAGATTTTGGTGAATATCCGGATCCGATTACTAGAATGTTTTAAGTGATTCTTCACCATTGAGGGATAGGGCCAAAAACGATATATAGCACGACAGCTGAAAAAGTTGTGAACGGATTCGGCTGAAATTTGGTGGACACGTTGGGTGTGAGACAAAGAAGAATTGATTCAATTTCGGTAAATATACTGACTGTTGGTGGAGATATACTGACTCGACTAAAATGCAACAACCTGGTGCGAGTATATTCAGACTCGTACATTAGTATTCAGACTCAAACTTGAACTTAAGATCTTGGATTCGGGCTTGGTTTGCTATGACCCAACTACATCAAGGAAGATGTCTTGTTCCAAAGGTAGTTCACATCTCAGGATAAAAAGTTATGAGATTAAATGTTTAAAAAGTGTGAATTACTTGGTAGATTTGACCTCTTTGAACAAGAGTAAAATTCGAATTCTGCACATCGATGAACAAGTCATCTCAAGAGCTCCTTTATAGCTCATGAGTTGATTCAAGCTGTGCGCTTTCCAAGTGTCCTGTGATTGTTCTTTTTTTATGTGTAGCTCCTCTCAGAGGATACAAGTGCAAACTCACAATCCTCTTGGCTAAAATAGTTGCACATTGGGCTGAATTTTGAATGTCGTTATGGCTACATCAAGATGGCAGGATAGCTCAGAGATAGAATGAAGTGGTGAAGGCCAATGCGAATTCACAAACAACCAAAGTAGTCTTACTGATGAAGGATCTAGTGTCGTGCGTTGGAGTGGAAACCCATCCAAGATGGTGCCCAATAGCTTAGGAGACTGCTTCGGCAGCACCGATGCTTTGTACAGAGTATGGTCCCAATGGATGGATGGATATCGTGTCGATTTCTGATGGCTTACGGGTAGAAAAATGGATGGAACCAACAGAACGTTAATTGAAGTGTGCTAACTGCTGTGCGAAGCAAGGAGAGGCTGATGTTTCGGGCATTGACCCTTCAGCGGAGGGTTAACCCCCAAAATGTCAGCTTCTCCTAACTAATTCTGCAGTTAGCAGACCTTGATCAAAGTTCTGTTTATTTCATCCATAGCTCGGAACTACTGTACTTGCTCCCATCCGAGCTCTCACCTGGGTTTGGTGCCTGACCGAACTATAAACTGTCACCCTGGTGGTTCACAGTCAGGGCATTGCATCATAGACGTCCATCTTTTATCAATTTGTGATAAACGATAAATACCCCACAAAGCCTTTCAAAAACAGGATCATATTGTATGCTGCTGCTTAAATAAAATGACGAATTGCAGCCCAAAGTTGCACTGATAAGAAAGAGCATGTTCATGAACAGGACAGGTGGTTGCATCACTATGATAGCATTGTCATCATGTTATTTAAGTTACATTTCTTAAAGGAGCATCTGCTTTTGGCGCTGCAAAGTGTAAGACAAGATAAGGTCTTGATCAGAAAGAGGGACAAGTACATACCTCATGCCTGTACATACATTATAACTCAGGCCCAATTCACACTTATTTCATGATAATGACCCAATGACACCACATATTTTACATGTAGAAAGAGAGCAAAATATTTCAGCGCTTAGATCTTTTTGCGTTTCTGTAGCTGATAATGAGATTGTTGCCTCTTTTCTGTTCATGGGGTCGAGTACCATTTGACACAAACCTGGGTATATGTGTATATGTATATGTATATATATATATATATATATATATATATATATATATATATGTATATATATATATATATATATATATATATATATATATATATAGATTGTTGATATCAACAAGGAAGATAAGTGATGCCCAAGATGGTAGCCTGAAGGATACCAGCTGCCAGGAAAAGGAAGAATGTCATTAAGAACAATACGCGTCTTGTGTTCACAATGACACCAGTCAGCAAAGGTTGAGGAGATCCTTAATGCCATTCATTTGTAGATACTTTAGCAAGTATGGCAGGGTGCCAGACAGGCTCAGATGCATCGAATATGGTTCGAGAGAATGCTGTGACCTTTCGTTTTAGGTTCAGAGCAAATGTCCATTGCTGAGTTAACATAAATATTGTGTGAGTCAGACTGTCACCGGTATGTTAGTCACAGATGTTCTCGTGAATAAACACCCCCATCTTGAAATCCTCTACAATCGTATCTAATATATAAAGCTCATTCTAACCACTGACTTACTGACTGATATTAAAGATAGGTACCTTCCTGGTGATCTAGAAAGCTTAAATATTGCGTGCCGATGGACATCGAAGCTGATACCCTGGGAAAAATTACACAACTGTTGGAAAGCATCCGTAAATGAAAATATAAATAAATGAAAAATCAAATGCAGATGAGCGACCTGAGACAATGAGGAAGCACCATTCGTTCTTGCTTACAATGTGTAAGTAGACCCCCCTAGTCTAATATATAAAGCTCATTCCAGCCACTGACTCACACTGACTCGCACTGACTGACTCGCCATCTGATACCTTCCGGGTGATGTAGAAAGCTGAAATTTTGCCTGCCAATGGACGTCGAAGCCAATACACCAGGAAAAAATCACAAAACCATTGGAAAACATCCGTAAACAAAAAAATATAAATGAATGAAAATAAATAAATGAAAAAAATTCAGGTGAGTGACCCGAGACAATGGGAAAACACGGTAATTGTGTGTGCCAATGGGCATCAAAGCCAATACACGAAAAATCACACAACTGTCGGAAAACATCTGTAAATGAAAATGTAAACAAATGAAGAAAAAAAGAAGAAAACAAGCCGGTAGGCAACGAGGGATTCGCTAGGATCGAAGCGCTGGATACGATGCTTTTCATTCTGACCGATCCACCGACGAAGATTCATTGCCAAGACGTATTGGTTCACATACAATTGTTCCTCTACCTGGCAAGATTTTTCCTATTGCGGATTTTGCCAACTGGCACTCCTCATAAAAAATGACGGTAAATAGACACCCTATTTTTGAAGGACTACCATTTCAAAAATAATTGGTTTGCTGGTTTGTGTAGTGGAGCCTCGCGTTGCAGACAGACACACATACACACACACACACACACACACACACACACACACACACACACACGGAAAACCCGATAAACTTCTCTCAATGCTCTTGTTTGACCACACCTCCTGAGCCACACAATATTTTTCATAAGCCAAGGCCACTTTCCTACGCCACTCCCACTTTAAATAATAAATAATTGGAGATGGTGTGTGGGTCGTGGAATCGTTTTCGGTAAATAAAAATGGCCCATAGGGCCAGGACTTGACGAAATTCATCCAGTCAAAGATGCTCCCCTCCTACGTCCGTGTTTCAAATTTGAAAGGAATCCGTTAAGATTTGGCGGAGACATGAATTTTTGAAAATCGTCCCATGCTAAAACATACGGATTTTCGCGATTTTGAGGAATTTTTCCTGACCTTGACCTTTGACCTTGACATGCCAAAAGTTATAGGGTTCTGTTCTGGTGGCCAATAAGTCCATTAGTGAAGTTCCATGACATTCCGACTGGAAATGCGACCTGTAGAGCGAGACGTACACACAAACAAACAAACAAAATCGTAGATTTCGTCAAGTAACAAAAAATCTAATCAGCGCTAGCCATCACCCTCCTGAATCACGTGGTGTAATTTGACATTGGTAGCTTCTTCCGTTCTTGAGTTATAACTTTTTTTGGATGTTTGACCTCACTGTGACCTTGACCTTTGACCTTGACATGCCAAAAGTTATAGGGTTCTATTCTGTTGGCCAATAAGTCCATTGGTGAAGTTCCATGACATTCCGACTCGAAATGCGACCTGTAGAGCGAGACGTACACACAAACAAACTCACAAACTGAACCGACCAACATACTTGACAAAATCGTAGATTTCTTCAAGTAATAATTGGAGGTGGTGTGTGGGTCATGGAATCGTTTTCGGTAAATAAATAAATAATTGGAGGTGGTGTATCGGTCGTGGAATCGTTTTTGGTAAATAAATAAAAAATTGAAGGTGGTGTGTGGATTGTGGAATCGTTTTCGGTAAATAAATAAATAATTGGAGGTGTTGTGTGGGTGAATCGTTTTCGGTAAATAAATAAATAATTGGAGGTGGTGTGTGGGTCGTGGAATCGTTTTCAGTAAATAAATAAATAATTGAAGGTGGTGTGTAGGTCATGGAATTGTTTTCTGTAAATAAATAAATAATTAAAGGTGGTGTGTGGATCGTGGAATTGTTTTCGGTAAGTAAATAAATAAATAATTGAAGGTGGTGTGTGGGTCGTGGAATCGTTTTCGGTAAATAAATAAATAATTGGAGGTGGTGTGTGGGTCGTGGAATCGTTTTCAGTAAATAATTGAAGGCAGTGTGTGGATCGTGGAATTGTTTTCGGTAAATAAATAAATAATTGGAGGTGGTGTGTGGGTCGTGGAATCGTTTTCAGTAAATAATTGAAGGCAGTGTGTGGATCGTGGAATTGTTTTCGGTAAATAAATAAATAATTGGAGGTGGTGTGTGGGTCGTGGAATCGTTTTCAGTAAATAATTAATTGAAGGCGGTGTGTGGATCGTGGAATTGTTTTCGGTAAATAAATAAATAATTGAATGTGGTGTGTGGGTCGTGGAATCGTTTTCGGTAAATAAATAAATAATTGAAGGTGCTGTGTGGATCGTGGAATCGTTTTCGGTAAATAAATAAATAATTGAAGGTGGTGTGTGGGTCGTGGAATCGTTTTCGGTAAATAAATAAACATATTATATTATTAGAATTCCACAAAGACAGAAATGCCGGTGATTCCATTTATTTTGGATCCTTTTCACTTTGGTAATTAACGTTTGGATCGAGGAGAGATCGAAGGTGGAACGACGGTGTAGTTCCTTACAAACACTGTATACACACCTTAAATGACGGTAAATAGACACCCGATTTTTGAACGATTACCATTTGAAAAATAAAACCTCAATCAAAAATCGGCTCGAGTAAAATTTTCTAAATATCTCGAAGTGTTTAATTCCGAAGTCTCGTTTCTCTACATTCAAAACTGAACGACTGGTATTGAAAATACTGTACGCGGTTTTTCAGCCGCTGCACAGCAACGGGTGGTTGCTAGGCAACGAAATTCAAACGCGCACATTCCCAGTATATATTCCACCTGTTGACAAAGTTTCATCGAAATCGGTTCGCTGTTTCGTGCTGTGGAGCCTCGCGTTGCAGACACACATACACACACAGACAGACAGCCGGAAAACCCGACAATAAGGGATATCTCGAATATAGCGAATCCAATAAATAAATGCAGGTGAGCAACCAGAGACAATGGGGAAGCATGGTAATTTTTGCATGCCGATGGACATCGAAGCTTATACCCCAGGAAAAAAATTACAGAACTGTTGGAAAGCATCTGTAAATGAAAATATAAATAAATGAAAATAAATAAATGAAAAATCAAATGCAGATGAGTGACCCGATACAGAGGAAGCACTATTTGTGTTTGCTGCTTACAATGTGCAAGTATACCCTGATAGTAGTTTATAAATATTGCCATACTAACACCAAATGAGAGTTTTGGTAACTTAGTCAACAAGTCTGGGTTAGGAAGTTGATTTAGGTTGATGCAAATTAATTCAGTGATGAAACTCACCAATGCGAGGTGAACTACCCCCCTGTATTTATCTAGAGGCATTGCACATGCTTATGTCATGGTAAGCACATCAAAAATTATTATGGCATTTATCCATTCGTATGTATCATATCGTTGCCAGTTTACATCATTACTTGAAGTGCAACAATGCATCCGATTTGATCATTGGATGATTTGCAAAAATGGAACAAAGCAAAACATGTCCAGCTTTATATTTTTATGGATTGCATTGGATTCTGTATCAAAGAATCCAATGAAAATTCATTTTTATCAAAGAAAGTCGTTTTAAATTGATCTACCAAAAATGGACATCCAATGGAAATGTCAGTTCAGCAGAGTGAGACGCCAACACTCAGGCACCAATGCTGCGAGGTCCAGCTCCAATCCAATTAAGTTATACAATGCTTCTTCATTGTTGCTGTGTCAAAAACATTAAATGCTTTGCTAATACATATTACGGATGAACAATAATTAAAATAGTGACAAGCCAATTTATTTGACCATACTCGGTGGAGTAATGACTCGAGGGTCTGCTCTGAGTCTGAGAGATCGGCGGGTCGAACCCCAGCCCAGTCATACCAAAGATTTCAAAATGCTATGTGCTGCTTCAATGCTTGATGTTTCACATTAAAAAGCAAAAGAATAGAGGATGAATAAACAACCATAAGTTGGCAACCATTGCACAGGCTTTTGGTCTGAATGGCCTCCTCCTCCATTGAAGTTCCTTGTGAAGGAACTCTTTTTGTTATAAATTTAAAAGGTCCTTATGATGGGGTCTTCAGTGTTGTCCAGAAAGCAGTTATGCTCGTACTACATTCACAAACGAGAGAGTTCAGAGAACACGTGATCATATTATGTGAAGGAGAAACAATGACATGGGTGCGGTCTGTGAGTGGCAAATTTGTTTGGTCGTGATGATGTAAAATTCCATCATATCTTGTCCAAGTTCTGTGCAATGGAAGGGTTTGGAAATTGCCAATAAGGTGATTTGTGTTCTGCAGTGTTTAAGTTTATAATTAAATTGAAATAAAAATTTTTTTTTAAGGGTTGTGGAAAAAAAAAAAATTTCCGAAATTTACCACTATTGACTCAGCGACTTTTACACCACCTTCTTTAACACGTTATATTAGCTCTACGTGTCTATTGTTTGTGTCCTTTATGACATCTTTCAAAACAGTAAGTTTCCTGTTTGGAATTATTTTCAATCTTGTTTGACTGCCAGACAGACGAAAATAAATTATTTCACTCCTCTCTGCAGATGCGGAATTGGGATAAATTCAGAGCGAAAGTACTGCTAAACTACAGGTTCTTGTTCTGATTCATGTTCCGTTTTGTGTTCAAATATAACATTTAATTCAAATTCGGTTGCTCCTTGATCATAAACTGATGTTTGTAGGCAAAAGGAGAGACAGGCAAACAGACAGACACAAGCGAACCAATTGCTTAACCCTGCTTTTCACTGCGTGTGCGTGGGGCAAAAAGTTGACAACAATCAACGCTCAAGTCCCAATGTGATGGGGGCATTCAAAAGGGTTCTTCAAATGAGGCAATAGTCGAAGACGCGTGAACGTTTTCAAATGAACATATAGATACTTGCAGGTACACCCGTGGTGAGCCCATAGGTATAGACATGTATGACATTTGGACATCTTGAGTTCGATGCTGCACATAGAGTTTCACAAAATTGGCACTGGCAGTTCATCAGATCCAGAAATGATGTAATCTACACAATTTATTTCCTTCACATAATATGCAAATACATGCCCATGCACATGTGAAATACCGTTTTTAATGTGAAACGTACAATTCCTCGAAAATGTACAATGAGACCTAAAGACCTCAACTCTCCACCCACCCCCCCCCCCACCTCCATCACCCACATCACTATCTCCTCTTCCCTCCACTCGCTCCCCCCTCTCCCACTGCCCTCTCTCTACTCTCCCCTACACTATATCCGCCATCCCCCTCTCTACTTTCTCCTCTCCTCTCTCCTCTCCCTCCACGCATTACATCTGACCAGATACATTTAAAACGGCTATTAAACCTAACTCCCAAGCAAGGAACCCAACACCTGCTCTTCTAACCCCTCCCTCCCTCTTATCCTCCCCCTCACTGTTCCCCTCTCCCTCCTCTCCTCCATCACCCCCCCTTCATCATTTTTCAACATTTTTTTTTTCTCAGCAACCGCTTGACCGATTCACAAAATTTTCAGGGTAAGAGCAATCCTCCCCCTCCCCCAATGGAGAATATTTTAACAATAATTGTGACTTCATTGCTCACGTGGTATGGCTGCCAACTTGGATTAAATGCTAAAAATAAAACATTGTATCCCTGAAACCGCTGATCGGAATTTTTTTAAACTTGGCACATCTCATTCTACTCCCAATGTGAAATATAAGATTGTACGGATGATGTCATCAATGAAGTGGTAGAGCAGCCATAAATGTTTGACTCAAAACCCTAGTTTACCATTGAGATTCAGTGTGTCTGTCCAGGCCGTAACATTTTTACCAATTGAGCTTTTGTCATCAAGTCTTCAACAAACCTTTTTTTTATGAGATTGTGGAGAACACAATGAATACAATGTATTGTTGTTTTTTTTTTTAAACTGTCGTTTTGCTCAGTACAAAGCAGATGCGGATAGGCTTTGCATTTTAATTGCTTTCTCGTTTCACTTAAAATGCATTTTTTTCTAAAAACGTACATTTTCCACCCATTTTCTTGCTGTTTTTTTTCAACAGAGTCTTAAACCATCTAAGTGACCATGAAAAATGAAATTAGACATTCAATCAGAGTTAAGATAAAGCCATGAGAGTGTAATAAAGTGCGAGTCTTACAAAAGGGGTGCTACGGAGCAAAACAATGGTGGCTTTTTGATTTTGAAGACCTTCTCAGAACTGGGAAGCCCTCCTCAAATGGACAGAATGACCAACTCTCAGAGATTATATATATGTATATGTATATTAGGAAAACCTATGAATGTATATATTGTTGTGGGTCGGGGGTCGGTGGCGAGGACGACCGCTAGATGGAGCAGTCGGGCCGTCTCCCACCGAACACCGGAATTGCAAGGTCGTCACCCCGGATAACTCCGGAGTCGACGGGTCGCTTAAAGGACCGTGGTCGCCAATATTTCGACGACGCGAGTTAGGGTCCACTTGTCTAATTCCAATTTACCTAAGTACCCACGCCGTCGAACTACCGTGGGAGCCACACCCTCGGCCGACTTTGTCCGAACTGAGTCGCTGTTACCGACTCGGATCCAGCGTAACCGAGCGGAAGTTACCAAAGCTGCGCCGGACCAAATGAACAATTTATGGCACAAACGGCCTTCCTAGTTCTCAAGCCCGAACCATACTGGGCCAATGAAAGAAACAACAGGCAACGAGCTGGTACATTTAACAGGGGTTTATTTACAGTAATCGGGAAGGGAGACACAGAGCAGACTTAATCACGAATATGCAGGCAATGTACAGTGAGCAAAAGCACTTAACAATTTCTACTTGTAGGACAGCACCACCACAGACACACACACACACACCAAAATAAAATGGACCCCACCAGGTCTTTATTTCGACCCTCGCACCCAAGGAGATGGACAGGCTGGAGGTCAGAGTTTGGCCGAGTACCTGGCCGCCTCGTGTGGTTACACCGACTCCAACCCACTACGGTGGGACTCAAACCCACGACCCGGAGTCCAACGAGCCCACGATCCTGGCTGCCACGAACGACGATCGAGCACCACGGTCCTGGCTGCCACAACCACCACCACCACCACCACGAGGAACCCCGGGAAAGACCGCAGACGACGATGACTGCAGACTAAAATACCAAAGGGCAAAGAGCAAAAAGCCCAGACGACGACGACGACTACTGACGCATACCAAGAGCAATGGCGACCCTTTTCTCCTCCGACAATTCCAACCTAGCTCCAGCGAACACTCTGGGGAGCCCAGCGATTCTTATCCCTCCCCCGGATGGGGTGTGGTGACCGGTCCCCTGAGGTAATCTTTGCCCTGATTGGACAGGGTCTCGTGGGGTGATGTGCTGGCCATCTGCGATTGGACAGGGGGGAACGCCCTCCTTTCCTGGGTGGAGTCGGTGTTCTGAGGTGAGGAAACCTCCGCCCACGTCCGTGGTTGAACGCACGTGGGCAATGGCGTCGATGGTGCGAAGAAGTGAAGAATTGATTTGTTGGCATTGCAAAAATCTAACTAGAAAGAAACTTGCAGTGCACACATGTAATTCCCTTTTGACATCGGGAGGGTTCTAACTATAAACACATATTTATCGAAATAACTGAACTGCGGGGACTCTGGCTGTTGTGTCCAAATGGCTCCCAGATTTGTAACAATCTACAGGGGGGTGGGGGTGATCAATAATTCTGTATTTTAAATATTGAAATACTCTGTTGTTATTATTTTGGTGTTTTATTTGCATTAACAATGTGGTATTTCCTGTTTTCCCATTTTTAGCCACCACCATCTTGTAACTGCAATTACAGACTTCCAAACCTCATACCGTGCAGTAATTCGTGCAATTTGAGCAACAGTCTCTCAACCATAATATATCAATCCAAAGGCAAACAAAAAATAATATTAAGGGGCCCAAACAAGCTTTCAAACCCCAAAAAATTAAAGTATAACATGTAATAACACAAAGATTATTCCTATATTTAAAATGGGCACCACTTAATTATAGATCACCCTGTATATGCATTTAGAATAGGCACTTAATTATAGATCACTCTTTTTTTGGCATGTCAATTTATTTTGAGTACGTTCCACGGTCATATATCTTTTTTAACTCATGCTGTGAATCCCCTTTTTACGCTATTCAATAGGAATTGAACTCTAATTCAGCCAGGAAACAGGGTAATACCATGGCTTTTGGGCCAAATGTCAGTTTCTTGAGAAATCACCTGCCAAGGAATTTGACCGTAGCTCAATTGAATACTGTTCTCCCTTATGTTCTGATGCCCCAGCATCACATCTGTCTCTCCTGGCTTCTGTGGAATCGAAATCTCTCGGTATTATTGCAATATCCCATGATGAGGCCGATGCACAAGGTCTGTTCCATTCATACCACCAGCAGGTCGGTGGTCTCTCTGTTTTTACATCCTTTTACAGTCTGGTTGAGTTCACTCTGCTCTTTCAGAACTCAGACCCTCCACAACAACTATAGGATGCACACATTCTTCCAGTAACCCTCTCGTGGTTAAACTTCCTAAATCCAGAATGACTGCACACCTCAACTCTTGTTTCTTGTTTCTCCTGTTTGTGTAACTGCCTTCTTCAGGCAAAAATCTATTCCATTGTTCCTTCTGAGGCTTAAAATTGCCATCTCATTGGCTACTCCCATCCTTTCCCACAATCTTTATTAAACCAATAACCTTACCGAACCAAACCCACTTGCAGGGTACTGCTTCCTCCCCTACTCTTTCTCCTCGTTTTCTGTTTGTTCCGTCTTTTGCTTATTGTGTCTACTTGTTGTGCCACTACTCCACTGTCACTGTGCATCTTTCCAACCTCTGTCACGTGACTCGCACACGAGGCAAGATTTTGCACTCACATATGCATGCAAAAGTAAAACTAGAACGACACTCGGTGGAGCACATATCCTCCACGCAGCTCGAGTCTACGTTTTGGCTCCCATTGATAGACCGGATCTGCATCCGGACCTTAAGCAAAATCTAATCGGCTTGTTCTTGCCACCTTCTTAACTCATCCACCAAGTTTTTGTTTTTTTGAGATATCATGCTATATATCGTTTTTGGCCCTATCTCTCAATGGTGAAGAATCACTTGAACAATTAAAAAAATAAATTCTCGTCTCCAGATCCGGATCTTCACCAAAATCTAACCAATTTGTCCTTGTCATACCCCCAACCTGTCCATCAAGTTTCGTCTGAATCAATCCATAACTTTTTGAGATATCCTACTCAGAAACAGTCAAACAAACAGATAAACAGTGGTGAATACGTAACCTCCATCCACCTTTGGTGGTGGATGTAGCAATGGACAGTTATCAGTTGGAGAGATAATGACCCAAAACATTGTGAGTGAACAGTGTACATTAAACAGATGCTGGTAGGTTCATGACCCAGTACATCCAGGGCACTGGATTTGAATTGGACGTCACTCAGAATAACTTTATCTGGGCGTGGTCGCAATTTTCTTTGTATCCAGTGTCGAGGCTCGTGGAAGAGCTAACAGAACAAAAAGAAGAGTAGAAAGAGAGGGGGGCACCAACAGCAGGGTTGAAGGACAAAATATTGGGATACGTGGGGAAGGGGGCACATGAGGAGGGGGGAGGGGGGTGATCAAGATGGATACAGCTGCAAATTCTCAATCAAAGAAGACGAAGGAAAAATTGGAAACTCAGAAAGTAGTGGGCTTAGGTAGGGTTAGTGTGGGTAGAAAAAGATCATGTTTGTGGATGGGATATAATGAGGATAGAGACTGTATTTTGAGATAGAGTGAAACAGCTGTCTACAGGCCTTAGAGGGAAGAATGATATTGAATTGACTGAGAAAATTGATTCCACTGGCAGGAAAAAAGAGAAACGAATGAGTAGAGGTAAGAGCAGTGAGTCTGTATTTGGGGGTATCGCTAGAAGGGAGTTACTGGCAGACCACTTGCACAATGCAAAAACCTTGGGGGTTGGGGGACAAAGCACGGAAAGGGTGGAGTGTGCAAGAATAGAAAGGAAGTGGTGGAAGACCCAGAGACGATTGACCTGTCTGAAATGTGAAAATGAAAGGCCCGGAAACTCATCTTCAGTGCAGGAGATTCCAATGCTTTTGAAGGCCTTTCACAGCATCAATGGTTTCCACGGCATCAGACTGAGCAAGGTGTGATCCAGGGGCACTAGTCTGGAGAGGAGAGCAGTACTCCATCAAACTGTGGATGAAAGCCTTGGAGGTAGATAAAAGTTCAGGTGTGCCAAGAAAAGACTTTGCTTGATGGAGGATACCCAGTCACAACTGGTTTTGGAGGCCAACTTCGAAATATAGTTTGCCCAAGAGAGATTGTTGCTGATAGTGAGGACCAAAAGTTTGAGTGACTGAACTTCTTCAAGAGGGTTATGAAGAATGTTGATGGAAGGGTTTGCTGGATGGTCTTTTTTTAGAGGGATAGAGATAGAGACAGAGACAGACACATTTGGCAGGATTGAAAGACTTCTTCCAAGTGTTTGATCAGCTTGTGATTCTAGAAAGGTCTGAAGAGAGTGAAGAAGGTTCTGCCTGCCTACCTGGAGGATGAGGGATGTTACGGCAAAGGGTGGGGTCATCAGCAAATAGGTAGAGCATTTTGCAGAGTCAGAAAGATTGTTGATGAATATTAGGAATAGGATTGGGCCAACAACACTGGCATGGGGCACTCAAGCCTTGACAGCGAGAGGAAATAAGAGGACCCTGTTGAGGGGAACGTGTTAGCTCCAAGAGTATAAGTAGTCAGTATGCCATGTATGATGGTGGCCTTGGATGCCATAGGCAGAGATTTTGGAGAGCAAGGTGGGGTGCCAGACTATCAAATGCTTGAGAAATGGCCAGAGAGATGGCCGTAATATCATGTCTTGATTGATGGCCTTCATCCATTGCTGGGAGAGCAGAAGCAGCTTGTACAGGGTTGAGTGACCAGGTCTGAATCTTAACTGATGGTCTGAAATCAGACCATTGGAGAAAAGAAAGGATTTGATGTCAATTGCAATGATGAACTCCATAACCTTGCTGATGATTAGAAGTAAGCTGATAGATCTGTAGTTTCGAGAATCAGTTTTTGCACCTTGTTTATGGCACGTATATAATATGATCAAGTTTAAAAAGCACGGGCTGCCTCACTCCCATTTGCTACTGATGCTCAGTGGTGAACAGCACATGTGGACTGCCATTAACCAACGTGTCAGCACCAAATTCCCTGACCCTGCCAAGCCAAGGACGTGAGACCCTTTCCGGTGCGTAATGAAATATGGTTTGTTGCTTGGACCATGTGAAGAGCTGAATAGGAATTATCCATGTATGGTCGATGGCATCTCTTCCAATAACTTTCTGAAATATTTCTGTCCTCAAACAACTTGGAGATGATTATTATCCAACTTATAGTCGTCGAAGTCCAGCTGACAGTGGGCATACAGCTGTGGTTGGTGCATCTGGTAGGAATGTGCAAGTGGACAATCAATGGAAGTGTTTTGTCTTATAATGAATTGCTGTTACTAAAGTATCACACCCACATCAATGTTGAATACTGCACCTCTATAAATACAGTTGAATACCTTTATAAATACATATTTAAAGGTGTTGACCAGGCTGTATTCAGCTTTGAGGCAGGTGTGAATCAAATCAGTCGCGATGGATGAACGTGAAGACGAGATCAAACACTATGAGCAGTGTCGATTTATTGGTGTCAGAATCGGCCGAGAGAATCTTCAGCTTTTCGAGACAAGACCGCTCCCTGACACTTGAATCACTTTCTGTTCATTTGCCAAAAGAGCATTGAGTCTCATTCATCCCTGTCAATTCAAATCCAGCATTGGCCACAGCAGCATGGACAAAGCTAACCACCTTCTCCGAGAAGAACTCTGAAAATACTGCTGCCTGTAACATCTTCTATTGTGATTTCCCTCTGCATTCACCTGGCAGAACGAGCACAAATGGTGGCAGTGTCCAGTAGCTTCTATAGTAACAAGGCCTCTTGTTTATGCCAGAATTTAGAATTGTCCACCCTAACCAAGTAGAAATCTTCCTCTTCATCACAAGGCCAGTGCTATGAGCTTTGGGGGTCTGCAGATAGTTAACGGACAAGTCTGCGACACTTTAAGCATGCCTACCAGTTTATAAATTTACTCGAGGACGACAATAAATGGATTGAGTGTCGAGCCGAAGCTGCAGGGACGCATTCACCATCATGCTTCAGAGACCTGTTCGTAACAATCTTAGTTTTCTGCAAACTGACAGACCCTGAAGCTGTACGTCTACCTTGATGATCTTTCTGAGGACTTCAGGTATCATCGACAGCAACAGGGACTATCGTGGCAGGCGCTACAAACTGCAGTCAGAAATGACTTGGTTTGCGACCTTCACGATTGGGGAGAGCAGCAGGTCCGCACGACACTCGGGATTGGTCTTCCACGAGGAGATTGCCAAATGCACAAACAGTATGACCTTGGTGTCGAAGAAATATACCCTAAAGCAGATCTGCAGATGACGTCTTCAACAAACACTTACAATATCTTACTGTGAATCAGATAATTGCCTGTGAAGGTAACAAAAGTAAAATTGATGGCAGAGAAGGTAGCATCCTCGTCATCGATGCACCAAGTGGGATAGGCAAGACTTTTCTTTTAAATTTTATCTTAGCCGATATTTGAAAACAGGGTCGAATTGCTCCTGCAAAAGCTTCCTCGGGAATATCTGAAACACTTCTTAAGATCGGATGCACTGCGCACTTTCGGTTTGAGTTTCCAATCCCACCTCATGAGAATTCTACCTGCAACATTACACCAAGGAAATACCATCAGCGAAGCGACGGGTTGAATGCAAGTCACGTATGAAATCAACCTGCCATTGATTGATGCATTCTAATCTAACCACTGTTGAAATCCTCTGATGTTGGATTTACAGTTATATTAAGGTGGCTGACTTAAGATCTTTGGGTCTTGAGTTTAAGCCACTGTTTTTACCATTGAATAACACCAGGAGAGTTCATTCAGCCTGTCATCCTTTCGAGGTCGGCAAAAGAGTACCAGTTTACTGGAAACAGGGGGCACTGCATCAGCGGCACAGCCCTGCTCCAAGCAATGATGCAGCCAGCAGGCACAGGCTGCATAGGAAATGTGTGTGTACCACCGTTGAAAGCAATGAGTAGCTCACATTTCTGGTGCGTTTACCCTTTGTCAGAGGGGGGGGGGGAAAAACTCTTTTTTTTCTCCGATGAAGGATTAACGCTCGAAACGTCAACTTTTCACTTCCCATGGCAGATAGCATATCTCAGTCAACATCCTGTTGATTTCATACATCATTACCTCCACCACTGAAGGTGGAGGAGGTTATGTTTTCACCCCTTTCTGTCTGTTTGTTTGTTGGGTCGCCGAAATCGGTGACCCTTATTGTCAGTAATTCTGTCTGTTTGTTTGGATGTTTGTTCGTTTGTCATCAGCATAATTGGTAGTAAACGTTAGTGGATTTTGACCAAATCCGGGTGGAAGGTACATCTTATGACCTAGTGCTTTGGAAATTGTGATGGTTGCTAGGGACGCTTTGGTTCCCTAGCAACAACCAAAAAACCTTGAAAATCGGTACCGTTCACGCGAAACCAATTCCGAAAGCCATTATCCCACGTAAGGTTATGAAATTTGGCACGAATGATCTACAGGTGATGCTCTATCAAATATATTCCGTTTTTTTTGTGATATATGGAATACTTTACCCGCAGCGCCCCCTACAATTAGGGTATGTGCGAAAATTGAAGGCCCCCTCGTGACCAGGTGAGTGCATCAATACGAATGAAACTTTGCAGGTTCATCGTACTCAATGAGTACTACAACTTTGCCTCAGGACATATTGACCGATTTCGCTTAGGTCAGGGGTCAAAGGTCAATTAGTGCAAAAATCGATAATATGCGAGAGCTGAAGGTGCCTTCGCGCCAAATGCTACTCTAGTCCATCAGCCATGGCCCAGGAAGTGCCTAAAAATCAAGTTTTGTTCCACTCATCGGGGGGTGGGGGGGGGGTAGACAAAACCTTGATAATATGATAGTAATATCCAAATACATACGTGTGCCAAAGTTCTCCACTCAAATAGCTGCAGTTATTGTGTGTTTTCATCTTGAAAATCGATGCATTCCCCGTGCTCTCTCATTTGAATTTTCTCCACTCGGATCACGTGTGGGCCATGTGACGCCTCGACAGCCAATAGATCGGCTGACATCGTATGCAAATTTCGTCAGACTGTCATGTGACCAGCTAAGTTGTCCAAGATGGCAGCTTCCTGCAGGGAGGAAATCACCGGCAGCTGATCGGCGATTTATCGGTAATTTTTGATGAATATGGCCAGTGAGGACGCTCCCCAGTGTATTATTCACCAGGACAATGTAGCGAATGAAGAAGTCAAAACGTTATACGTCTGTAAGATGGGATAAATGGAGCCATAAAAAATGGCTCGTCTTAGACGGTCACGAACGACGTTTAGCCGAGAGTGTCGGCGCGAGAGGACTAACTTCGATCATGGGCCTATTGTACCCGGAGTGCCGGCACGGGAGGACGAACCATTGTGCAACGCCAGCGCATCGACCCATCGAATGAACGCCATTGACCCTGCCTCGGACAGCTTTATATATAGCCGGTCAGCCACGGCCGGACATTACATACATACGGCCGGTGGAGCAGTCAACTGGGCAGTCGAACCGGCGCTGATCGACACTTGAGGCGCACCCAGTCAGCGCGAGGATTGACTTTGCCGCATCGCTAGTCGTGTGGCGTCTTCGTCTGGGAAGAGCAACCCTCGCCTCGCCATCGTCAGGGTGGCCTTGGGCCAGCCCCGCAGGGTTGAGTCGATGTAACGGGGCGCCGGGCGGTATCGTGTGTCGCGGAGAGTTGATTCAATTATATTTATATATTTTACATCCATGTAGTTCGGCTCTAGTGTTGAGGACGTTCCAGACCTCACGGGGTGGGGACCCAGCCTCCTTACCCGTCACCGCATCAGTCCCGAGACGGCCCCGACTACTACAATAGGGAAAGCGGGGTAACCTAATTTTGGCTTTTTGTGGGAGTTGCAGGTAAGTTGCTATCCAAAGGATGTGTACTGCAGTTCCGTTGCATTGTGAATCGGAAGTAAATAGAACTTTATTTGCAAGATCAAACCAGATATATACATAATTATCCGTCATCACAAGGTGGGAGGCTAGGAATTCTCTGAGCTGACCAGACGCGATAGTATCTATTTTCCTATCTTGGCATCACTTGGATGACAAAGGTAAATTTGCATCAGGGTTTATCCAAGCTCGAGTGTAGCTGTTGAAGCATTCATGGTGGTATCTAGCCTAAATTGCCACACAGTCTCGACCCTGAGTGTGGAGCAAGATATTCTTCCCAACAGTATCATTCTTCAACTTTGCCATTTCGATCAGTTTTCCTGAAGAAAAATTGTAGATTTGTCACCGATGGGCAAAACACACTTTTGCTTTCGATTTTAATGCATTTTTGGGAATGAAAGAGAGGCGATGACAGAGCAGACAGTAAAGAGACATGAGAAGTAAAAACAAGAAATGGGATGGAGTAAAGTGCCTGGGGAGACTGAAGATTTAGTCAACACTAGGCCAACAATGTTTACATACCTGCTGTTTCTGTTTCAGCCTGGCATAGTCTAGCCAACACTCTCTTTCTTTGAACCCTGCAGTATTTATCTGCTCTATTGCAAATGAGGCAGACATCAGGAAGGACGTGTCGCCGTGAACTCTCAACATGTCCAGCAATGGTCGATGCAGAGCACAGTTTTTTTGGCGGTGGTTCATACGTGACGGTGGTTTTTGGCGGTGGTGACCGTCTAAGACGAGCCATTTGTTGACACTTTCTCTCCATTTATCCCATCTTACAGACGTAAAACGTTTGACTTCTTTGTTCGCTCCATTGTCCTGGTGAATAATACACGGTGGAGCGTCCTCACTGGCCATATTCATCAAAAATCACCAATCAGCTGCCGGTGATTTCCTCCCTGCAGGAAGCTGCCATCTTGGACAACTTAGCTGGTCAACATGACAGTCTGACGTAATTTGTAAATGATGTCAGCCGATCTATTGGCTGTCGAGGTGTCACATGGCCCACACGTGATCCGAGTGGAGAAAATTCAAATGAGGGAGCGCAGGAAACGCATCGATTTTCAAGAAAATACACAATAACTGCAGCTATTTGAGTGGAGAACTTTTGGATACGTATGAATTTGGATATATACTATCATATTATCAAGGTTTTGTCTATCCCCCGACGAGTGGAACGAAACTGCACGATACAGCTTAGGCCAAAAAAAAAAAAAATGTTGCATTGGCGTAACCCGCCCGACCCTAAAAATTCCGCTGACCCTACGTTTTTTTTTTTTTTTTTTTGCTATCGAAAAATTTTGCCGACCCTATTTTATTGCTATTTTTGTTGTTTTGCTATCGTTTTCAAGTATCTTGTTGATTGCGATCGCGATCGCAAAACCCGGAAGTGTTTCGGACAGAACCCGCCGACAAAAAGGGTGGTACTCGAGCCGGGGGAGATTTTGGGAGGGATTTATTAGGAAAAAAAAAAAAAAAAGATCCCGACCGACCTACCCTATTTTTCAGTGACCCGTTACGCCAATGCAACATTTTTTTTTTTTTGGGGCCTTACGGCTGATGGCCTACTCCTCCTAGGGTTATGGTCGGTGGTCATGAAAATTCACACTAATCGTCTGGAATACATTGTGCACAAACGGTTGAGCCGGATTTTCGATTTAGATCTTTGTTCACCCACAGCACCCCCTTAAACCTTGGGGATTTCCGATTTCAAACCGCATTTTCGGTGCTTTTCATTCAAATGGATACCGAGTAGTTATCAGCGGATGGAACTGGATGAGATTTGATATGCATAATCTTAAGGTGATTCCCGATCCGCTATACGACATCCATTTTGCTCTATATCTTATAGTTTCCATGCTCGGCGACCCATCGTCACCTCCCGGCTTGTCTTTGTTTGTTTGTTTGTTTGTTTGTTTGTGTGCAGGATATCTCAAAAAGTTGTGGACGGATTCGGACGAAATTTTGTGGACACATTGGGTGCTTGATAAGGACGAACAGATTAGATTTTGGTGAAGATCCGGATCCAGATCCGACGACTAGAATTTTTAAAGTGATTCTTCACCATTGAGAGATCGGATCAAAAACGATATATAGCACGACATCTCAAAAAAGTTGTGAATGGATTCGGATGAAACTTGGTGGCCATGTTTGGTGTGTGACACGAAAAAAGCGATTCAATTTTGGTGAAGATCTGAATCCGGATCCGGTTACGAGAATTATTTAATTTTTAAAGTAATTTTTCATCATTGACAGATAGGGCCAAAAACGATATTTCAAAAATGTAATGGGCCCGATATGTTCTCGTGGATCAGACATTGCGTGGTGGAGTTATGCGCTCTACCGAGTGCCCTTCTAGTTCTACCTAGCACAGGTGGACACGAGCCTTCACGAACAAGGCTAGTTGTTCATTCGGTCAGTATTAATCATGAATTGGTTATATTGTCACTAAAATACCAGGTGTCATGAATGCAAGTACAGACCGATTTGCAAGATCAATGAAACGATTCCTGATCACCTTGTACTCGGATAACATTTCCCGTTTTCCATTTAAATTCAGGCTATAAGGTGGCTTTGCTTCTCATTAAGCCAATAATCTTCAAATAATGCAGAAAGTCTGGTGTTTATCGACCTTAATAATTACTGCTGCCACCTCTGTAGGTCATATGGCAACAATGCTGATGAATGTAGGACATGCATGTGACATTTAACGAGCGACGGGCACCACATCGTCGTACCTAGTAATGAAAAGTAATGTCATTAAAGCGACAAACTACAATCGCATAGTTCCTAAAAGAGCACAAATTTATTGGCTGAATTTTTTTTGTCAATTTATGGAATGTCGTCATTGCGCCAATACAACACCATCCATGGCTCCAGGGGTCTCGCTCTCTCGTGCAGAATCGCATGCTTATTGTACAAAGGGAAAGTAAAATAAAAAAGAAAACATTCGAGGCTAATGTAACAGGGAAATGAATAAGGAAACAAATTCTGAGCATTGCCAGTTGTTGTAGAAACATTTTTGGGGGGGGGGGGGAACATTTCAAGGAAAGCTACCTGCTGGAGGCTCGAGGAATGGGGCCGATCATTAATTTCACTTACACAGAGACATTTAGATTAGTACAATATCCATAAATCATCTTTTATTGATTTCGGGGGTCAGTGTGACCTATGCTGCATGAATCCAGCTGCAACAGAAATAATTAATTTTTCAGAGGAATGGCTCCAGATTTTTTATGCCGTCTGTTTAAGGCCATTACATCCATTATATTAGAGTATTTTTTTTCTTTTTCTTTTTTCTTCCTGAAGCCCCTCGCATTTTTTACCCTCAAATAATCTGCTCCGGGGCACATTAAGACTACTGGAGCAGCGGTCGCTCCACTTCGTGAGAGGTAAAACATATTGAGCCTTCCAGTCCAATGGGTCCTGTACGTAGTGTGAAAGCTAAACATGTTTGTGCCAGTGAATGGTTTCGGTATTTGACTGTGCGTAAAGTTTAATGTGAAAATAATTCCAGCTTTGATGGAGAGAAAATAAGCATTTTAACAAGGTGCACTATCCATGCTCTGCAAACATCCCTAATTCATCCTATTTGCATTCTTTTTATGTCCCCCTTGCGTTTGAAATGCTGTGTATATATATATATATATATATATATATATATATATATATATATATATATATATATATATATATATATATAATATATATATGGGAGAATAAGGATAAGCTTAAATACTTTCCTAATCTCAACCTACCCGAGGCGATTCACTGGGACCCATAATGAAATATCATGAAAGTGACAAAAGATATCCTCTGTGTCATGCATTGGGAGTTCACATTCCCCAAGGGTCCACATTACCCTCTTCTTCCCTTATGTGTTATTAACACAGCAAACAGCAAGTTGTGCATTCCATTGCTTCCTTTGACTGTTCCCAGTGTATAAACGAATATTTGATCTCTCAGATGCATACTTGACCAGCCTGCGGTTACTAATTCGGTCTGCTGGTTGCATCATTATTGAGGTGCAGAGACTGCTATTCGTAAAATGCTTCCAGACGTTCAGATAGGCATTTGGAACTTGGTCAGGGTATCGGTACACCAATGCCAGCAAACTGGATAGCCGAGTTAACACGGCTTATGAAGGAAAGTGAACTCTCTGATGCAACGCCAAATACCAGGGTAGTCAGTGAAATACCAAGGTGGCAGTCGAATCGAACCAAGATTAGGCAGCTGAAATGCAAGTGTGCTACCTCTCAGCTATCCTGTTAACCCAAATGAGTATTGAAGGTATATAAAATAATTCATATAATAGTGGGAAATCGTGATATTGCACAATAATCTTTACAGATTTTCAATAAATTAACATATTGCATGGATTTAGCAAAGGTTGGTGTTTTACTTTTATTCTTCTTTCATTTGCAGCATTAGTGGGGGTAGCATGGTTGCTGGAAGCACAACTGTGCAGCCAATCTTGTCCCCCGCCATAGAATTTCTGCAAATTTGGCCAAAATGTTGGGAATAACACAACAACTTATTTGCCAACTCATACCTTTTATTTTCAAAACACACCATGCGATCATTAACATCTACCAACTAGAAATAATAATCAGAGATTGCAGATTCTCGCCAGAGCTTGTGTAGTGTGGTGTTTGTGTAGTTTTGTGTGGCGTTTGTGTACTGGTGTGTTAAGTAATTACTAAGAGACATAACTAGAAGTGCCACTTTATAACTGCTGGCAGTGATATAACCGGGTACCAAGACGTCCCGCTTTGATGCAACTCCGCTTTGATCGGACATCTGACCCTGACCCATGAAATTTTTCATTATTATTCAATTGAATTTCGAATTGGATTAAAATAAATTCAATTAAAATCAAATGGAAGACCAAATAGGTACAGTCCTGCATTGGAGTAACCAGAAGGAACTCAAACAAGCAAAAAGCAAAGATGAAGCCATCAGGAGGAACTTGGATTGGATTCGCATTTCAGCTACAAATCCTCTACCCTCAAACCCATCCAGGCACACCCAAGTGAGCCTCAACAACAAAAAAAATCAAAAAAATTTAAATAATTCTGGCTGCCAGACCATGTGTCCGATCAAGTTGAAATGTAAAACCTTTATTCCCCATCAATACGAGATCATAATTTTGAAGTTTCACGTTGATTGATGAAGCGATTCCAGAGAAAACATTATTTAATATTTTTCTTCAATCCAATATGGCTGCCAAACCATGTGACCTATCAATTATACCTTAACAAAGTTGGACTCCCAAGGCTTGGGGAACATTCATGTGAAGTTTCCCCTCGATCTGTCCAACTGTTTTGTGGAGAAGAAGATTTTAAAAATAAGTTTTTTTTTGGTAAATTCAACATGGCTGCCAAATCATGTGACCTATGATGTCATATGTGTGAACATTTTGTTCCTCATGGATAGGCGGTCATATATGTAAAGTTTTGCCTTGATCTGTTCAGCCACTTCAGAGAAGATTTTTGAAGGCTTAAGAAAAAAAACAGAATAAAACAATATGGCTGCCGAATCACGTGACTGATGACGTCATCAATTTTTTTTTTCCTGTGCATCATTGTATCCCCAGATGACCCTCAAAAATTTTCATACTGATCCGATGTAGCGTTCTATATATGCAATTATGACGTCATAACAAAGGCACCTATGACGTCACAAAAAGATCACACTTACTCCCCATGAGGAGTACTTTGCCGTGTGCCAAGTTTCAATTTTTTTCATTGGTGCAGTTTCAGAGATATAGAGGTCCAAAGTTTTTTTCCGTTTTTCCAACATGGCTGCCACACCATGTGTAACATCATAATTATGAATAAAACATTCCACATGAGTAGTCGCACCTGTCGTGAAAATTTTGTCTCAATCCGACAAGTGGTTGCGGAGAAAAACACGAAAGTTTTGTGCGGACAAACAGACAGACAAACAAACAAACAAACAAATGGACCCAAACGCAATACCCTCTCCTTTCGCGAGGGAAACTAGAGAGTTCATAGAACACCTCACACCACACAGTGTTCAGGTATATGATTTTAAAGGTCATCTTAAAAAAATTTCTGGAAGTTTACCACCATTGATGCAGTATCTTATACACCACCTTATGTACCACAAGCAGAGTAAAAAACAGAACTCAGCAGAGTAAAAAAAAAAACCTACCCGATGGCCGATCATATTCCAAGCATGCAACACGTTCTTCTGACACATACCTTTATTTGGGTGGTGTATAGGCATCTGAGAGCTGCCTCAATCGCTCCCAAAAATAAAAAAATAAAATAGCCTGGGTTACGTGCATGAAGTAAAAACATACTCACTACTTATAATTCAAAACACCTCACTACACGAGAAAATGTGAGAACAGGAATACTGTACCGTAAATGGAGGAGACTTGTAATCCCCTCCCCGACCTGGAGGCGGCGCAACCTGATACTTATTTACATGGAGAATTGGCGTCCCCCTTTCCTGCCCAAGACCACCGGCAAATATAAAAATTAATTGGGATCACACTGATTCTATGTAGCAAGTCTGGATGTAATCAGCCAATAAGTGTAGGAGGAATTGTGCGACAAACACACACTGGTCCGTGAATTGTAATAAGGAGGATGTCAAAGTACTGCAAAACTGGAGGTTTTTGGAAGAGGTAAAAAGGCGATTTGTGTTCTTCAGTGTTCAAGTATATAATTCGATTGAAATAAAACAAAGATTTAGGTCATATAAATAAATTAATACTGGAAGTTTACCACTGTTGATGTGGCATCTTGTACACCACCTTATTTAACATGTTACATTATTTCCTCATGCCTGTTGTTTGTGTCCTTTATCACATCCTTGAAAAACAGGAAGTTTTCTGTTTGGAATTATTTTCAATTTTGTTTCACTGCCAGGCAGGCAGACAAAGAAAAATTGTATCACACATCTTGAGACATGTGCGATCGGGACATTCAGAGCCAAAATACTGCTAAACTACAGATTTGTTTTCTGATTCATGTCCGATTTGTGTTCTTAATATAACATCCAATTAAAATCGAGTTGTTCCTCGATCAGAAACTAACGTTTGTAGTCAGACAGACAGACGGACAGACTGGAGTGAACCGATTGCTTAACCCGTCCTGGTGGAGGAGTTGCTCTTTTCATCAAAGACTCTATTCGTCACTCTCCATGCACTGCCCTCACCCCCCCCCCCACCCCCAGGAATACCTCTGGATATGGCTTCTCCTCCACTCTCACCTCATGTTTATATGTGTACTGCACTATCTACAAAACAGTAATGACTCCATTTACACCTCACTATCCAAAAACATGGACCAACTTCTATCTTCTCATCCAAACTCTCTCTTCCTCATACGAGGTCCTTCTAAAAAGTAACGGGACCGACTTCACAGAAATTTTATTCCAAAAAAGATATTGAAATCACAGCTTGTCCCCTTAAAAATCGCTTCCCTCCAGTTTCACACACTTGTCCATCCTCTTCTTCCATGCTTCGATGCACCCCCGGAAGGCTTCTTCTGGAATCCTCTGGAGCTCCGTTGTCACAGCCCTCTTGATGGCCTCCACATCAGGAAACGGGATCCCCTTTACCACCCCCTTGAGCTTGAGGAATAGGAAAAAATCACAAGGGGCCAAGTCTGGCGAATATGGGGGTTGCCCCAAAGTTGGCACATTCCTCTCCGCCAGAAACTGTCGGATGCTCAAGGCACTGTGAGCAGGGGCGTTGTCATGGTGGAGCACCCAGGCGTTGTTCTCCCACAGATCCCTCCTCTTGCCCCAGACTGATCTCATGAGGCGCCGGAGGATCTCCTTGTACACATATTGATTCACTGTTTGACCCTGTGGGAGAAACTCGAAGTGGACGATACCCTTGTCAAAAAATGCGATGAGCATCACCTTGACCTTTGACTTCGACATCCTTGCTTTATTTCGTCTTGGTGATGCCGGACTTTTCCACTGACGACTCTGCCGTTTGGTCTCGGGATCGCATTTGAATATCCACGATTCGTCGCCAAAAATGATTCAGCAGGTCTGGATCGTCCTCAAGGCACTCAATAATGTCTTGACAGACAGTGACTTTTGCTGTTTCTGGTCCTCAGATAACAGCTTGGGGACCATCTTTGACACACACCTTGCACATTTCAAGATTTTCAGTGATGATGCTCCAGACAGTGTCCTTGTTGATGGAAAGTTCCTCAGCAATCATCCGCACCGTGAGTCGATGATCTGCGCGCACCATCTGCTTTACACGCTCGATGTTGTCTGCCTTTCTGCTCGTTGAAGGTCTTCCAGACCGTGGATCATCTTCAACCTCCTCCCGTCCCTCTTTGAACCTTGTGTGCCATTCAAATGCATGTGTATGTGACATCGTTTCTTCCCCGTAGACTTGCTGCAGCATTGCAAAGGATTCGGAAGGTGTTTTGCCAAGCTTGGAAAGAAACTTCAGATTGGCTCTCTGCTCACGACTCATAGCGTGACGACTCAGACGAGACAACATGTAAAGCACGACCTGTAAAAAGTCACACAATGAGCGCAGTCAACCATCACCAATCATATATATTGCTGGAATGTTGCGAAAGACTGTGACGCAACCTGTTCATTCAAGTTGTGTGAGTGGAGCACACAGCAGACTCAGTCCCGTGACTTTTTAGACGGACCTCGTATGTGGTGACTTCATCTGTCATCATGCCAGTTGACTCGGTGTGGGTACCCCTCTCACCTGTCATGGCACTTCAGCAAAATATTTCTGCGACTCATTGGGACTGACTCGATCAGTCAATTTCCCGACCCGGATCTCAACCAATGCTACTCTATCTCTTCTGGATCTGATTTTGACAATTTTTTCCTGAAAATATCTGCTGTTCTTCCTCCGCTCCAATCGGTTCTTCTGAGCACGTGCTTGTCAAAGTGGACATCTCTCTGGCTGTTATCAGAGAACCACCTCAGTGCCGTCAAGTCTGGCATTTCACTCAAGCCGACTGGCAGGGTCTCCAGGCAGCCATCAAACTTATCGAGTAGTCTCCCATCACTACGTTCTCCAACAAAAACTCATCCTGGGAATTCTTTCAAAGAAAATTGATCTCTCTCATGCACATATTTATCCCCTCTCATCTTCAGTTGTCCTACCCTTCCTCCCACCCATGGTTCACTGAAGCTTGTGGCGAGGCAGTTGTCCTGAAACAACTTGCCTTCACCTCATTTAAAGGCTCATCCAACTGAAGGCAATCTCAGTTCCTTCCACAAAGCTCAGAACAAGTGTGTGTCTACCCTCAGGAGAGCCAGAAAACAACTTCTTTCTAAGCTCAAGTCTCAACTCTCAAACCTGTCTCCCTCCTCCAAATCCTGGTGACATCTAATCAAATCTGTTTCTGGTGTATGTTCCCTCTCCATCCCCTCCCTTACCTCAAATGGCTGCACTGCTGATACTGCACGTGAAAAGGCTGAATGCCAAAACTGTTTTGCATCGAAGTCTGTTTGCATCGAAATCTTGTGTCCAAAACCCATCGCTTTCTATACCCACCTTACCCAGTCACACCCAACTGTCCCTGGACTCTGTGTCCTTTTCTCCTGACAAAGTGGAGAGCTTGCTGTCAAACCTCAACTCAGATTCTTCAACCGGTCCAGAAGGCATCAGCCCACGTGTCCTAAAAACCTGGTCCTCTGCTCTTGCTCACCCTCTCTCTGTTGTTTTCACCCTCTCACTTGTTCAAGGTCATCTTCCATCTGCTTGGAAATCAGCAAACATCACTGCCCTGCACAAAAAAGTTGTAAAAACAGATCCCTGCAACTACAAACCAATCCGCATTCTCCCAGTCATCAGCAAGGTTATGGAATCCAACATCGCTTCAAACATTAAATCCTTGCTCTTCTCCAATGGCTTGATTTCATATCATCAGTTTGGTTTCAGCCCAGGTCACTCCACCCTGGACATGCTCCCAACAATCGATGGAGGTCCTCAATTCTGGACATGAAATCAGAGCCATATCCCTAGACATATCGCGTGCTTTTGATATGGTCTGGAACCCTACCCTGCTCACCAAACACTCTTCCTATGGTATCCAAGGCCATCTCCACTCATGGCTCGCAGACCTCCTCTCCTGTCACAGTCAACGTGTGGCCCGAAAGGGAGTTCTTCAATCCCCTCTTCCTGTCCAGGCTGGAGTTCCTCAAGGTAGTGTTCTGGGCCCTGTTCTTTTTCTGGTTTTCATCAATGATCTTTCCAACTCTCTGTAAAATCCTCTTTATATCTTTGCTGATGACTCCACCCTCTGCCGTACCATCTGTAATCCCTCAGACCGGCAAGCAGCAGCTTCTTCGCTCTCTGCAGATCTTGGTAAAATTACAAACTGGTCCAACACGTGGAACATGTCTTTCAATCCGGACAAATCTCACACTCTCACAATGTCTCTCAGAAAGGACCGTTTGGACTCCCCCCCCACCGCCCTCCCATCCACTTTCTCAACAATCCTCTGGAAGTAGTCCTTTCTTTCAAGCTTCTGGGTCTCACTATCTGCCATGATCTTTCCTGGGAAAGCCACATTTCCAAGCTGGCCTCCAAAGCCAGTCGCCGACTGGGAACCCTCCGTTCTGCAAAGGCCGTCTCGCTCACCTGAGCTCCTGACCACATACAAAGCTTTCATCCACAGCCTGACGGAGTACTGCTCTCCTCTCTGGGCTGGTGCTCCTGCCTCTCACCTTTCTCGGCTTCACGCTGTGGAAACTAAGGCATGTCGGAACATTGGTATCTCCCACAATGAGGCTGTCTTTGGGCCTCTCACTCTCTCACCACAGGCAGGTCGGTGGTCTTTCTGTCTTCTGCTGTCTCCTCTCCGGTCTTCCCCCCCCCCACGCACTGTCTGCAATTTGTCCCCACCATATTTCCGCAGGTCGCTCAAGGTCCGCCAACTACCACCTTCTGGTAAAACTACCAAAATCACGAATCACTGCTCACCTTCACACGTTCATTCCTCTTTTTTCCCACCTTTGGAACAAACTCCCTCACTCTGTTCAATCCCATTCTTCCCTCCAGGCCTTCAAAACAGCTGTTCACCACCACCTCTTATCGTCCCCCATCCAAATCCTCGATCTTTTCTACCCCCGTTAATCCACCCTAACCCCACCTCCTTCAAATTCCCTCCTCTCCTTCCTGAAAGTCCCTGTAATATCCATCTTGTGTACCCCATGTTCCCCACCCTATCCCTCTCCCTTCCATAGATCTCCTAATGTCAATGTATCCCACTGTTTTGTCCTTCCCACTCCCGCCCCTCTTGTCTCACACCCCCCTTGATGTGCGTTATGTGTTAGGTCTCATACGAGCCTCGACAAGGTATACCAAAAAACAAACAAACAAACGAACAAGCAGTCATAGACTGGTACTTACGAAATCGTCAACTTGACCTCTGACCTTGTCTAATAAAAGCTGTCTCTCGAGAAGGTAGCGACGCAAACCAGAAGTTTCTACGATGATTCTGTACAAAACCATCAAAAATCGTAATGTCGACCGAAGCAAAAATCTCCATTTCTCGACGCAATTATTTAATATTATTTTATCAAAGTCACAAAACCATAATATTCGGCCATCCACCAACAATCTTTACATAATCCGACGGCTTCGCGAGTCAGGCATGCGACGATAACCTTTATTGGGATAAAAAATGACTTTTAAACACCATCTTCATCGAAAACACCATCAGGGCGCACACGGAAAACCTTTACGTGTTCAACGACGCCTCTGCTCGAGCGCGCTGCACCACGTGACGAGCCATGACGCGGCGAGTGAAATATTTTTTATACAATCTTAAAACGTCTCCAAAACATCCGATTTTTACCAGAATTTCGACAACCCAGTGTTAAGCGTCCTAAGCGATCGCAAAAACCGAAGACAAAATTAAAATCGAAGTTAAAACGAACTCGTAACGTCGACCGAAGCAAAAATACTCCATTTTTCCACATGAATTTACGGAATTATGTTTGATCTCACTGTGACCTTGACCTTTGACTGATTTTGACCAAATTCTAATCAGCGCTAGCCATCAACCTCCTGAATCACGTGGTGTAATTTGACATTGGTAGCTTCTTCTGTTCTCGAGTTATCGTGCCTACACACACACACACACACACACACACACACACACACACACACACACACACACACACACACACACACACACACACACACACACACACACACACACACACACACACACACACACACACACGATGGAAGTCATCAATATACTTACGAAATTTTTAGATTTCGTAAGTAACAAAAAACGATTTTCACATCGCATGCGTGGGGTAACTAACGCTCGCAGATGAGACAACCAACCTAACATCGATCTGAGGGATGCTGCATGGTGATGCAATGCCCTGCCCTTGAAACACGAATGTGGCAGATTATTGTCAGGCCAGGAGTCAAACTCAGAGGATAGACAACTCAAACGTAAGTGCGTTACTGACGCACCATCCTGTCATGACTGTGTTGTTACTCTGATGGTTTTTTAGAGGCCCTTGCCTACATCGGTGCGTAAAAATGAATGGTTGTGCCTCATTTCGTGCTGTGGTTGTTCTTTTGGACATTGCTTGCTGAAGCTCGCCCCACGCAAACGAGTTGGCACTGCGTGAGCGATTTTTCCTCCTGATCGCATAGGTCGCTGCTCCTGGCTTGCTCGGACTGTTGGAGCCACTTACTCACCTCTGGCAAGCCAGGGTCCTCATGCGACCCGAAGGAATCACTCCTTGACCTCATATGCTATTTGTAGAGATGCAACCTCACTGGCTTTCAATCAATGGTAATCCTTCCTGCCCTATTGTGGTGTTCTTGTAATATCTTGCCAAATTCCCTGAAACGATGATATTGTTTTCACTGTGGAATGAAGATAGAAAGGAGAAATACCATCGCTCGACAAGGTTTTTAAAATTTTTTCCCCCTTTTTCATTGGAACCTCCCTCCAACTTTAATCTCTGTTTCATGTTTGATCACCATGTTAGATTTATACAAACATTATTCACCCATTATCATTTCTTTATTCCATATGCATGTTTTTTTTTTGGACATTTATTAATTATGCTACCTAATTATCTGATTGCCATCGCGTGAAAAACAGATTTCATTAAAGACATGCAAAAAATTATGGTTGTTTTGAAACAAGTTAATTCAAATACAAATTAAAGGCTGTAAATTCCTGAAGATGGGGAAAATAATTGTTCTGAAAATCATGGGATGTGCTTCGTATGGAAATTATTTATATGGTGCACGTCGGAGGAAAATACGCCGAAGGAACAGGCTCTGTGTTTCAGCAATTTTCCAAAAGAGGCCACTCCTGCCTGGAGAACTATTTCCAAGAGTACAGTGAAGACACAGGAACCCGAGGTAACAAAAGAGAGCCATAACTATATTGCACTTTGTGCAAAGATCTTGCAAGATGTAAGGAGCTCGAAAGTATTATCCGGCTTTGCAGAACTATTTTGAAATGGGTCTACTTATAGGATAGCTCAAGTTAAGTACGAACAACATATCGGATACATAACCTCTAATATCGCCAGTTTCTAAGCAGGTACCAACAGAACAAGCTGGGCTTTGGCTTGATTGTAATCATGTGACCAGGCTCTGACACTGACCACTCACAATGAAGTGTGATAGCAATGCAGAAACACGACTGGAGTTGCATGTATTGACCTTTTAGCCGCTGTTGTTAAAAGTCAAAAGATGCCGTCGGACTCTACGGCTCCTTTCCTTCATAATGGCTGATGGACGATACCTCATGCACTTTGGAAACGTGGTCAGTACAGTTTACCTCGTCAAATAAATAATGGCCTTCTGAAATGGTCATTGCTATTTAATACATACATCGGTGAATTACCTGCCATCATCAGTAGAAAATTCGGGTATGCTGACAATCTAGTGCTAGCCACTCAAGCCTGCACAAAATCAAGGTCTAAGGCAACCTTACGAAGGAACCAAGCAAGCTCGAAGAGGTGACTCCAAAGATTGGTGACTCCTAACCTCACACACCTCCCCCCTCCCCCCGCCCCCCAAAATGCCAAAATAGAAAGCCTTAACATCGTTCTACTTGAATAATAGCATAGGTGCCCAGCATACCATCAACTTCTGTGGCATACAAATGCAATACGAGAAGTTACCCAAATATCTAGGGGTAACTTTCGACAGAAGCCCTGCTTTCCACAAATACCTTCTGAATGTCACGTTGAAGACAAAGTCATGGGTTAACCTCATGCACAAGTCTGCGAGAACAATGGGGGGGGGGGGCAAATGCTGCCACTCTTCACCCAGTCTCAATAGTGCTGGTCTTCTCCGCAGCAGAATATTGCACCCTGGTCTGGGCCAGAAGGACACATGCATAACTGGTGGACATCCAATTGAACACATAAATGCGGACGATCTCTAAGATTCTGCAGAGCACACCGCAACTTTGGCTTCTGGTCTTAGCTGATATAGCACCGCCACACGTATGCTGATATGGGGTAAATGTGCTCGGATATCGAAAGGCCGTGCAACATCCTGACCTCCCATTAAACTGTGACATCACATACCCAACAATGAACAGGTTGAATTCCAGGAAGTCATTCTGGACCCAAGCAAAAATCCCTCCATGATCGAGCCAACACCACAGAAGAGCGCTGGAAAGAGATGCGGTGAAACACCGACATGCCATTGGAAATCCTTCATCACCACCCCGACCAAGATTTTTGCTCTCAAGGAAGATCTGGTCTTCTTTCAACTGAATTCAGACACCCCTTGGAAGATGTAGTCACATTTTCCACAAATGTAAGATCAACGACAGTCTGATGTGTAGACGTGGCACAAGCAGTCACACCGTACAACACATCATCCTCGAATGCCCAATTATATCCTTCCTTCAAAGGCGATTTAAAGAGCATTCATGAGGATACTCCTGAAGCCGTCGAATGATTATTATCGAAAATTGATGTCAGATTTTAAAAATTTGTTGCAATCCACCTCTGTCTTGTGAAAGAAAAAGATCAGGTACGAAGGCCAAGGAGCCTAAAACACTGCACAGAGGTTAGTTGCAGGAGCAAAGGAAAGGAATTCCCTGCCTGTGTTGCATTTCCTTACTTGGTTCACTCAGGCATTAATTGCTTCCTTCACTTCTGACAATTGCTCGTACGAGGTATAGTATCCCTGCTCACACCTCGACAGGAGGATAAAGAATCGCTGTAAAAATACAACAATGCTGCTCCAGTATCAATATCCAACCGCTGTTTGTATTTCCCTTACGCGCATGCACACGCCGACGCACAGGATTGAATCTGAGCGCACAACAAATCAAATCTCAGGTACACCAGAAAAAAAAAATGCCAATAAATAGGTTTTCAAAATACCGATTACAATTTGTTTTGACCATGTCTTCCAATTTGCAGGTCAAGGTCAAGGTCAAGCTAACAAAAGATCAATTATATCAAAGGTCATAATTATTATCGGCACCATATTGGATAAAGATTCTTTCATGGAAGATCTAATTGTTGCTGATTTATCTCCTGGTTGTTTAGACTTTTAGAGTGTTCTCCATATTTTGAAGTTTTGTTTTTTAAAATGAATTGTATATACAATACCAAGTTTACAGCTTCATTTACAAGGTAAATGATTGACTTTTCCTCAATAGGTGACCTTGGAGAAAAGTAAATGTGTGAATTAGGTAAGTGCACTCAACAAAAGCAGTGCAGCAACCTTGACATCAGAACCAATTCGTGCATGTTTTCCGCATTACCAATCGGTCATCTTCAGTTTTCAAGATGCGCGACCGAATCGTAGTCGATAAACACTCGATAACCACTGCCGGCAACTGCCAGGATGCTTGGCTGCTTGCCTCGAGGCCTCATGGTCATCAAAGCTTTTCCTTCCCTGGCCCACACCACCACCATCCTTCTTCATTATGAGAGCGAGCACGGGGTTAATGAAGTGACCTGGCGGACAAGCGATCGTCCTGATGCGCTTTTATTTGAAAAATGTGCTTGCCAGCCGTGCTCATTGGTAGAACTTGCAGTTTTTGTGCTGTCATTGTCCTTTTAACTGTTCTGTTCATGAGGCTTTTGCTTTCTATGTCAACTGGGTTTTGGGTCCTGTCAAAGAGGTAGTCTACTCACCTTTGAGCCTTGTGTCCGGTCTGGGTTTGATTTCTGACCCAGCAACAAAACTGTCACCTTCGTGTTTTGTTGGCATGGTATACCATCTGTCAGATAGGACGTTAAATTTGGTTCTTGTCTTCCGATATCCATGGCCTGACAGGTTGGTGCAGATGTAGCACAATTACCTTTGAGCTGTCAAGTCTGGGTTCGATTCTCAGCCCGACTATAAACTGTCGGATTGCTGGTTCGCTGGCAGGGTGTTGCATCATAAAGTGCACCATCCCTTGGAAGGATTAAAGACAACGTGGGAACTTTACCCTCAACTAGGTTATCGTAGCAGCCAGGTGTCCCATTTGCCATTTCCCACGGTGCTTTTCGTGAGGAGTAAGCGAGGTATCACTGGTGCTTTAGATAAATTACAAATTGCTGCTCAAATATGCTCCTTTCGATTGTCAGGCCAACCCAGCATAATATTTTCAAGAGACTGCCTTGGCAGGACTCTAGTCCGTACACGAACCTATACTTGGGCAGACCACCAAATGGGCAGATTGGGAAATGTCCTCAGGATAGGTGTTCAGGATATGCCAGTGGTTGAGATCGAGTTAGTTTTGAAATTGAAACTTTTCCTTTGACACAAAAGACTCATAACTGGTGTGCCAGCACAATGACACATAACGAAAGCCAATGTTGAGATTTTAAGGTTGCCTGTGGCTATGTTGGAATGTTATATTCTGTAGATCACAATCCCTTAAAATGGTATTACAGCTGCATAACACCTGAAATATGGTGCCCTGCTGAGGGGAGAAATGAAATGGTTTTGCTGGCCATAAAGTTGGAGCCAACAGAAATGGAGGATTGAATTCATAGGCACGCGCGCGGCATCGCAGTACGATTTCTGTCAGACCGTGGGGGTTCCTGGCAAGAGACTGAAATGGTTGTACTGTATTTGGATTGTCTGTTATATTGAGTCCCAACTTGTACTTCTCGGCGGTTTAGCTCAAAGTCCTTCTGCACTCACTCGAGTTTGTGGCTGCAGTTTGAACTCTACTTAAATTGGAAGATCCCTTTGAAATATGTCGCTCAGCATTCTATTGTAAGAAGCAAAGCTGGTCATGGTGCCATTGTGATGTCATGCAATAATGTATTATTGCTGCACTACTTTATTAGGACATGCCTACTCTATTGGATTCTGCATTGCCTTGAGCTCGAAGCGAAATTAAAGTGAATATAACCTGCACAGTGAAGTTGCATCTTCTGCCATCTTTGCCTGTTGTTTAAGGGAATGTCACCTTTTGGGGTCACAGATTTCTATTCAATATAGGTGTATTTGTGTTCAAAACTAAGAGCGGCCCCGACTTGATGCCGCGACCCCAATTTCGCCACAAGGGGAAATGCAACACATCCGTCATTCGTCCAGATCTCCCTCTGCTTCTTCTCACCCCACTTCTTACCACCATTCCAGATGATTATTTTCACTTGAGGAACATGTCTCACCCAGGCAATTCCAAGCGTCTGTTGGACGTTCATCTGTTGTTTGTTTTCTCCAGTTCCTTTTGTTTCCACTGATTCATATGAGGTTGAGGGTGAAGATGATCAGGAAGAAATCATGAAGGTTAAAAAGGCTTGTGGAGGAGAGACTGGATAGGGGAGAGTGGGAAGTTTAGAGAAATGTGGATTATTACTTCGATCACCAAAGGTGGACGGAGGTTATGTATTCACCCCTGTTTGTTTGTCCATCTGTCTGTCTGTTTGTGTGCAAGATATCTCAAACACTTATGGACGGATTTGGCCAAAGTTTGGTGGATGAGTTACTTAGATGACAATTGCAAGTTGATTAGATCTTAGTTCAAGTCGCCATCCAGATCCAGCCTATCAGTGGGTTACAAAACGAGCGTAAACTGTTCAGCCTCGCGGAGATATGCGCTCCACTGAGTTCCGTTCTCGTTAATTTCTGCTGTCTTTGTGGAGACTTTTTGTCGATATCGCCTTTTTGTAAATGGTACTGATTGGGTTTTCTCAATGTCCCCTTAATGCATCGAAGATAAATTTTGTACACATGGAGTCCAATGCTTTCTCGTAATCAATGAACCCTCTCGTGTTCATTGCAAGTTTGAATTATCTGTCTTCCTTACTTATAGATGGTCCATGCTATGGATGCTGATAGTTATTTTGGCTTGTAGTCTTGTAGTCTGTTTGCCACTACATGGAAAATAATTTGTAGATTACAGGCAGCAAGGTAATTGGGCTGAAATCCCAAGGTGTTTTCCATCTCCGTACTTGTGCAGAAGTTTTAATAATTGTGGCATCTGGGACTTTGAGTAACACTAAATATAGACGAACCATTGAAGAAAAATACAATAACACTTAAAAGTGTTGATCACCAAGTCTCTGGCCAACTATAGAAGATCAGATAATGAAGCATGCTCTGTACAGAGTATCGGTGCTGCCGAAGCACTTTCTACGGCTGGGGTTACAATCCTCGATGGGTCGCCACTCAAACACAGGAAGTCAGCGCATTAATTTGGAATTTGGTCAAAGTGCTGGTGATAGCTCGCCTACTTTTTGGATCTTTAACGTCCACCAACCGATGCCTGCAGATAGGATGCCTGGTTTACATCCATCCAAGGGACGAGACACACATTGATGTTTCACCCGTCCTGCAAAACACCGGCACGGGAGTTTATAGCTGGGTCAACATTCCAATCCAGGCGAGACAGCTTTGACGTGAGTGTGCTTACCTCTTGGCCATCCTACCAGCCCCAACACAAAAAATAAGTCAAACAAGAAAATGCTGTTAAATGTTTAGTGGAAAAAAAAATCTCGTCTGTGAGCATTATATCTCAAAAACTTGGTGGATGAGTTGGTAATAGGTGACAAGAATAAGCCGATTCGATTTTGGTTCAGGTTCGGATGCAGATCTGGCCCATCAGTGGGATACAAAACGTAACCTGTTCAGCCTGGCAGAGGTATGAGTGCTCCTGAGTGCCTTTCCAGTTGTCAATGTAATGTGGTATTTGACTAATTTCAGGCCACTGACTTCCTGAGTGCCACTTATGTTGGGTGTATGCATTTTACTTTCCCTTGTTCCTAATTTAACGTTCTGTTGCATACACACGTTTTCATTCTTCCATTTCTATGTGCTATTGGTGTCCTCACTCACTTCACTCCTCAGCGGGAAGCGTCGGAAGCAATGGGTTAAAATCCCCCACGAAAGGATGGACGGTGGGGGAACTGTACTTGCACGAAAACGTCCGAGTATCTTTTTTTCTCTCTCATCAGCCGTCCAAGTAATTTCTAACTTCTGTAGCATCCTTATACCAACCAAACACCTGTCAATATGCAGGCTTGCGTGTATATGTGAAAGCCCGTATTCAACCATGGTTATTTCAGAATACGGATGGAGATAACCCACTACCACCCAGGTCGAAAAACCAGTTAAAACCAGTACACATTTTCAAGTGGTCTCTATTGGTTCTAATTGGTCTTTAACTGGTCTCTATTGGTTTCAACTGGTACCAGTTAAATTCAGTCAGAATTCCAATTTCCCAGTTGAAAAAACCAGTAGCTCATATTTGTACCAGTTAAAGTCTTACTGGTTCCAGTTGATACCAGTTGCAATGTACTGGTCTCCCAGTTGATACCAGTTACAATGTACTGGTCCCAGTTGATACCAGTTAGTTAAATACAATTGTATTTCAACTGGTAATATATCACTCTATTCCAATTTCCATATTAAAACCAGTAAGAAACCAACTGGCTTTACTGGTACCAGTTGGCTACTGGTTTTCAACTGGTACCAGTTGACCAGTAAGCTACTGGTCTTTACTGGTTTTTTTTGACCTGGGCACGCAAGCCTTTTATTTGGTGCTTTGGAAGGCACTCAATTAAGAGACGAGAAGCGGCCGCACCAGTGAGCTCCAGCAGTTTCCGCGGGAGAGAGCCGCATTACGCCTCAATTACCTCTGCTCCTGCAGGCTTCTCTCCCCTTGGCCTGAGCACACGTGCTTCGCGCCCTTTTGCTCTGTCGCTCTCTCAGCTCCCGTGGCCAGCAGTATCGCTTCCCGCCCGTCCCAGTTCACTGAATTACAGAAAAGTGATTGTATTTCTCGCGCCAACGCGCTGCTGTGGGGGAATTGACTGTCACAGACGGATGCAGAGGAGGGTGGAGGATGTCAGAGGGTGGGGAAGAGGTTTGAGGGAATGGGAGTCGGCCATACAGCAATGCCTCTTTCCGCTGCCTCTGGCTTCTGAGTTATAGGGCGACGCCAACATGCGGCTTTAAGCTGGCGCACGCAAGGCTGGTGTATTCTATTACCACGCGGATGGCTCTGATAGGAAGTCGATACGAGTGCCCCTGCCGATGAATCCGCCCAGTGTCCCAGGCAATGGAGATGGTTATGGGTGGGAAGCAGTCAATAGGGTAGGGAGACAGGGTTTAGGGTCTATCGCTTATTCACCATACAGACCTCTCCAATCGCAGTGGCACAGACGATCGGGCCGAATGGAAACACACAATATGCCATGTCGTATTGCTTTCTGAATTTACTTTAATTTGTGAATGGACTCACAATAGTCCAGCACGAGCCCAAAAAAACAGCCTCAACGACAACGGTATTCGGTGGAGTGCATACCTCTGTCAGGCTGAACAGTTTACTTTTTGCATCCCACTGACAGGTCGGATCTGGATCCGGACCTCCAAAATCAACTCGGCTTGTTGTTGTCGCCTACGCAACTCACGCACCATTTTGTTCGAATTCGTCCACAACCTTTTGAGATATTGTGCTGTACATACTGAAAATCATTTTTGGCCCTTTCTCTCAATGATGAAGAATCTCTTCAAAAAAAAAATTCTGGGATCCAGATTCAGATCTTCACCAACATCGAATCGATTTGTTCTTGTCACACACTCATTCTGTCCACCAGGTTTTGGCCGAATCCGTCATATGTAAGCATGGATGTATATTTGTGTAGAAACATACATTTCTACATATATATATATATATATATATCTTCTTTTTTCGGCTGCTCCCGTTAGGGGTCACCACAGTGGATTATCCGTTATGATCCGCACACTGATTTGGCATAGGTTTTACGTCGGATGCCCTTCCTGACGCAACCCTGATCGCCTCTTATGACACAGGGATAAGGATTGGGTTTCGCCATGATTCCAGGCTGCCCTACACCCTCTCATAGCTCGGCCCAGCGCAGAGCAGAGCTCCCGTCATCAAGCGATCCTCCCACCCAAGCCTCCGAGTAGCCGGATTACAGGCGCACGCTACTACGCCCGGATATATATATATATATATATATATATATATATATATATATATATATATATATATATATATATATATATATATATATATATTGTTGGGGGTCGGTGGTGAGGAACGGCTGCCAGGTGGAGCAGTAGAGCCGTCTCCACCGAACACCCGGAATTAAGGTTGTGACTCTCGGATAACTCCGAAGGTCACGGTCACTTCAGGACCATGTTCGCCAATTCTCTGACGGCGTGGGGTAGGGTTAATGGCCAAATTTCAATATACCAAAGTACCCACGTCGTCAAATTACCGGGGAAGTCACACCCTGAACGGACTCTGTCGAACTGGGTCGCTCTGGCGACCTCGGTCTGGTGTAACTGAGCGGAATTACCAAAGACCGTCGGACCCAATGACAACTTACGGCACCGACGGCCTCACTATTTCTCAAGCCCACACCATGCTGAGTCAATGGAAGAAAACACGGGCAACGAACTGGAGCATTTAACAAGAGGGTTTATTTATAAGGGAGGGAGACACAGAGCAGACTTAATCACGAATAAAATGCAATGTACAATGAAAAGAAAACACTTAAGCAATTCTACTTAAAGACAGGGCCCACTCAGACACACACACACACACACACACACACACACACACACACACACACACACACACACACACACACACACACACACACACACACACACACACACAAAAGAAATGGACCCCGTTGGGTCTTTATTCGGTCCTTCAGCCGAGGAGGATAGTTCAGCTGGGGGAACAGAGCCTGGCCGGGTACCTTTCGCCTCGTGCGGTCACACCGACTCCAACCCACCACGGTGGGACTCGAACTCACGACCCGAAATCCACGAGCCCACGATCCTGGCTGCTCGACCACCACCTCCACCATGAAGAGCCCCGCCAAAGACCGTAGACCACGATCGCAGATGACCATGACGACAGACCAAAGCAATGGCCACGATGACTGCAGTACTCTCCTCTTGACGACCACTCTACTCTTCCCTTTCACGTGTCCAAGGGATTTCCTCCCCTCCCACTCGTCTCCTGATTGATTGGACGGTGGCGAACATCCCATCTGGCTGGGCGGGGCCGCCCTGAGGTAACTCGTCTTTGGATTGTTCGGGTGCTTCTGAGGTACTCCTATCCCTCATTGGTTGCAAGGCAGACCCATCTCGCTGGGCGGAGTCGAGCTCACCCCACTTATGCCCGTGGCCCCGAGCACGTGCATAATGGCGATGATGGAGCGAAGGGAGGATTTAATGTAAAAAAACACCTGACTATAAAGAACCCTGCAGTGCACACATGACATTCACCCATTAGACAGAAGGACGGGACCCTGACGATAAACACATACTTATCAAAATAACTGAACTGCGGGGACTGCTGTCTGTTTGTGTGCAAATGACTGCCAGATTTGTAACAATATATATATATATATATATATATATATATATATATATATATATATATACATACATACATATATATATATATACATACATACATATGAAGAATTCAAAAGGGCATGTGGTACGAGAAGAGTATTGATTATGGGGGATTTTAACTTGCCAGGGATAGATTGCATCCAGGAACAGGGAAAGGGCAGAGCGGATGAGGATTTCCGAGTTTTATTCCAAGATTGCTTTTCAACCCAGTTTGTTGATCTGCCCACGAGGGGGAGTGTAGTGTTAAACCTCCTTTTAAGTCTAGAAGAGGGGAGGAGAAGAGAGGGCGGGGGGGGGGTATTCCAGTTTAACAGCACACATATTGATGAATCACCCTGCCTATGATGCACCGGGATGACAGTTTATAGCTGAGTTGGGATTCAAACCCAAGCGACACAGCTTCGAGCAAGTGTGCGTACCTCTCGGCTTTCCTGCCATGATGTGGCAATTCATTACTTCAAAGTAACTGAAAACATTTTTTACTCATTGTGATCATCTAATTTATTTTGCCTTCCTACCTCCGTATTGAACCGTGGTATCACCAATGAAGCGATAACTTGCCCACTCTTCGTGAAGGACACCGCGGGGATGTTTAACGTCCATCAACTAATGTCGGAAGACAGGACGCCCAATCACGCACATTGACGATTGAAACACCAGAATGACATTTTATAGCTGGGTCGCGATTCAAACCCAGGCGAGACAGCTATTGAGACGAGTGTGGGTACCTCAAGGTCATCCTGTCAGTCAGGTCATATCTATTAACGCACTGTTCATAAACAAACTGTGATTCCATGTTGTATTTATACTTTGAAAATGTACACAAAATAAAAGTAGAATCCCAATCCAAAACGATCGCTACTGATGTCCCTGCGCGGCGGAGAATAAAGTCAGACATACAATAATTACCTTTAAAAGAGTGAAAAGTGCATTTTGGAGCCACTTTACCTCACGTCCCATGAGCAAAGTATTCAATTATATTTGGTGAAAAATAAATCGCTTATACCTCATTTTTTTTCCCGATTTTACTCTTGATTTCCACAAACTTATTTAGGCCATGAATTTCGATCATCAAATATGTAATCATATTTCGAATATCAGTTTTCGAATCACTCCAACAAAATGGTTGATAAGTAATGACTCGCTTGGCACGTGATAGCACTCACCGAACCGTCATATAAACATACACCTCCCAGAGACACCCAAAATGGCAAATATGTGCAAATTGGACAAATGAACACTTTTTTAGGAGAAGGGACTGCTGCTAAGTTCAGTGCTGGAGGTTAAATTTTGTAATTCGGCTTAGTTTAAGTGTTTGTCGAGGTTATGACACGGGCGGAAATAGAATATAGCCATGAACTCTGGCTTCTCTGGGCGTTTCTAAGCATTGCAATGTATCCAGCGATTCGTCGCTTTGATGAACAGGCAATGGATCATATGAGTGAGGAAAGTCCAGGCATAGTTGTCCAGTCAAGTCCAGGCATAGTTGAGCAGGCCAAAAAACATAATGACTTCAGACCCCAGCAACGCCTTAAGACACCATAGAGAGCGGTGGCTGAGGATGCGCCTGATAAAGGATATAATTAAATAAGGCCGTTAATTATATTCAAAAGGGGTGTTTTAATTAACACAAACACCCAATTTTCACTCATGCACTTCCTTGGATTTTTTTTTGGGATGCAGGCAAAGGTTCAGGCTGATAGGTTTCATGGTTTTGGAATTATGGAGGAAACGCACATATGCACACACGCACACACGCACACACACACACACACACACACACACACACACACACACACACACACACACACACACACACACACACACACACACACACACACACACACACACACACATTGATATTTATTCATATAAATATCTAAATATATAAAACAGTGTGTATTTGTATATTTGTGTCTTTGTGTATTTGTGTATTTGTCTGTCCCCCTTCATAAGGACGATTTGAGTATGGTTTTAAAGGTCAATCTTTCAACACAACTGTTTGTTCACTGGTGATGACTTTTCAGGTTTGAAAAACTCAAAAAACATTTTTCATAAAAGAGTAATTACGTCTCTTCTATTGGAAATGTAGATGGTGACTTACAACTGGTATTCCACTGCTGGTGGTGTGGCAAAGGAGATTGACCATCTGCTCGTTGATGGTCACTGGAGGATGATCCAGGACTGCAGGGTCTAACGGAGTGCTCAGTTCCTCAATACTGACCACAAGCTTGTTGTAGCAACTTTGAAGTTGCAGCTTAAATCCGGGAGAACGGTACCATCCTGACCTCGGCTGGATGTTGGCAAGCTCAAGGATGACAGGGTAGCTGAGGAGTTTCTGAACAGGCTGAGTGGGGTTTGGGGGATCTGGGTGCTTTGAGGAATCATGAAGAGTTGTGGAGTGCCTTCAAGACCACCATCCTTGATGTTGCCACTGGTTGTCTTGGAACTCACCATCGAGTGAAGAAGAATTTTGTCTCAAGGGACACTGGATACCATTGACCAGAGTCACAGGGCCAGGCTTAATGGCAGAGATGAGCTATTCAGGGAGTTGAGGAATAAAACTGTACGTGCGCTGAGGGTGGACAAGAAGGCCTATGGGCGATGAATCTGTGAGGGGGTAGGGCATCACCTGTGGTCAAGTGATTCTCGTCGTCCTTGCAGAAGAATTCGCGCATTACGTTCCTCCAAACCCATCTCTGGGTGCACTGCAGTTAGAGTGGAAGGTGGTAGGCTCTTGACAGAGGAGTCAGAAGTGAAGGCCCATTGGGCCAGTTACTTTAAGCGGCTGTATCAGGCTGATCCACCAGCTGTTGAGTTGGATGTCAGGGGTGTTACTTTCCATATTGCTGTCTCTCCAATCAACTGCGATCCCCCCTTCATTTGTGGAAACACAGACTGCGGTGAACCGGTTGAAATGGGGTAAAGCTCCTGGGATCTATGGCATCCTTGCTGAACTTCTTAAGGTTGGTGGAAATGCTGTACTTGTGTCATTGGATGCAGTTCTATGCTCTGCCTAGAACACAGGTATCATCCCAACTGATTGGGAGAGGGGCCTTGTTGTCCTTCTCTGGAAAGGGAAGGGTGATTGCCAGGACTGCAACAACTCCCGAGGGGTGACGCTGCTTTCAGTTCCATGCAAGGTCTTTGCTTGGATAATTTCTGATAGGGTTCGCCGCCATCTACTTGAGCACCAGCGCCCAGAGCAGTCAGGCTTTACACCAAAGAGGTCAACGATTGACTGTACACTTGCTCTCTGCGTCCTTACCGAATGCAGACAAGGGTTTCGGCAGGGGCTGCTTGCAGCCTACATTGATATCTGCAAAGCGTTCGATTCAGTAAATTGGGATGCCCTCTGGAGGATTCTTGGTCTTCGTGGGGTGCCACCAAAACTGATCAATCTGATGTCTGAACTGTTCTCTGGTGCTGAGAGTGCTGTGAGATGTGGTGATACCATCTCTGATTTATTTCCAGTTGTTACTGGAGTTCGTTATGGGTGTGCGCTAGCCCCCACACCTTTAAGCGCTTGTATGGACTGGATTATGGAGAGGATGTTGGAGAGATCAAACTGCGGTGCATCGTTTGGTAATGTCAAGAACTCTGACCTAGATTTCGCAGATGATGCAGTCATCTTTGCAGAGACTCTCGATATCCTTTTTTGGGGCCCTTGAGGTTCTGAATGAGGAGTCAGAGCCGCTGGGTTTACGGGTTTCCTGGGTCAAAACTATGATCCAGGCTTTCAATGACATATTGGATGCTGCTATCTTGTCTGTACCTGTTTGTGGTAAGGATGCTGAGGTTCACTTAAAGGTCCCATGACACCCAAAAGTCCTGAAATTGCATATATGTATGTCCTATCGGAGTTTTTATTCGTGATTTCAGATCTGACAATATTTTTTTCACAATACTCGTTCTGTAAAATGTAAAATTAAAAAAACAATCCTCTTCGGGAACGCCCCTAAAAATTCTGCCGAAATCTACTGAAAGGGGCGTAACCCACATGACGTCATCTCCAGAACGACAAAGGCTGCACGTAAATTACTCGGGTTGGTGGTCTACATGATTCTATTGGCTTTCTGTGTGTTTCCACATTCGATTGGTCGACTCAATCGCTTCGTTCATTTCTGCTTTAAAAAAATCAAACATTTGGTTTTGAATAATGGATGACATGAACTTTGATTTGTCTGGTCGCGACAGTGAGTGTGAGAGAAATGAAGGATTTTGGTCTGGATCAGATGGAGAATTGTCGGATAACGTAGTCGCAGGAGGTGAAGTACAGGCAGCTGGAAATGAAATACGGCCTTACCAGTTCGAGCCCGAAGCAGGACAAGCAGAGGAAACTGGCGATTAAATTCCCGGCGTTCATGATGATCGGGAGGACATCGAAGGAAGACTTGGCAATAACAACTGGTTAGACAAAATCCTATTCGTAATTCAATAATGTAAATTCGACTTGCATACTGCTGGATATCAGAAAATTTTCGTGAGGTGACGTGACCAGCACAGCGGACATGTTGCACTGCGGCGAATGAATCGCAAGCGAGGGCAGCGCATGTCATCGGCCATATCTCTCCGCGCATAAAACGAAGCAATCTCGCTGTCCGGATACGATGAAAACGTGTGTAGAACACACCTTGTGACACAATTGTCTCGAGTAATCCGATAAATCTGACGTTCTGTTGCATTTTTATTCATTTTATTCCTACTATCGTCATGTAGCGCCAGTAGGAAACGATGAAGAAATGAGAATAATAAAAGAAAGCGACAGCACGTCAGATTTATCGGCCTAGTCGGACGGACGACGGATTTATCAGACTAGTCTAGACTTAAGAGTTGACAAGTACCTTGTATTCGCATGCACACAATGTATAAGTCAATGCGTAAGAGTCCCGAGGCTACGAGGCCGTGTAATAGTAGTATCAGGGATTTGAGGAAGCGTGAAGTGGGCATTTTGTTAGATATCCAAATGGACATTTATTGTCATCATTATTTTTTATCTTGGGTGGGCATGGGTATTCCTGTATTGTTACTTGTTGTTTCTAAGCTTCATTGCAAGGGTATACACAAGTCAACAAGAAGATTTCTTTTCTGTTGCAGTTTTCATTTCTTTGTGCAGGTCTGCTCATTATCTTTGCACTATATCTATATATTTATATTTAATAATTGTACTTTACATTTTAATTGCTGTAATATTTTGGGCAAATTACCATGTGCAGTCAGTATTAATTCCTTTACAGTATTGCAAAAATTATATTAGTTTATGTGCCTGTGCAAACTGTATTATTCTGACCCACTTGTGCAGTCACAAAATATACTCCTCATGTGCCTTTATAAAGCATGTTGCCTACCCGATACCTTTGTCGATGTGTCAGAGATGCAGGGACGTTCATTATCCAAAGTGAACCATGCCCTACCAGGCATGCAGTTGATGTTTGTGAAAACGTTGAGATTTTAAAGAGCATATTGTCCTCTGTGTATAGATTTTATTTTTTTTGCTGCCACCAGAAACATGCTGCATCACCAATAGTCTTAAATTAGAAAATTCTGAAATGAATGATGCTTGCTCCCTAATAAAAAAAGTGATTCACATGCCAACGGCCTTGGTATAAGTGCATGTGCAACAACAGTGCTGTTAGCTTGCCTCCACTTGTAATTTATTTCTCATAACTTAGACGTAGCAATACCAACTAGATATTCATTCATCAGAAGACGATCAGTGAGATAGCAAACACATGTGCACAATGCATTTGTACGTATTTTATACGGCGCGCGACGTCTAATCAATCCACTCTGTGCGAGTCGCCTTCTGGAGATGACGTCAACGGTCACGTGACGTGCGGTTCGCTGAACTCAACTTTTTTGAGGGGCGGGGCATAGCAAGTTGTGAAAAGCACTAGAAATGTTCGAAATATTGGTCTAATTATCCCATTGTTGATTTTAAAAAAGAAACATGGGTGATTTCTTCACTAGGAAGGTCAAGTTAATATCTAAATAACCAGAAAGTTTTGAGTGTCATGGGACCTTTAACTTGGCAGTGATATTCACGTCTCTGCTGGCTGTGAGCCAGAGGTCAATAGATATCTGGGTCGGGCGTGGGGAGTCGTGGATTCACTGGAGCATGGGGTGTGGCATTGTCGGTACTTGTGCAGGAGGACGAAAGTCTGAGTCTGCAGGTTCTTAGTGCTTCCATTCTTGCTCTACGGATGTGCGACTTGGACTCTGACCAGGGATCTGAGATGGAGGCTTAATTCCTTTGGTACCAGATCTCTTCTGAGAATCCTTGCCTATTGCTGGTCAGACTTTGTGTCCAATGAGCAGTTGTTGAGAGAGACTCAAATGACATTTGTTACCTGCATAGTCCATGAGCGTCAGCTGTGGCTGTATGGACATGTGGCGGCTCATTTTCCTGACGCTGATCCTGCTCACCGGGAGCCTCGTGAGTGGCTGAGGCCAATGTGCTGACCACGTGCCTTTTAATGGCAGCAGGTTGATCAGTATCTCAAGGAAATGGGACGGGCCATTTCTGCCTGCGGGATGGCCAGACGGAAGCCCCTTGAGTACCGGCGGAAAATGGATGCAGTTATGCGCTACTCCGGCACATGCTCCCTTTCTGACCTGACCTGACTTCCAACCAGGCTTCAAGGGTGTTGTGCAGAAGCATTTAATAAATAACAATAAATACAGGGCACAGGAAGGACAAATTCGCTGCACATTATGTGCAGCATGTGCAGAGTAAAATGAGTGATCATTTACGTCCGTAGGATGTCAAATAAATATAGAAGATATATGCACACCTGATGCTAGGCCGAGGCTTCAGACTTTGGCATGCGCATGAGGCTGTACAGCTAAAATGATATGTCCCAGAAGATAAATATCATAGAGTAACATATCGCTTTTTCTTGCAACGAAACATCTTCCAGTCTCCTTGAATATTCTGAATAAAACAATTCCAGCCCATCATTTGTGAGGGGCTTTTATCCCACTTTGTTTTTATTTTGCGAAAACTGATCGTTTTTCTTTCTTAGAACAGTTCTTGCTGTGATCTAATGTTGACTGTTGAACATTTTTGAAGTGACATATTGTATGCTATGTGGTCGATACATATAGTACTAGTCCCTGTTGCAATGCTCTAAAGTTGTCACGTAACTATCCATTTTTTCCAACTAAGATCTCTTTTTACTTCAATCGATTCTGTATTCATTACAGATTGTAAATCACCAATGTTCCAGATCCAGTCTTGTCACATTTGAGAATAATAGGCATTTAAAAGTGCTAAGGTTAAGGACTGCATTCCAAAGTGGTCATGTGCTGCAGGTGGAGGAGAATCTGTGGCAAATCAACTTTTGTCAGAGTTCATCATTACATTGAGTTTTCTGGCACATTACGGTACCACCGTGCATGTTAGTCAATTTACTGACAAATCTCGGTTGGAGGCCGCTGATAAGTGAAGAGAGAAAAGGAAATGGACCACAAATTCAGAAAGCATCAGAGTCAAATCCCGATCTGAGTGTTCTTCTTCCGTCCGAAAAACAGGCAACATCACTGGTGCTGTTGGGATCAACAGCCATCTATTTCGTGATGCATCTACGTAATCTGCAGGTAGTTGAAATATTCTACTGAAGGGTTGACAAGCATTTGGAAGTGTGAGAAACTCGTCAAGTGTACTGTACATCCTTCGATGCTGCAAACTCTATTATTACAGCTGCCCGAGTAAAGAACGACCACGATGTTTTACATATCAAAAGGGGAGGCTATGTACCACAGCACCTACTGCAAGTCCTACACCAACACCTAAATTATGTCTGATATGCGGAGCAACCAGCAGAGCTATGAGGAATTCACTAGAGTGATTGACCAGCGATTTGTGGTGGGAGGTGAAATCCTCACGATGAGGAAGCTGAACGATGCTTACGTTGACATTTGTTCCAAGGTTGACAATGTTAGATTAGAAACATTCCACATCTCTAACTGGAATCTTAAGCGAAAGCTGAAAAGGTCGCATCCACATCTTGTCTTCTTCAGAGCACCTGGTATCAGTTGACAAGAGATTGTGTGCCACAGAGAACCGGTATTATCCCTTTGCTTTTATGATTATGATGCTGATTTTGATGCTGATGCTGATGCTGATGATCTTAAACGACTTAAAGACACCAGCGAGGACTGAAGGCTGGCTTCTGCCCCTTGGGCTGTTGTGATACACGAGGATGGCACATGACAGCTACACTTATTCGTACAACTACCGAAGCAGGAGATCAAGGATTTCCCCATCCAAGACAGCACCATGACCACCACGAGGCGGAGACTTGACACTTGACGCTGTAGCGGAATGTGTTCCAAGTGAGTTGCACAACTTCCTCGCGTGGATTACTGGTGCATCCAAAAATCCGAACACCTCAACATTTGTTACCGTCAAAGACGACCATAGACTAAACCTTTTCTCCAGTTGCCAGGATTTGATTTATCTAGTCAGCAACAGCAGGAGAACGAGAGCAACAGCACCTTACACTTGGGCTTACTGTTCGCCATTTGACAGGATCGTGGAAAATGATTGACTTGCTTTCTGGACTGGATTCGTGTCTCTTCAATTTGCACCATAGCTTATGCTACATCACTGGGCCAACTATATTTCGATACTGAAGACACTGTTCCACCTGTGCTCTCAGAGAAGTGCACTACTATTGCATTCGCCAATAATGATTTTTTTCGAACAGACTCTCTGGAAAAGACACAGATCATTGCACCACTGCTATCATCGTCCAATGGAGTCCTGTGCAAACTTAATCCATACAACACATCATGTCCGAAGATGCAGAAATGACTACCGCTCCCATAATCACTGATTCAGAGTCTTCCTGCCCAAACGACAAGGTCCATTGACAGAGTTTCAGGCGCTGGAACTTGGTGACGAATAGTATCAGCACATGGCAAACAACATGAACAGGGAAGTCGCATGTATTAAATGCAGGCATCCTCCATTGATCACCTAAGTGCTGCCCAGCTGGTCAAGATTCTACATGGTTCTTGAAAAATATGTCCACCCGATCAGCCAAATCGGATACTTACCAGTAATTGATGGGAGTCCGACGAACTTGAATGTTGTGAATGCTGTCATGCAACAGAGTATCTGTATAGCTGACAAGTAAGTATACAATGTTGTTTCCTATGACAAGGGTGAACATGGGAGAGGGAGACTATTTCTGAGGAATGTGCCCTTTTTCATATCAAAACTGTCCTTTTTGCCTAAGATTACACATTAAAATGTCCCCACTTAGTCTACATTCACAAACACAAAAGTGTCATTTTTTATGCCCCCCCCCCGCCTTGGGACATCCATACTCCGCCCCGATATGAATTATGTTTCTGGAAATGAATGTCAGCTGCCTTTGACTACTGGCAGTGAAAGTGATCATTGTTAACTGTAGTGATCGACGGTATCCCTGAAAGACCAATATCCTATGTCTTCAAGTTCTCATTTCTCATTTGATTTTTTTCAGACTGCAGCAGGAAATGGTCGTAGTCATGATGGATTAAGTGATATATGCGAAAGCGCAACACATTTGTTGGCTGTATCTCATCTTGCAGAAGCACCTGGTGATGCGGCTTGATGAATCCCATTTTGGCATGGCTTTCCTTGTGGTGATAGGTAAATGATTTCATGATACCGGTCTTTGAGATTTGATCATTGAGAGCGCGTTGTTCCCGAGGGATCTCTTAATGGCGTGCTGTCCGGAAAGCATTACAATCAAAGTTTGAGGTCTTCGAGGCCATGTACCATCTGGTTCTGGACGCCTTCTTCGTGTTCCTAGCTAGAAGATAGTGCCATCAAAGTTAAGTTGGGAGAGGGACTGCACATATCATTTGAATATATGGCGTTCCCCCACCTTGTCAACCTCAAACGATACTCAGCTGTTGCTTCAAGACATCGATGCCTTTATGCCCAAGAAAGCCGAGACCAGCCGGATGTTCAAAATATGGCTGAGCTTCCTGAAGATGGCCAGCACACTGCTCCAGTTTATTCGAGCTACAAGAAATGGCAACTGGACTATGCACCTTACCGCAGTGAGGGCTGTGCTACCATGATTATTTGGAAATGACCATGTCCATTATTCGCGTTACCTTCCGGTATACTAGCGAGAGATGCTGAACCTTCCCGTCATAAGTCCTCCTGTCCATGTTGCCTTTCTTGGTGTGGGGGGAGGGCGATTTTGTAGGGCAGCACCAAGAGAGCCAGGCCTTCTCTCAAACTGCCAGGGATGAGATGCGAGAGCAGATGCGAAACAAACATTACAAGATGAAAGGAAGTCTGATTGGGTTCATTCTGAACAAGGGTGCTGTTCACAGATGGATCCTCAGTTTTGCTGACCATGCCCTTGTCTAGGAAATCTGCGAGAAAATGGCTGGGAGGACACCCTCCATTCGATACAAGAAGGAGCTGGACAACAGCTGCATGGAAAGGGATGAGCAGACATCCTGAATGTAGCCAGCACATTTCAGGAAATGGTGAACCTGGTGAAAACGTTGGCTGATCATCTCGTTAACGTTGTTACAGGTTCTGTTGCGTCGGATGTCATACGGAGCAATCTTGAACAGGTGGAATCACTTGGTGAGTGTGAACTCATGAAGTATATCAGTGAGTGGATAGACATACAGGATGTGGATATGTTAGCTTCCATCAAGGCTCTGAAGCTCAAGACATTCTCACATGCCAAAAAGAGCACCAAGATGAAGCCGGAAACAGCACCTTGTGCCAATTCCAAATTGCTCGCCGGAATGTCACTGGTCACAAAGGTGAAGGAAATGGACATGAAGCTCATTCTGTCCTATTCGTTAACCCCAGTTCCTCCATCGTTTAGGAAACTATGATGGGACACTTGCAAAAATGTGCAAAGCAAAATTTGTTCACCACCTGGAAGCCATAGGAGAAGCTGAAGCAGAAACATCACAAGGTTTACCATGGATCATCGACGGCATGGCCTACTTCCAGCAAAGAAAGAATATTCCTGCTACATTTGGAGAATTTTCAGGTCTTCTGCTGTTTCAGCTGGAAGCTATTCCTCACAATAATGGTGGCCAATGCATGGACTTTGTAACCAATAGGTATCCTGCAGTCAGCATTAAGGGTGTGGAAGGAGACAACAGGAGAGCATTTCCTGCAGCTCAGGCCATGCAAATCACGTGTCCTGACCAGAAAATACAGAAGCAGTTTCACAAGTTTTCTTGTGTCGGTTCAAACAGAGAGGCTCATCAAACATCTCTACAACTCCTGGCAAGTATTTGGCCTGAACATTTTTCATGATGTTGCTGTGTACCTCACCCATGGAGGAGATTGTGGCATCTTCTCAGCAGAGGGGGTCTGTGAAGTTGCCTCGATTCGCTATGACCATGAGAAGGTGGACACTCGCATGTTCCTGCATGCTGCCCATGCTCTGTCTTCAGCACCACAGGTTGTCATTCGCTGTTGTGATACTGACATCCTTGTCATTGCAACAACACTCAGTGACAGCTTGTCTGAAGCATGGGGAACTCCACCATGCCAATAACAGTCAATGTTGGTGCAATAGTGGACTCCCTGACATAGTACACTGCAAATGTCCTCAATGGATTACATGCCTTCACTGGTTGTGATACCATGAGTTGCATGAAGGGGAAGGGAAAAGTAAAGCCCTTTGAGCTCATGGTGCTGTCTCTGTTGACGTATGCAACAGCATTCACCCACATTCGGGAGTAATGGGACTAAAAGAAAATCCCGTTCCATATCTTGGGGAAGTTTACCTGTGACCTTTATGAATAAAGCAGGTGTGAAACCTTGAATGATGCATGAGTTCACATCTTCAAGACTGACTACAGAATCAAATGCTCACTGCCACCCACCCATAATGTGTTTGTCCAGTACAGAGATAGCCAACTATCAAGCATGCAAACACAAATGAGCGCTCACACAATGTATCAATGCCCCTTCCCGTTTAACCATGGTTGGTCATTGGAACATGACAAATTGAGCATCCTGTGAATGACCCAGCCTCCAGCTCCAGAGACATTGCTCCAGAAAGCAGCTTTTCTGTTCGTGCGTGAAAAGTAACTTCATCAGCAAGGTGTACCTGGATATCGTGGTGGACTTCAGTACATGGAACTTTGCAGATGCCACAACTACACCAACGTGGATAACGAAACCAGTGATGAACTCATTCAAGAGGATGACTCGGAAGAGGAAGTTTGAATGATATCAGAACTCAAAAGTGAAGAAAATTTCTATATTTGGAACCTATTTATGCAAATTATTCACAATTTTTATTTTTATTTTACTCTTCTACCAAAACAAACATTCTGGGACTACCTAGAATCATGATCAACACCTTTTCATCCCGGTACATATGGAACGAATCTTTCTGCCAGGTTTGATAAATCTCGACCATATGGTTCCAGAGATCTTTGGATTTTATCAGATTTCTACAATTTCTGACACACTGTATTTTCCTCTATTTCCCCATATTTTCTCAAGGTTTGATTTGTGCTCTGGAACATTATATTATTGCATGGAGGAAGTCCCGACCAATGTTTTCATGCCATTTTGATGTACATACAGCCAATCTGTCATCAGAGGAGGCCAATCAGGAAAATTGCTGTTTATAAAATTTATACAAATTATTAGGATTTTTGACGATTTCCCCCCGCCTAAAAATGCCATTGTCGAATGTCGGAGAACTTCAATTGTCAGTCATGTTGGTACTTATGGAAATTAATTTTTTTGCCAAGTTTGTCACTCTAGGAAATATAGTTCCTGAGATTAAAGGATTTTATCAAATATTGTGTTTTTTTCTGTTGATTTTTGCACATTTTGTCCCATTTTTCCAAACCGCGACTTGATCGTGTTTGGAACATTGTTTTTTTTTTCTTTCCTGAAAACACTATTTCCTTGACCAGAATTGACAACGATCTCTTAGTTGGAAAATTGAGGAGTTTGATCTAATTTCGAGGCATACTCTATGTGGAATATGGATTTCTACAGTCGAGTTGGCTCCAGTCAGTCATTAAGTGGGGGAGCAGGCTTCACCTAAATGCCTTGTGTGTCGGGTTGTGGCTCCAATGAGCTGTGGAAATGGAGTTTGATTCTCGATACCGTGGACAGTGCGGAGCGCCCCGCACGCTCCAGCCTAGCCAGAGCGGGCATTGTGAGTTGTGCCGTGAAAAGACAGAAGCGGTGAAGCAGATCCAAAATGTGCTCTTCCCTTTGTCTTCGCACCAAAGTGCTGCTGCAGGCAAACTGTTGCCATGGCGACGATTTCTGACCACCTTTCCGGCCCTGCAAAGGTGGAAATTCTCTTTGGACACCAATTTCACCGTTACCTTTTTCCCTCGTATGCTCCAGGGGTGTTATACTTCAAGATGCCACCTACGGGGATATGGTGGGGTAGAAATATTACTTTCTCCAGAGGTTCTGCATTGGAACGCTGGACAAATGCTTGTTGGCAAGCAAAGGGAAAACCACTGATGGCAAGGGCGAGGTGGAACCAGACACTGTAATCATTTCGCTGCTGGCATTCACTGTGTTGTGACATATTGGAGGTTTATTTCCTTATTTTTATCCTTTTCATGCGTGTTGTATATACAGGTCACTGTCTTGGCCCTCCTGTCCTTGTCTTCGATATCCCTTTCTGGATTTGTTTTCCACACTTGAACATTTGCCTTGTATTTCAGGCGTTGGGTTTTACTGCGTGGTGTTTGTCTCCATTTATTGATTGGTTTATGTGTGTATGTATGGTATGCTGTATTGATTGGTTCCACCATACAGTATATTTTAGCGATTTATTATGATTAGGAATACTGTTTTTATGTACTTAGACTTGATGGCATAATATTTTGAGTGTTCGCTCTAAATATGGGAGGTCGGTGGTTAAACCTCGGCTTAGTCATATCAAAGACAATGTGCGTCTTCCTTGCTTGACACTCAGCATGGACAAATAACGCTGGGAAAACAATGGCAATCCAACCTATTACACTCCATTAAACTGCTTTGACAGCACCAATGCTCTGTAATGAGTATGGTCCACCAACAATATATATATATATATATATATATATATATATATATATATATATATATATATATATATATATATATATATATATATATATATATATATATATATATATATATATATATATATATATATATAACCGGGCGTAGTGGCGTGCGCCTGTAATCCGGCTACTCGGAGGCTTGGGTTGGAGGATCGCTTGAGGACGGGGACTCTGCACTGGGCAAGGTGTAGAGCAGCCCGGAATCATGGCGAAACCCAAATCCTGATCCCTGTGTCGTAAGAGGCGAGCAGGGTTGCATCAGGAATGGCATCCGGCGTAAAACCTGTGCCAAATCAGTATGCGGATCATAACGGATGATCCGCTGTGGCGACCCCGAACGGGAGCAGCCGAAAGGTGAACAACATATATATATATATATACATATATATATATACATATATATATATATATATACATATATACATATATATACATATATATACATATATACACATATATATATATATATATATATATATATATATATATATATATATATATATATATATATGCATGCCTGGTGTTGTCTTAATGGTTAAGGTAGTGGGCTTGGGATCCTAGTGTCCTGAGTTCAAATCCCGTTCAGCTGTTGAATTAACACCAGGTGGGGTTGACTCTGCCTGTCATCCTTCCGAGGTCGGCAAAATGAGTGCCAGCATGCTGGTATACTGTGTCGGAATGGCGACCCGTCCAGGATTGTTCCCAATAGCCAAGGAGACTGCTTCGGCAGCACCAACGCTCTGCACAGAGTATGGTCCTAATGGATGGATATATATATATTTATATATATTTATATATATATATATATATATATATATATATAAATATATATATATATATATAAATATATATATATATATATATATATATATATATATATATATATATATATATATATATATATATATATATATATATATATATATATATATATATATATATATATATATATATATATATATATATATATATATATATATATATATATATAGCCTGGTGTTGGCGCAGTGGTTAGGGCAGCGGCTTGGGATCCAAAAGGTCCTGAGTTCAAGCCCCGTTGAGCCACTGAATTAATACAACAAGGGGTTGACTCAGCCCGCCATCCTTCCGAGGTCGGCGAAATGAGTACCAATGTACTGGGCCGGTGTATACCCTGGTTAAAATAGGTGTACCATATCCCTGCGTCATAAGAGGCGACCAGGGTTGCGTCAGGAAGGGCATCCGGCGTAAAACATGTGCCAAATCACTATGCGGATCATACGGATGATCCGCTGTGGCGACCCCTCACGGGAGCAGCCGAAAGAAGAAGAATATATATATATATATATATATATATATATATATATATATATATATATATATATGAGAGAGAGGGGGGGTAAGAGTGAGGAGAAGGAGGGGGAGGGGAGCAAGGAGGGGTATGGAAGCAGGGAGTGGTGGGGGAGAAAGGAGGGGAGGAGATAGGAAGGCAGTGTGAGGGGAGGGGAAGGGAAGGCAGCAAACTGGGGCATTACCAGGATGAAAGTACTTTCAATCGTCCATTGTGAAAGCGAACTTGTTGCTGTTGCAGACTTTTGTTTCGTCGAATCTGTATTCTCAACCGTCACGAATAGTTACTTTCTCTGGTGTTTGGTTTTCAAATGTTTCAGCATATTGGATGTACTAGTACGTGCCCGTAAAAAAATAATAATAATAATAATAATAAAGAAATAAACCACACAGGCCGTTTCTTCGCTCTCGCGTGGCCGAACGTGCGTGACCCGGAAGTTCGATATTATTCGCAGTTACGATTATTCGCAATTTATTTTTAATTCCCAATTATTCAATTAGGGCCAACGTATTTTACCTTTTCGCAATGTCGTGGCAAGGAAAAACAAAAAGAGAAGAGAAGAGAGAGAAAAAATTTACTTCCTGGTTCGGAGCATACCAGCACTTTGATGTTCCCGAAATTTATACACCGTCTAATATGAAAACGATCATAACTTGGGCCATTGTGTTTATCTATAAATGCGCATAAGAAATCGAGAAATTATTTGAATACACGAAGTCATCACTCTCCGGAAGCCCGTACGTTGTAACCCGTAATGGGGAACGCGGCTGAGCTTCCCTTCCCCATCGGCCACGCCCACGCAACAACGTGTCTTGTCATTGGTTTGGTAAATAAATGGCCATAACTTGGGAAGCACTTGTCCGATTAATATCAAACCTTGAAAAGGCACATACTCAGGTCCCTAGCAATATACCTGGCAAGTTTATAAATACCACCCGACACATCAGGAGACAAACACCACCCAGAGATAGACACCACCCGGACATGTCTGGATAAAAACACCGTCCAGGCATAACCACCATCCGGATATGTCCGGAGATAACCAACGTCCAGATATGTCTGGAGATGACCACCACCCGAACCTGTCTGGAGATGAACACCACCTGGACATGTCTGGAGACAAACACAATCCAGGAATAACTACTGTCTGGATACGTCTGGAGACAACTACCGTCCAGACACAGCCAGAGATAAAAAAAAAAACCATCCGGACACATCTGGAGACAAACACCACCCAGAGATAACCACCGTCTGGACATAGGCACCATCCGGACACCTCCGGATAATGAACATCTGGAGATAACCACCACCCAGAGTGTCAATTGATGTGTGAATACAACTCTCTGGACATGTATTAGCATTACAGCTGAAATGCGACAACCTCGACTGTAGATTCGTGAATCTCCACCTGAGCCAAATTCAAAATTTAACCCGGAATTGACCTTATCAGCAGTTCCAACTGCTAAAAAAAGTGTTCATTTGTCCAATTCACAGATTGTTTTACACTTCAATCGTCTCTGGGTAGTGTTTGTTTAAAATGACCGCGTTCGCTTGGCAAGCGATTCGCGATCAGTTATAACAAACATCACTCGGAGACATCCGGAATGTCAAACAATGTCTGAATTGGACGAAGGTAATTTATGCAAATCCATTTCTCAAAGTATTGGTGTCATAAAGAAATTTAAAATATTATTTTCCTCAATCAATTCTTCTTGTACTATATTCCACCTTGATTTCGTCTCAATTACATTATGGCATCGTTGTTTGGGGCAACTCATTGAAATTATAGCTCAACAAAATTCTGGTGTTTCAAAAAAGAGTTATGCTAATTACATGCAGTAAAGGTTCACACGCACACTCAAATATTAATCTTCTATTATAATAGGGTTTTCAAAATAGAGGAACGATACATTTTTCATTTGGGATTACTTATCTTCCGGCTGAGTCGAAATGAGATGCCCCAGAAACTTGCTTAAATTTTTGTGAAAAGTAGTCATTCATTATTACTCAACAAAACATGCTGATATGTACCATTTACAACAAACAAGAACTTTCTTTACAAACAAAACGATTATATTTACCCTGGACGCAAATTATGGAATTCACTTGAAGTGAGCCTTCGGCAAACTAATGGTGTAAATAGCTTTAAAATTAAACTCAAAAGCTTATTATTGGAGAAGTATATAATAAATTGAAATTGACAAAGTAATCACAGATAATAAATGAGTCATGAGTGATTTTGAAATGCTAACGTAAGGAACTGCATTCCAGCTGATTCCTTCCTCCTACGACACCACTCCCCCATTTATGTTCATTTCTATTTTAGCTTCCTTTGGTTTGGCTTCTGTCTGCCCAAATCCTTGTTATCCTCAACACAGTTATCTTGTTTCAGAATATTTTCATTCCTTCTGTCTCTTTTTACTTTTTTTCATATTTTTTTAATTGTCATGTTTGCCAAAGCCTTCCTTCTGTCTCCTGTTTTCATTTCATATATATCAGCAGAGCCGACTTTTCGTTTTGCTGACGGACCAATTAGTTGTCATGTTTGCCAAATTTACCCGGACATAGAGTGCTTTAACCCCCCCCATCCCCGTCCCTGTCCTCACGTCCCAATCCCCTCACCCCTTTGTCCCCCACCCCCCCGTTGTTGGGGGATTGGGGGGGGAGGGGAGGTGGGAGGACAAATTTACCAGTGCGAAGAGAGTGCTTTTCCCTCAGCATTTCCCAGGTGAAAAAGGAAATTGTAATACCCCCTGCCACCACAAGGTGGCACTACACGATACACATTAACGTCAATAATTTACGACACCCCTGCCCCCCACTCCCCCACATGAGGCCGTGGCCACATAGCCTTTGTTACCCCCAACACAAAGTTGTATTTGTACCCTAAGTTTTGAGTTTGTCACTTAAAGGATGTGGGGCCATGCATAAAGACCAAAGCCAGATATATTGCATATAATATAATTAGTTATATATATATATATATTGTTGTGGTTACCAAATTCGCAAACCACCATTCAGGTCCCTTAGGTGAGGTATCTCGGTAAGTGCATGTGTAGTTAGGCCCAAACCCGTTGTCTAGTGGGAATACATGTCATTTATACGTGCTGCGACTCTTCAGGATAGCCGTTTTTCTTTTACTATCTTTATTTTGGACCAACCGCCATGATTACCACCACAACCACAACATCAACCACCAACCACAACACCGCTTCACCACAACCGCCACGACCTTCACGTCACACCTCGCAACCGTAGCATCGCCACCGTTCTTGCCCCGCTGTGGGTACCGGTGTTGGACTCGTGCAGGGCGCACGTTGAACAGCGTGTACAAAATCACGGATTTTGTGCTTCAAAAACGGATCAAAAACGACACACGCCCACTTTTTGCCGTCCAATCGGTGAGCGAGGGGCGATTTGGCCCCGCCTCCAGAACGATCGATATATGCAAATTTGTGGATCAAAAAGCCTTCACGCCCACTTTTTCTCGGGCCAATGGGGAGCGAGGTGAAAGGTCAAAGGGAGGGGGTCAAAGGCGAAGCTACGGGGGGATAAAAGGACGGTGTTCATCAGTCAGCAGAAGAGAAGGAGTCGGAACGGAAGAGAAGTGTGTGGAAGTCTGGAGCCCGAAGCCTGCAGTAGCTGGAGAAGCTGAAGAGAGTCGAACGAGAAGAGCCCAGAGAAGAGTCCAGGGTGGAGAGTCCAGAGGCGGAGAGGCGGCAGCGGCGAAGGCAGACGAGGGGGTGCTCGCGTCGGTGCCGGGAGCTGCACGCCCGAGGGAGGCCGGCAGCGCGACCTGGCCGAGGTGGAGACGCACACCAGGGATAATAAAGATCCTCTATACCCCGAGCATCAGCAACCCCCTCCTGTTTCCCCCCGCGCTGAGATAGTGCGACAAAGGGGGCCCCTTTTCCCACCCCCTGCCTGACACTGTCCGCGAGGCCCGCGGAGAGAGGCGCCATCGCCGCTCCGCGTCTCATCACCAGACGGGTAGGCGCGACCCGGTCTCGGCCTCAGGCCCGCCTCATCCTTGGGGGTATTCTTTTCCTTGGTTTTGGGTATGTGTTGTCGGCGCCGTCTGTGAAGTAGAATTGTATAAGTGTTGCCGTGTGCTCGGTAGTCGGTATTAGCTCTGCACTGTGTTTTCACTTTTATATTTGCTTTTTGTGTAAATGGAATTGTGTTTTCTTTTTTTTGTGTGCATTTGGTGGAATTGTATTTGTGTGCTTCCCGTGTGCCGCGAATAAATGTGCTTTATTGTTGAACTGTTCTCCCGCTTCGCTTCGTCTTTTCCTCCATTGAATCCCCATCTTGCTTCACGTAAAGGGTTGGTAGTGGGCTGAATACGCCCGATAATTAATCGAACCGTCGAGGTCGACGATAACACCGCTCGGTTATTCTGATAGTACGGAACGGGTCGCTTAAGCGGCCCGTGTCCGAAGTCGACCTGCGGCGAGGTGCGATCGCCCGGTCTACCCTCCGCGTGGGTACTTAGGTAGGTCGAATTTGGCGAGCAACCCTATCCCACGCGGGGGCTGATTGGCTCGATCGCGGTGAGACCGAAAGGTCCACCCGTGACTGGTTCCCGGCGTTAGTCCGAGAGGGTCACGACTGGATTGTCCGTCCAGTGGGCGACGTGCCGCGATTCGAGTTACGTGGCCGTTCGCACGCCGGCGGGCGCGAAATCCGCAACAATATATATATATATATATATATATATATATATATATATATATATATATATATATATATATATATATATATATATGTGAAGTGTGACGAGCACTTCTCCGATCCCATTTGGACACAGTCCTACACCAAAGCATCACCTCCAACACAGAGGCTCATAAAGATTGTGTTCCTCGATGACGGATTCTTTCAATGACTGGTTCTGCACACCATGAACTCACCAGATGGTAATGTGAACTATTGCAGCCAGCACTGAGCAGTGTCTCAGAACATGTAATTCCTAATTGTGGATTCCTTCACCTTTGTCGATGCCATACGGTCTGTCACACACCGAAATGAGAATTCTACAATGTGCTCATATGATATAGCCACTCTATTCACGAATGTCCCACTGACAGAAGTGATTGAAATCTGCACACGATTCTGTATGATAGTGACTTGACACCTCCACCAATCTCTGAGTCTGTCTTTGTTGAACTCATGAATATGGCGACCCATTCTGTCGAGTTCAGTTTCAATGATTCAATGTATACTCAGATCGATGGCATAACAATGGGATTCCCTCAAGGCCCTGTCTTGGCAAACATCTTTGGAGGTTACTGTGAAAAACCTGCCTTTGCAGATCCACATCCTGGAGTTCAACCCCGTTCAATCTACTATGGTACGTGAATGACATCTTTGCTGTCCTTGAGTAAACCTCAGCATGTAAAATCTTCTTGGCATACCTGAACTCTCTCCATCCATCCCGAGAGTTCACCTTAGAGATGGAAGGCTCCGGTGTGCTTCCCTTCTTGGATGTCTTAGTTGAGAAATCATCTGACGCTAATAGAACCACACTTGACCATAAGTATACTTTTACCGGACAGTATACCAGGTGGGACGCTGACAGTTCCTTTCAATACAAGATTGGATTGATTGGTATCTTGGTCAAAAGAGCAAGAAAGATCTGCTCTACAAAATAAATTCCATGCTGAAATTGAGACCATCAAGACTATTCTTCTTGATAATGGGTATCCTGAACAGGTCATATATATATATATATATATATATATATATATATATATATATATATATATATATATATATATATATATATATATATATATATATATATATATATATATATATATATATGGGCACCTTGAGCCCGGCACCTTGATTTGGGCCTTGTCTGGTGAACAGGCCAGGCCTGGATTTGTGTGCTGGACCTTGGAGAGATCGGCTGAGGCCCATTGTTGATCTGGCAGTCTTGTGCGGTGCAGAAAAGATAGAGTACGGCGCCGCCATCTTGCCACGTGGCACGTTCGAGTTGGGAGCTCGAATCCGTGGACATCCACTTATTGCGAGCGACATTCGTGCTTTTGACACTGTCCTCTCGCCCATGAAACATTACCAAGTACTCTGCCTTGCATGGATGCTGTCTGTCTGTCTTTGTCTGCATGTTGTTTAAGGCATATCTCGGTAGGGACCCCCCTCAAAACCTGTAGTCCGTAGTTCCCTAGTTAAGAACGGGTTAAATATTGTTAATAAAAACATTGTCGTGAATGGTTTGCTTGTGTCGTATTCCCTGATGTTCCCCAATAAATCTGGTTGGTTCGTATGAAGTTGCCGCTATGGATTAATTTGTGTTTCGTCGAGGAATGATCTGTTCGATTGGCATATAAGATCAAAATGGTTACAGACTGGCAGAAAATGCTCGGCATCTGACACAACCAGTCTGGAACCGGGGTGCTATTTCCCCAACTGGTAAGGTACAAGGATTACGTTGGTATCGCGATTGAAGACACGTGACCCGAGGCCTGTGCCGAGCCGGCCGGCGTTATAAACCCTGGAGACGGTGGTGGTGAGGGTGGCGCCAAGAGTCGGTCGAGAATCCCGCCACCCCGGATCCGCAACAATATATATATATATATATATATATATATATATATATATATATATATATATATATATATATATATATATATATATATATATATATATACATGTAAAGATGTATATGTATATCTATTTCTATATATTCATGTGTATATATATATATATATATATATATATATATATATATATATATATATATATATATATATATATATATATATATATATACATGTATATATGTATATGTATATCTATATCTTGTTACGGAAATTACATGTTACGCAGTTTGCTGTTTCCATTTTGGACGATTTGCTAAAATTACAAAATATTTACATAAATATACTACTAGAGTTCCACGAATATATTAATAGTCGGTAGTTTCTGCAAGCGAAGAGGTATGTGGACAGCGCACAATCCATGGAAGTGGTAGAGATGGAAACAAATGGTTCTGTGTGGGGTGTGTGCGTGCCTGTTGTTGGTTAGGTGTGTGCGTGCGGTGCCAGCAGGCCTTTGCCGAACAGTGGTAGTTTTGATTTTTAAATGTTACCGCCTGGTTTTGTGTAGAACACGGTGGTTAGAAGGAAAACGCTGCTGTTTGGACGTGTTTTATTGCTCTGGTAATTCCCTGATATGCTGCTTTCCCGTTTCCTCCTCTCCCCTCACGTCACCTTCCCATTCCCTCCCTCCCTCACACCTTCCCATTCCCTCCTCTCGCACTACCTGCCCCTCCCTCGCCTGTGCTACTCCTCCCCCGTGCTGCTCTCTCTCCGCCCCGTCACTCTACCTTCTGCCTTCTCCTCCCCCCCTTGTGCTGCCTTTTCTCCACCCCCCTCACGCTGCCATCTCCCCCCTCTCGCTGTCTTCTCCCCCCCTCGCGCTGCCTTCTCCCCCTCTCGCTGCCTTCTCCCCCCCCTCGCGCTGCCTTCTCCCCCCTCGCTGTCTTCTCCCCCCCTCGCGCTGCCTTCTCCCCCTCTCGCTGCCTTCTCCCCCCCTCGCGCTGCCTTCTCCCCCCCTCGCTGTCTTCTCCCCCTCCTCGCGCTGCCTTCTCCCCCCTCTCGCTGTCTTCTCCGCCCCCTCGCGCTGCCTTCTCCCTCCCTCTCGCTGTCTTCTCCCCCCCCCTCGCGCTGCCTTCTCCCCCCCCTCGCGCTGCCTTCTCCCCCCCCCCTCGCGCTGCCTTCTCCCCCCTCTCGCTGCCTTCTCCCCCCGTCGCGCTGCCTTCTCCCCCCTCTCGCTGTCTTCTCCCCCCCCTCGCGCTGCCTTCTCCCCCCTCTCGCTGGCTTCTCCCCCCACTCGCGCTGCCTTCTCCCCCCCTCGCGCTGCCTTCTCCCCCCTCTCGCTGCCTTCTCCCCCCGTCGCGCTGCCTTCTCCCCCCTCTCGCTGTCTTCTCCCCCCTCTCGCTGTCTTCTCCCCCCTCGCGCTGCCTTCTTCCCCCCTCTCGCTGTCTTCTCCCCCCCTCGCGCTGCCTTCCCCTCCTCGCGCTGCCTTCCCCTCCTCGCGCTGCCTTCCCCTCCTCACGCTGCCTTCTTCCCCCCTCCTCACACTGCATTCTCCACCACCCTCACGTTGCCATTCTCCGTCCCCCCCCTCATGCCCGAAAATGTCGGGGGGTCTGGGGGCATGCTCCCCCAGAAAATGTTTGCTTTCTGGTATGTCTTCGATACAATTTCCTGCATTCTGGTCACAAATTCATCCATATGTTTTTCAGTCAGAAGATAGGTTTTTATGTCATGTTGTTACTGTTTAGTCCACTGTATAGACTAAAATAAATGAACCAACAAGAACAAACAAGACATATAATTTATTTTCATCAACAGAACAAACGTTATTCAGGAATTGGAACACTCATCATCCTTGTAATTAAGATGTATTATTTCAGCATATTGATTGTATTTCCCAGTATTTGGCGGCGATTTCACGTGAAAAATGAACCCCCCAGAAGCAAGACATTTCATTGGATCAGGATGGTCGTTGATAATTGACCAATCATACTCCATCTCTCACATAGGAAGTGCAGAACGATGCGAAGCATTCGGGTTTAAGTCGGGATTCAAGGCTATAGCATCAGTTAAACCAGTTGCAATGCAATAATGTTGGAAAAAAATGTTGGTGCTGAGAAATAAAAAAACAAGTGTGGGAATTTATATCAGGAACGTGAGAATGTGACTTTCAACAGAAAGTTGTCTCACGGCAAAAACGTGAGTTGACAGGTGTGCTCTCCTCTTACACTAAGCAACTCTCCGGAGGTCGTGAAGGGGAAAGAGTGTCAAAGAATGTGCCAAATGGCCAAATGAAAGCGTGTGTGTGTGTGTGTGTGTGTGTGTGTGTGTGTGTGTGTGTGTGTGTGTGTGTGTGTGTGTGTGTGTGTGTGTGTGTGTGTGTGTGTGTGTGTGTGTGTGTGTGTGTGTGTGTGTGTGTGTGTGTGTGTGTGTGTGTGTGTGTGTGTGTGTGTGTGTGTGTATACACATACATATGCATATACATACACACATACATACATTCGTATATTTGCAGTCGGAACTGCTGCTCGGATCAATTTAGTTTTCTTAAAGCAATGAATCGCCAGATCATGGCAGGACAGCCGAGAAGTACAGTCCGCATGCTCGCTCTTAGTTGTCTTGCCTGGGTTCATATCCCGACTCAGCTATAAACTGTCATCCTGGTGTTTCACAGGCAGTGTGTGCTGCCCCTATTCTCCTGCCCACCCCTAAACTCTCCCGCCCCTTTTCATAAATGTGTGTGCTGTCTCTCGGATGGCCGTTCAGCTGGGCGTCACATCTGCCGGAATCCCACCTCCTCCTCTCCCTGCTTTCACTCCTCCAGCCCCTCACTCCACACTCCCTATCTCACCCCTCTGCCTCTCTCACCTCTTTCTCCCACCCCTTCCCTCTTTCTTCCACCCCTACCCCTCTCTCCCCCACCCCTATTCCTCTCTCTCCCACCCCTATCCCTCTCTCTCCCACCCCTATCCCTCTCTCTCCGTATGGGTTTGAGGGTTGTGGAGGAGCAGCTGAAACCCGAATCCTTTCCAGGTTCCTCCTGATGACTCTTTCTTTGCTCTTTATTTCTTCTGCTTCCATCTGATGACTCTGATGCAGTATTTGCTCTTCTGTTTGATTATGTCGGACCTTACAAAGTTCTACAACGCTCCGATAAACATTCATACTCGATATTAACAGTGATCGTGACACAGTCTCTATAGATCGCTTGAAACCAGCATTTCTTGACGCAGCACCAGAGCCAACCCTCCCACTGACCAACGGGTCGACACCTATTACAACAATACCATTACCGTTATATTCGACTCACTCTGGGTGTCATGTATACTTCCCAGCACGATATTTATGAGAGTACATTTTGCTTCTTGGGCATTTCTCTTTGCTGTGACTATTTTTATTGAAATGGACAGTCTACTTCTCTTCTCCCACACCAAATTGTATTTTGTTTGTACCTTCCATTCGATGAATGCACTGGGAGGGGAAGTTGTGTGGCAGTATCATTTTGTCTTTGGTTTAGTAATATGTGAATGCACTTTAGCTTTGGTTTAACGGGGTTTCTTGGCAGGGGTTTTGAGAGCTTTTGCCATGGCGGTTTAATAAAGTATTGACCCGGAATCCGAACGTCTCAGACGGCTTTTCTTCCCCATGAAAGAACCTTCTTCCTCCAAGACTTTATCCAAAGACAGGCCACCTGGCAGCCAGCAAGGATTTAACGCCATTTTGGTGCCTTTTGGGCAGTGCAACAAAGGAATCTTCCTGAAATAATTCAGTCAAAGTGAGGTGTCCTGGCTGGAAGGTGATTACGAAAGGTTGTTGAATGTGAACATTGAGGACATGAAGCTCGTTTTGGCAATATGGCGTTTGGCATGTAACTTCAAACTTGAGTATGGACAGGGAGAATAAGAAAAAAAAAAAACACACGTGTTCAACACGTAATTATATCACGTGTGACGTCATGCCTCATTGTTTATTGTGCTACTCCGTAGGGTTCACAGCAACCTTGTGCTATGGGGTTCACCATGACATTGATTGTGATGATGGAATGAATGCCTTTAGGTCATCAGTGAAATACAAATATTTGTCATGAGATTCTAATTCGATTTCAATCAGAAGTCATGACAAATCATAGGAGATTTTTGTTTGGGTCATAAGGTATTGTCACACCTTGTTTGAATCGTAAATCGGTATCAACCATGTTGCACGTATCTCCCGTATAGGCGATAGTGTTTGCACCTGGCATTGTTCAGGGCAGGGTACACACTCTCTGCTTAGGTGCTGCACCGAAATACCTGTTGGTACTTATAGGGTATTAGTAGCCCAAGCTTGCCACAAATTAATCTTCTCCATGCAATGTTCTTTATAATTTGCATTTGCCAGTCTGGGTGGTCTTTTCTGGTGCCTTTAACTTGTTTTCCTTGCCCACAGAAATCGAGCCTCATGGACGAGCTGCATGACAGAGGGCAGGAGGTTCACATCGACTGATGGGGGATCAAAGGGGAACAGGGAGACAGTCATCACACATGAGTGGATGAGTGGCAGAAGGAAAGGGGTGGGAGGGTAGGGGTTGCTTAATCTGCAGGGTTGTACAGAAGATTATGACATGAAAAAGACAGGTCATTGATGTGGACCAAAAATAAGATCAGTCATAAAACGCTGCCTTACGTGACACCAGCCTGAAGAGTGTGATCTCATGACAGAATGCTATCAAGAGCGACCTGTTATTACTGCTCACAGGGAAAACCTGTTCACCATTCAAGGAGCTCGGAGTCCCTGAACGTCATGAGCAAACCGTCAAAAGCTCAAGAGTTGTCCAGGAAGATAGCCCTGATATCTCATTTGAGATTCAGTGCATATATCTATTTTTTAGTTGAAAGAGGTAGTGTCCATCAAAGAATAAATGGGGCAAAAGTCAAATTGATGATTAGAGATTTGGAGAAGCAATAATGCTTGAGGTCTGGAGTAATGACATATTCCATCACTTTCCTTATGCTGGGGAGTCTGTCTATCGTTCAGTGGATCAAACTTGGCACTCTTTTTGTGAGTCTGGTGATATTTGTTACTTTCCAAGATTAAATCAGGAAACCATCTGAGAAAGACATGGAGAAGAGGGCAAAAGAACTGTTCTTAAGTCTTACGGTGACATTCAGACCAACTGCGAAAGAGATGCTAAGATTGCACTAGAACGACACTCGATAGAGCACATACCGCCACCAGGCTGCACAAAAGTATACCGGCTGGTAGATGTAGCTTTAAAAGCACCTAGCAGGACTCGTCGGCACACCAAGAACCAGAAATGGAAGTCTGACTTTAAAATAGCTGTAGTTTGATTTGGCACTCCATTTGTACAAGTGCACAGCACTCATTTTGATATTTTGCTCATGATTTGCAATGAGCACTTATGATACAGGATTGGAAAGAGGACACAGTCACGCGTTTCTCTGGATGTTTTGGGTCGGTATGCAATGGTTTTATTTGATCATGACATCACAGGATCTCTGAAGTGTACATGAAAGATGCAAGTGTTGTGTTTCTCCAGAAATTTCCAAGCTTTGCAAATTTCTCCAGAGCTAGACATTCTCTGCCAGAATTTGCATCCAATATCACAAACTCCAAAGGGATCAGGAATTATTATCATCATCACAAATTGTTTACAGATGTATGTACGCAGTCCTGCGGTGTGTGATGCTCACCTGTGCATCTCTTTCTTCCAGTAATTTTATAAATGACAGTTAGGCCCATGCTTCCATGATCTTGGTTATATATATATATATATATTCGCTATGAGTGGAAGCACACCCACAGTTTATGAAGTTTTTGGGCAAAGTTCACAGTGACCTGGACTGTTCGTTTGATTGTGCTTTTGATTTATAATGTCATTGTAAAGCAGCGGTATGTTTGTCTTTGTGGTATCCTGTAAACTTGCGAGGAGGGGTATCTTTTACAATTGTAACTCATATTTGGCAGAGTTCCAGTTTAACAATTAATCACTATAATGAGCAGTCCTCCCAGTCATATGACATCCAACCTTTACTCACAGACTCCCATTTCAGGAATTATCGTAACGGCTGACAGTGGCGTGGTTTACTGTGACCACAGCTGATGAATGGCTGGATGTATCATTAGCTGCTTTGGACCATATAAAAATGGAGGGATTCTGAGTTAAATGGGTCAAAACCGTAACTTTTTGAATGCATGTTTTTCGATCACTCATTAATATAATATCGATGTGATTATTTTCTTTATTTGTATGCTTTGAATCAGAAGCTTCAAATAAGGTGTCCAACACTTGTTGAAGGGGGAAGAGGATTGGGGGAGGGAGCGGCATTTATTGGAGGAAATACGGAGTATCCTAATAAAAAGATTCATGCTCAAATTATGCGTAGACTCGAAAATGGTTCAACTTGGAAGTTTTTGTACATTGCTCCTTCCAAATTCCATATCTCGGCGATGCTTGACGTCATCGCCAGGCACCGAAGCCAGGGAGTACTTGGTTTTGACGCCGTTTTTTTTTTGTTTTCTTGTTTTCTTTCTTTCTTGTTTGTCCAGGTGATATCCTAACCATTCTTTGAGCGAGGAAGCTGAAATTTGGGGACATAAGTGAAGATGTGCTTTGGCAAAAAAAATAATTTTTTTTGATTAATTGTTATCGATTTATTAATTCGTTATTTATTTTCTTTCTTATCTGGGCAATATCTCGGGCACCTTTTGAGTTAGGAAGCTGATATTTGGACACAACAGTGACCAACTGATTTGGCGATAAATGGTATTTTTAATTTATTGATTAATCAATTCATTATTTAATTTTTTTATGAATTCATTTTCAAAACATTAGAGATTCGGATGAAACAGTGGTGGTTTAGGTATGCTATTAGCCACTTGATTAATAAACGAATTATTTTACGATTATTGTTAATTTATTTTAATTGTGCAATTAATTAATCGATCTATTATTGTACACTGGTCCCTCCCAATTCTGTCTCCATGTGCTGCAAGGCGGCATTGCCGGGCATCAAAGGCACCCCGGCGATGTTGTACACTGGAGGATTTGTTATTTATTTATTTGGCATGGGGGCGGTGTACTTTGAATGTACCTCTACTTGTTATTTTAAAGTTTTAATATGCTTCAGATTGTGATTCTGTAAACATGCAGATGAATGGTAATGCTTGTTTCTTCTTCTTCTAGTGGCTCCAGCTTTTCTTCTTTGTAAATTGAACTTTTAACGTGTTACCCCCTTAAAGTAATTTTTATGGTTTATCATGTATTAGCTTCTAAAATAGGTATTTATATTGTTTATACTTTAAAAACACCAAAGCAAAAGAAGAGAAGAAAAAGTAAAAGTAGGCCTCAAAGTTTCGGGCAACATGCTCCGTCCATCGACAGGAGGAAGTGATTCTTTACCTCTGAACCACACAAATAAAACTAGATGCCAATCATAGAATATTTACCCTGCGCTGTCTTGAGAAGGACTTTGTGCAAGCAAACGCTTCTATTTTTTAATGGTTTCATCACCATCAACACATTTTATTCCCCATGGAGAGGACTTGAGAATGAGCCATGTTTCAATTTTTTCCATGAAGTGATTTCAGAGATTATAGAGGGGCAAAGTTTTTTTTGTTTTTTTTTCAAAGATGGCGCCTGTACCACGTAACTTATTACGTCATAATTATGACAAAATTTCTACAGGAGGAGGCGCACATTTGTGGAAAATTTTGTGTCAATCGGACCAACAATTGCAGAGAAATCTTTTTCCATACTGACTGGATCAAGCGTTGCACTTGTCGAAATATGACCTGATGATGAAGGCATTGATGGCATCATCATTAACAAATCTTAATCCGTGTGGGGAGTACTTGGCAATGAGCCATGTTTCAATTTTTTCCATGGAGTGGTTTTGGAGATATAGAGGTGCAAAGGTTTTTTGAGGTTTTTCCAAGATGGCGCCTGTACCACGTGACCTATGATGTCATAATTATTATTATTAATTCCTACAGGAGAAGGTGCACCTACGGTCAAAATTTCATGTCAATTGGACCAACCTTTGAAAAGACTTTTTTTTTCTCGGATTGAGACAAGATTTTCACTATTTGAGCGACGACTCATGTAAAATGTTTTAATGATAATTATTACATCATGGGTCACGTGATGTGACAGTCATGTTGGAAAAAAAGAGAAACATTGGATCTCTGTATCTCCGAAACTGCTCCGTGAAAAAAACATTGAAACTTGACACGTCAAGTACTCCCCATAGGAAATAAGTGTGATTTTTTTTTTTAATGTCATAAGTGCCTTCGTTATGACGTCATAATTGCATACCGAGGATGCTACATCCGATCAGTATGAAAATGTTTGAAGGTCATCTAGGGATAAATTGGTCAACAGAAAAAAAATTATGACGTCATCGTTAACGTGGTTCAGAAGCCATATTTTAAAAAAAATTAAAATAAAATAAAACCTTCAAAAATCTTCTCTGAAACAGCTGAACAGATCGAGGAGAAACTTTACAAGTATGATTGCATATCCATGAGGAACAAAAAGTTCCCCACCTATGATGTCATTCGTCACATGGTTTGGCAGCCATGTTGGATTTACCCAAAAACTTAAAAAAAATCTTTTTCTCCAGAATGGCGAGACAGATCGAGGCGAAACTTCACACACATGTTCCTCAAGACTTGGGGATACCAGGGTGTTCATGAATAATTTATAGGTCACATGGTCTGGCAGCCATATTGGATTGAAGGAAATATATATTTTTTAATTCTCTCTCTTAAACCACTTCATCGATTTATGTGAAACTTCAAAATTATGATTGAGTTTCGAGAGGTTTTGGGCTGCAAGGATCGAAACCTTTATGAAAAACATTGCCCAGCTGATGATCCGGGCAGTTGGGAAATCAGTAAATTGCTTATAAGTTAAGGTTATAGCCTCAAATAAAATAGCTTTTGTAAGTACTTACCAGTACATAATATGTCTGTGTTTTTGTGTATGAATGTATTTGGTGTTTATGTATATATGTATGTATATATTTATATGTGTGTATTGTTATGTCTGGCTTCCTTCTTGGAATTACGGTGCAGTAATTACAGTGCCGGTATTTATTTTGATCATGATAGGGAATATGTTTTAAATTTCAACCTGATCAGACACATGGCCTGGCAGCTGGAGTTATTCAATTTTTGGAAAAAGGCTCACTTAGCTGCTCCTGGATGGTTTTAAGGTAGAGAAGTAGCAGTTGAAACCAGAGTCCTATCCAGGACCATCCTGATTAGTTCATCGTTGCTTTTTGCTTTTTCAGGTTCCTTCTGATGACTCCAATGCAGTACCTATTTTATTTGGTCTTTCATTTGATTTGAATTTAACTTTTTAATTACAAATTTGCAACCAGAAGAGTTGGCTCACGCCAAGTCCTTCTCAAGACAGCGTTTGGTAAGTATTCAATGAATACCATCTAGTTGCTCCAGTGTTTGGAAACTTATTTGTTATATGTGTATGAAGCATCAAGTGAGCAAGTTCAATTGTTTTATTTCAAACGTAAGTGCAAAACAGCGCAAAAACTCAAACTGTGGACAGCGGTGATACTTTTGTGGGCTGAAGCATGATTTATCATTTATTCCTTAATTATTTCTTCATGCATTCATCATTAATCATTCGTTCATATATCATTCTAATTACCACCGGTTCAAGGTTCGCTTGCAAGTATATCTTCAAGACAGTCTTGATAAGATCCCACACGTGGAATTGGAAGCTCAATTACTGAAAATGCTTTGAGCAGTGCTGTGCCTTGCTCATAAAGTGAAAGTGTGGGTGCTAAGCCTTCAATGAGGCATAATGGTTCTGAGAATAGCCTTTCATTTGTGTTAGTGCTATCACACAATCCTATTTTACCCATCCAGGGACATATTTACCTATTATTGTGTCAAGGATATGTTACTTGTGGGCTTGTGAAATGACAAGATTGTAAAGATGCAAAGGCATAGTGATATCGTTTGCAAGATCATATTACAGAAACTACTAACCACTGCAAGCTTCTTTGCTGATAAAACTCTGCACCTTGTCCACACCAGTTCACAGGACAACAAACTCCCTCCACACAGTATGCTCTCCAATATTGCAGCACCACTTGTTTATTTTAACGAAAATTCGTGTCTTTTGTCAGTTGTAAATTAGAAAATAAAGGTAAACTATATTCATGGAAAGATTAATTGAATCATAAACATTATATGTTGAGGCCGAGCCTGGTGTTGGCTTCGTGGTTAGAGTGGTGGCTTGAGATCCTCAGGGTCCTGAGTTTGAGCCCCGCTGGCCACTGAATTATGATGAGTGGGGTTGACTCAGCCTGTCATCCTTCCGAGGTTGGCGAAATGAGCACCAGTATACTGGTAATTATCCCTGCGTGTCAAAGGCGACTAAAGGGTTGGTGTCAGAAAGGGCATCCGGCTGTAAAAACGTTACCACAAGAAAAGGGTACCATGATTGGAGCCCACAAAAAGCTGACCCCTGCTCAGGGAAAAAGGCTTTAAAATGGTGTGATGACATGTTGAGGCCAATAAATAAATATGTATGTATGTGTATATATGTGTATATATGTGTATATATATATATATATATATATATATATATATATATATATGTGTATATATATATATATATATATATATATTTATATATATATTTATATATATATTTATATATATATTTATATATATATATATATATATATATATATATATATATATATATATATATATATATATATATACATATATTGTTGCGGCCATGGGTGCTGAGACACCAGCTTGTCACTCAGCGAGATATTAATAATCCCCGGTTGTCCTCGGAAGAGCCGGATCTGGGGCCACCACTCACAATTAACATTGTGGTACGGTAGGTTGTTTTAGAACCACGAACGCCACCCAGCTAACCACGAGTTCCAGTGTCCACCGTCTAATTATGCCATTTAACTAGAGTTCACGTGGTTACCTGAGTGGGGAGCGTGCCCTCGGCAAAGCACCAATGTTATCTCGATTAGATTTTAATTAGGGCGACCGAGCGTTATAACAGCAGGTGCGTGCCGACGATTTTTGGTCAAATCTGTGGTAATTACCTCCCAGTCTATCGAGGTTCGGACAATGCGAGACCAATGGAAGGAAAGGACAATCACGGACAGGTTGGAAATCGACCAATGATTTATTAATAATAAAATAAATAAATAAAAACAACTTTTTATTTTCTGAGATAAATTAAGAATAAATTTCAAAGCAAAATCAATCAAAATGCCAAGAAAGAGACAAAGAGCAGATGCTTATCGGGGGTTGACTTACTTTCTGATAAACACAGACAAGGGTACCCAACAGATCATTCGGGGGGGGGGGGAGGAGAAGAGTCGTCTCGCTCACCAGAGAGTAGTTGGCCGTGAAGTGAAAACATCCTGAAATGTGTGTGTGTGCATGTCACGTCTGTCGCCAGCACCCATCCTTGCCGTGCACCCTCTCGCGAACAGCCTTGAACGCCAGTCGATGTCTGGGAGTGCGCCGAGATCGTCTGTCGCGGGTTTAGACCCTGGTGCTGTGACACGTCCAGCTTCTCACACTTCACGAAACTGGTGACGTCCAGTGACCCACACGGTCCGTCGGTGACTGACCCGGGCCTCACTCATTGGTGACTGACCTGTGCCTCACTCGTTGTCGGCGCTGCTCACACCCACACGCGCACTCCACACTCGCTTGCTCAAGCACTGGGAAGGACGAATTGTCTCGTTGTTGGCACTGGTCAGACACTCACACGCACACCACATGCTCGCTTGCTCACTTGCGGGCTCGCACGCTTCCTCGCATGCACGCTTCCTCTCTGGCACGCTTCTTCCCTCGCGCACTTCAACTCTCGCTTTCTTTCTCTCTATTGCGTGCTTACACACTCGCTTCTTCCTCAATTTTCGCGTGCTTCCACTCTCGCTAACTTCTCTCATGCTTACCTTTCTCTCTTGCGCGCTTACTCACTCGCTTCTTCCCTCACACACTTACACCCACTTCTTGCTCACTTCTCACGCGCTTCCTCTCTCGTTTACTTCTCCTTTTGCACACTTCCTCCCTCAGAACGGACCTCCAATTCTTTTATATCTGTGGCCCGCCTCAGTGGGCGCAGAGTCCCCTCAAGTTCACCCCGCCCCACCCCACTTACCATGACGACCGGTGTGCTCGAAAAAAAGGCGGGCGTCCGCGCTCGCGAAAAATATGTGCAGAAACGTTGCTGAGGAAAAAAAAGGCGGGCACCAGCGTTCGCGAAAGAAATGTGTGTAAACGTGTTTGTCGTAAAGAAAAATGGCTTCCCATAAGAGAGGGGATCTATTCTTTACCCATCTCAACGCATCACATTTAAAATCCCATTATACATGGGGATGGGGCGAATCTGAACATGCATTTAAGGAAATAACTGTCTGTGGACATGGATGTGTGGATGCATTCATCAGACCGGATTCTGAAATCTGTAACAATATGTATTGACGTATATATACGAGGTCCGTCGAAAAAGTAATGGGACTGACTTCACAGAAATTTTATTCCAAAAAAATATTGAAATCACAGCTTGTCCCCTTCAAAATAGTTTCCCCTCCAGGCTCACACACTTGTCCATCCTCTTCTTCAATACTTCGATGCACCCCCGGAAGGCTTCTTCTAGAATCCTCTGGTGCTCCGTCGTCACGTCCCTTTTGATGGCCTCCACATCAGGAAATCGGGTCCCCTTGATCACCCCTTTCAGCTTGGGGAATAGGAAAAAATGACAAGGGGCCAAGCCTGGCGAATACGGGGGTTGCTCCAGAATTGGCACGTTCCTCTCCGCCAGAAACTGTCGGATGCCCAGGGCACTGTGAGCAGGGGCGTTGTCATGGTGGAGCACCCAGGCGTTGTTCTCCCACAGATCCCTCGTCTTGTCCCGGACTGATCTCATGAGGCGCCAGAGGATCTCCTTGTACACGTATTGATTCACTGTTTGACTCTGTGGTAGAAACTTGAAGTGGACAAGCCCTTGATGTCAAAAAACATGAGGAGCATCACCTTGACCTTTGACTTCGACATCCTTGCTTTCTTTGGTCTTGGGAATGCCGGACTATTTCACTGACGACTCTGCCGTTTGGTCTCGGGATCGTATTCGTACGAATGACTCTTTGCTGTTTCTAGTCCTCAGACAACAGCTTGGGGACCATCTTTGCGCATTTCGAGATTTTCAGTGAAGATGCTCCAGACAGTGTCCTTGTTGATGGAAAGTTCCTCAGAAATCATCCGCACCGTGAGTCGACGATCTGCACGCACCATCTGCTTCACACGCTCGATGTTATCCACCGTTCTGCTCGTTGAAGGTCTTCCAGACAGTGGATCGTTTTCAACCTCCTACCGTCCCTCTTTGAACCTCTTGTGCCATTCAAATGCACGTGAACGTGACATCGTTTCTTCTCCTTGGACTTGCTGCAGCATTGCGAAGGATTCGGAAGGTGTTTTGCCAAGCTTAGAAAGAAATTTCAGATTGGCTCTCTGCTCACGACTCATAGCGCGACGACTCAGACGAGACAACGTGTAAAGCACGATCTGTAAAAAATCACACAATGAGCGCAGTCAACCATCACCAATCATATATATTGCTGGAATGTTGCGAAAGACTGTGACGCAACCCGTTCATTCAAGTTGTGTAAGTGGAGCACACACTCTGTCCCGTTACTTTTTAGCTGGACCTCGTATTTATATGTATGTCTGTATACATATGTTTATGTATATATATATATATATGAATGTATGTATGTATATGTGTATATTATCACGGTTCTAGGAACCGTATGCATACAACATACAGGTGTCCCAAGTCAATTATTCCATTAAATATATGTGTAGACAGAACCCCTCCTTGTGTGTAGTGGGATATCGAAGGGGTGCATTGTGATATTTTTTTAGTTCGGGTAATAAATCTTTGTTTCCCCTCTTATTTGAACCACAGTACCTTTTTCTCGCTTTCCGAGGCGAAATCTTTGTGAGGTACCTTTTTTTTGGCGAGTGCAGTCACGCATGGAGGGGGCGGGCTCACTGCATGGCCGAAATCTCGCCCAGAAGGAAATTGAGTGGAATTTTTTTTTTAATTGAGTTATTTTCCACCACAGCTGCTTTTGCTTGCCTCAGGAGCAGAGTCTTTGAAGAAAAAGACATCCATCCACTCAGAGACAAAGCTTCTGGGATATAGGGCTGTTTTTCAGGTCAGGTATGGAAGCATGCACTGGAGCAGTGTCTCACTGTGTCCACTTTCCTCCAGTTCTCCAGGGGCCTCCATATGACCATCCCACAAGCAGATGCCTGGCCCATCCCAATCTCCTTGAGATACCTATCAGCCTGCTACAACCACGAGGCACGTGGTTGGCCCGTTGGCCTCCACTCACGAGGCTCCCTCACTGAGAAAATTTGGTGAACAGGATCAACGTCAGAAAAACGAGCCACATAACAAATCTCATGTGTGTCTCTCTCAGCAACCGCTCGTTGAACACAAAGTCTGGCCAGTGATAGCCAAGGATTCTCCGAAGAGACCTGGTATCGAAGGAGTAAAGTCTCTTTGTCAGATCCTTGGTCAGAATCAGTCTCGCATCCGTAGAGCAAGATTGGGAGCACCAAGGACTTAAAGACTCGGACTTTTGTCCTCCTGCATCAGTACCGACAGCGCCACACCCCGTGATCCAGTGAATCCATTATTCCCCAGGCCCTACCCAGACGTCGATTCACCTCTGGCTCACAACATGTGGAGACATGAATATCAGTGCCAAGGTAAGTGAATCTCTCTGTGACACCAACATCCTCACCACAAACAGGTACACACAAGAGAGCAGCATCAAATATATCATTCAAAGCCTGGATCTTAGTTTTGACCAAGGAAGCCCATAATTCTAGCAGTTCTGACTCCTCATTCAGCACTTGGAGGGACCCGAGAAGGATATCCAGCATCTCTGCAAAGATGACTGAGTTATCCACAAAATCAAAGTCAGAGATCTTGACATTACAAAATGATACACCACAGCTTGATCTCTGACATCCTCCTTGGAATCCAGTCCACACAAGCGCTGAAAAGTGTGGGGGACAGTTCACACCCCAACAACAGGAAATAAGTTGGAGATGGTATCGCCACACCTCACAGCACTCTCAGCATCCGAGAAAAGTTCAAAAATCAGAGTGTTCAACTTTGGTGACACCCTCTGAAGACTGAGAATCCTCCAGAGGGCACCCTGATTCACTGAATTGAATGTTTACGGAGATCAACATTGTCTGCAAGCAGCACCTGCTGAAACTATCATCTGCGTTCAGTGAGGACCCGAAAAGCAAGGATACAGTCAATTGTTGACCTCTTTGGTGTAAAGCCTGACTGATCTGAGCACTGGTGCTCAAGCAGATGGTGGCGAACCCTATCAAGAATTATCTGAGAAATGACCTTGCCCGAGACTGAAAGCAGCATCACCCCTCGGTAGATGTTGCAGTCATGGTGATCACCCTTCCCTTTCCAGAGAGGGACAATAAGGCCTCTCTTCCATTCAGTTGGGATGATGCCTGTGTTTCAGGCAGAGCACAGACTGCATGCAATGATACGAGTACAGCATTTCCACCAGCCTTTAAGTTCAGCATGGATGCCACAGATCACAGGAGCTTTTCCCCTTTTCAACTGGTTCACCGTATCCTGTGTTTCCACAAACGAAGGTGGTTCACAGTTGATTGGAGGGTCAGCAATAGGGATAGTATCACCCCTGACATCCAACTCATCAGCTGGTAGGTCAGCCTGGTACAGCTAATCAAAGTAACCGAGCCTTCACTTCAGACTCCTCTGTCAAGAGTCCACCACCCTCCGCTCTACCTGCAGTACACCAGGGTGGGCTTGGAGGAAAGCAATGCACAAACTCCTCTGTGAGCAGGACAAGAATCACTTGACCACAGGTGATGCTCTACCCCCTTCACAGATGCTTTGCACATAGGCCTTCTTGCCCGCCCTCAGCATCCGTGCAGTTTTGCGCCTCAACATTCTGAACAGCTCAGTTCTGCCATTAAGCCTGGCCATGCGACTGGTTAATGGTATCCAGTGTCTCTTGGGAAACAAAGTTCTTCTTCACCTGACGGTGGATTCCAAGGCATCCTCTGGCAACATCAGGAATGGTAGTCTTGAGAGCACTCCACATATTTTCAGGATTCCCTAAAAAACGAAGACTTCCCAACATCCCCACTCAACCTGTTTCGAAACTCCTCAGATGCCCTCTCATTCTTGAGCTTCCCAACATCCAGCCTTGGCTGGGATGGTACCATTCTCTTGGATTTAACCTGCAACTTTAGAGTTGCTACAACAAGCCTGTGGTCGGTATTGAGGAACTGAGCTTTCCAGTAGACCCTGTAGTTCTGGAACATTCTCTAGTGACCATCAACAAGCACATGGTCATTCTCCTTTGCCATACTACCAGCATTGAAATACCAAGTCCAGTGATGATGCTGTGGGCACTGAAGCCGTGAACCAGTCACCCTAAGTCCATGAATTCCTGCAAAGTCAAGGAACTTGGTGCAATTCTGGTTCACAGTTCCAGACCCATGGGACCAACACATGTCTCGTAATCATCCCTTTCAGTTCCAGTCATTGCATTGAAATCCTCAAGACAAGAAGACTATCTTGCCTGTGTGCTGTATCACGTGCTTGGGTTTTCGTATATCATGACTCGCCCGCTAGGGGTGGCAGTGATGTACATCCGGACGCGCAATAAAGCGGAGTTATTGCTATGCTCTCGCTCTCCATGTTCTGCTGCGCCTCGGATATCACAATTGGCTGACAAGGATGGTTGATCGACGAGTCACGGCGCACGGACAGGTGCTCGTTTTCGTCGGAGACGACTACGAATTGTTTTCAGAACAGTTGGGGTGCTATTTCCACGCGAATGATGTGGTCGACGAGAGCAAACAGAAGTCGATCTTGCTCGCCTCGCTATCGGCGGAACATTATCGACTGCTGAGTGATTTGGTGGCGCCGGACAAGCCCAGTGGGGACGCGCTGTCGTTTCGGGACATTGTGCAGGAGATGAAAGCACACATGGCGCCGGAGAAGTCATGACAGCTGGCTCGATACCAGTTCGATCGCCTCGCGAAACGTACGGAGGAGCGCGTCGCGGATTTCGTGGCACGAGTGAAGCATTCTTCCGTGGCCTGCAAGTTCACGGCGGGGGAGCATCCGGCTCGGCTCAGAGATCGTTTTATTTCTGGTTTGCAAGATGCGAAAATGGTTTTGGCGATTCTACGGCTGAAGGGTAAAGCCATTACATTCACCTCGGCAGTCGACACTGCTGCAGCTGTCGAGCAGACTCTCGGAGATGTTCGGGCCATCACCAGCCGCAGCTTGCCGGATGGTCCAGGGGCCCATGCGGTGTCGCGAGCGCCACGGGACGCACGCATGACCTTCGGTGCGGGCCGGGGCCAGACGTCGCCGCGCCGCCTTACGAGTGGCGAGGTGACCCCGCGGACGTGTTTGGGATGCGGAGGTCGACACCTGTGCCGTGAGTACCTGTTTAAAAACACCGTGTGTTTACATTGTCACAAGGTGGGTCATCTGGAGTGTGTGTGCCAAGGGGCGTTGGCCACCATTAAGGTCATGGACGGTGATGTGCGAGGCGACCTCAGCGACCCGGGGCGAAACCGGCAGCCGTTGATGGGCCTGTTTTCGATTGGCCCTGCGGTGGCGCGCCCGATGACGGTGGAAGTCGAAGTGAACAACACGCCGATCATGTTTCAGGTTGATACGGGAGCGACGGTGTCAATCATCGGCGAACAGACCACGTGTAGACTCCAACGGCCTGAAGCTTATCAGGTCTGACCTCACACTGTTCACGTACACCCGCGAGAAGATAACGCCAGTCGGGATGGCAGACGTGTCTGTGCGGTACCAATGCCAGGTCGCCGCGCTTCCGTTGTACGTCGTGCGGGGGAGGGGTCCGTCTCTCCTTGGCCGAGACTGGCTGACCCGCATCAGGCTAGACTGGGCCGCCGTTCACCTTGTGCAACCCATGCCGAGCCTATGGGAGGATCAGTTGGAGAAGATTCTTCAAAGACATCAAGGTTTGTTTTGAGACGACCTTGGGAAACTCAAGGGCACGCAGGCAAAGCTCTTCATGAAGGAGGGGGTGGTTCCTCGTTTTTGCAAACCACGACCGGTGCCGTATGCCCTGCGGGACAAGGTCAAGGGTGAACTGGATAGGCTGGAGGCCTGTGGAGTGATCGAACGGGTGTCGTACTCAGATTGGGCCACCCCGGTCGTCACGGTGCTGAAACGGAATGGAGACGTCCGATTGTGCGGGGACTTCAAGTCCACGGTTAACCCAGGGCTCAGCGTGGAGCAATATCCACTGCCGTCAATCGATGATATATATGCACGATTGGCGGGGAGTCAATACTTCACGAAGCTTGATCTGCGTGATGCATATTTTCACTTGCCGATGGATCCCGGGAGTAGCGACCTTTTGACAATCAACACGTGTCAATGGCTCTATCGATATACCCGACTCTGTTTTGGGATTGCTTCGGCCCCGGCCTTGTGGCAGAAAGCCATGGATCAGGTTTGCATTGGCCTGCCCACTCAAACCTACCTGGACAATGTGCTCATTGCGGGGAAAACGGCGGACGAGCATCTTGCGAACATTGCCTAAGTGCTGACGAAGCTCGAAGCATGCGGCCTGCGCTTGAACAGAGACAAGTCCGCGTTCTTCAAGCAGCGCTTGGAATACCTCGGGCACATCATCATGCCGGAGGGGCTGTTGAAAGGCCCTCGGAAGGTGGAGGCGATTCAGCACATGCCACCGCCTCGCGACAAGACGCAGCTGCGCTCGTTCATTGGTATGGCCCAGTATTACCAAAGGTTCGTGTGCGCCTCAGCTCACAGCTTGCGCCGTTAAGGCGGTTGCTCAGGAAGGACGAGCGCTGGGCCTGGGGGCCTGCACACCAGGCAGCGTTCGACCGCGTCATGCGGCTGCTCACAGAGGATACGGTCCTCGTGCACTACGAGCCTGCGCGTCCGCTCTTATTGGCATGCGACAGCTCTGCATATGGCATCGGGGCAGTGCTCTCCCACAGGATGGACGATGGTTCCGAGCGGCCTGTTTGTTTTGCATCCCGGACCCTGTTCGCAGCAGAGCGGGAATATGCCCAGATCGAGCGCGAGGCTCTCAGCCTCGTCTGGGGTGTGCGGAGGTTTCGTCAATACCTGCTGGGGCGGCATTTCACTTTGCAGACGGATCACAAACCACTTCAATTCATCCTGAGACCCGAACGCGGGGTACCGGTGGTAGCGGCCGCGCGGATACAGCGGTGGTGTCTGTTTCTTGCTGCTTACGATTACAATATTCAGTTCCGGAGCACCGAAAAGCATGCTAACTGCGACAGGCTCTCGCGCTTGCCTTGCGTGGAGGGTCCATCTGTGTCTGAGTCGCCGACCCGGTTGATGTGTTCGCGCTCGGCCAGGTCCAAAGCGGGCCGATCACGGCCAAACAGGTCGCGGTGGAATCGGCTCATGATCTAGTGCTCGCCCGTGTCATCCAGGCGATTTCTACGGGGAATTGGAGCGATCTACCTTCAACACCGGCATTTCAGCCTTTTGCGTCGCGCGCATCGGAGCTGTCGTTGGTCCAATGGTGCGTTATGTGTGGAATGAGGGCGGTGATTCCAACGAAGTTCAGGCAGCGGTGTTTGGAAGAACTGCATGTCAGTCACCTTGGCGTCGTGAAGACCAAGAGTCTTGCTCGTAGCCTGTTGTGGTGGCCGGAGTTGGACAAAGACATTGAGCAGTTGGTTAAGCACTGCACCATGTACCAAACAGATGCTGATAACCAGCGTCGAGCTTCGGGACTATGGCCTACTCCATACAGGGCCTGGCAGAGGGTCCATGTGGATTTTGCGGGGCCGGTTAATGGCAAAATGTTTTTGATTGTGATCGATGCATTCTCTAAATGGCCGGAGATTGTAGTGATGCAGCATACTTCAGCAAACATTACAGTAGAAAAACTGCGGACGATCTTTGCTAATAAAGGAGTACCCGAGGTTCTGGTCTCTGATAACGGTCCGCAGTTCATCGCAGGTGTATTTGATGAGTTTATGCGTCAAAATGGTATTCGACATCTGAGGTCTGCACCGTATCATCCTGCGACGAATGGGCAGGTGGAGTCGTTTGTTAAGATGTTGAAACGGCCTTTTCACAGGGGGGGGGGGGTGTTGCACCTGTGCAGACGGTGGTCGATGTCTTTTTTTCCCCAATACAGGAACGCTATTCATCCTGTCACGGGCGATTCTCCTGCCATTCGTCTCTATGGACGGGCATTGTGGTCAAGCTGGATTTGTTGCGACCTGGAGGGTCGGTGAGTGGGGCGGTGTCGCGCCCGACGCTGCTGCGCAGTTTTGATGTCGGACAGCGGGTAATGGTGCGCGATTATTTCCACGGTTCCAAATGGGTGCCAGCTGTGGTCTCTGTGGTACTGGGGCCAGCGAATTGCATGGTGCGGACTGATGGTGGGGAGGTGTGGAAGCAGCACGTGGACCAAATGCATGTTCGCTGTTCAGCATCACCCCCCCCCCCGTGCCGAGCGATGTGGGACCCCCACCTGTGATGTCGCCGTGGCCAGACGTTGTATCGCCAGGGCCAGACGTGCCGACACCCGCGGGGTGTTCACCTGATTCAGTCCTGCTCGAGGACGACAAGCAAGCTTGTCGGCCGGGGGCGGTTGTTGTTGCGGATGGGGCAAGTCCGGCGAGGGTGTCACCTCGACCTCACCGGGAGGCGTCTGAGCCTGGGCCGTCTGGCGTCGCTGCCCGTCCGAGGCGGGTCAGGAGACGGCCGCGGTACTTGGAGGATTTTGAATGTTGATTGGATTCGTTTGGTCATGTTATAATTGTCATTTCATCATTTGAATTGTCATTTTACGAGGGGAGGAGTGTGCTGTATCACGTGATTGGGTTTTTGTATATCATGACTCGCCCGCTCGGGGTGGCAGTGATGTACATCCGGACGCGCAATAAAGCGGAGTTACTGCTACGCTCTCGCTCTCCATGTTCCGCTGCGCCTCGGATATCACAGCCTGGGGCACAGATCAACCACAGACTCAAGTGCGGCATAGAATGCGTCCTTCACAGTGAGATCTGCCAGGCATCTGCCTGGGGGATGGCCAGACGGAGGCGCCTGGAGTACGCGGAAAGTGGACGCAGTGACGCGCTGCTCTGGCGCATGCTCCCATACCTGACCTGACCTGACAGTGAGATCACTCGCCTCAGTCGGAGCATATACAGCGACCAGGGAAATGACACCCAAGGAGTGACAAAACCTCAGTCTCATAATACACTCGTTTGAATGGTGTTACCTCGATTATCATAGGAGTCAACTTATTGGACACAGCTACTGCAACTCCTTGGGCATGGTAACCATTAGAGACCAAACCAGTAGTAGGTGTAACCACCTGCTATGATTTCACCACTATCCAGTCTCCAAACCTCAAAATGCTGCAGTACTGATGTTCAAATGCTGGAGCTCAGATGACAGCAGAGACAGGTGATCATCCTCTCTTAGGGATAGGACATTACAGGCACTCACCCAAAGTGTCCACCTCAAGTTAACCCAAGGAGATTGCTGTCTGGTGGACGACACCTCAGCACCACTCCAACACACACCACCACAATCTGACCCAGGAAGGTTACCCTGTGCTTTTCCTCCCATCAAGTAATGGGAGTCCCGAAGGCTTTTCCCCTCTTCCATCATCTGGTGAGCTGCTCTACGAAGGGCAGCTGCACATGAGGTACTCCCATGGAGTGGGCTTTCAGTTTTCTTTGCATCTTTTATGTGTTTTGCGGAATGAAGTGTTGTACATTGGCCGGAGTGCAAATCCTACCACCAACCTCCGAGAAAGAGGTTCCCAACTGCAGGAGGACTTCCACAGATACAGTTGGGCACGAGGTATGGATTGCCATTGGCTCACAAGGAGCTCTTCCACCCTGTGACAGGTTTTGTTTTTAATCCTGCTGGGGGTGTCCATATCCATACACCTTCCTCGCCAGGAAACATGGTGGGGGAGATATTTTAGTCGCTGACAACCTGACTGTTGAAACAGGTTATTACAGGTTTACATGGAAGCTGTAGTGTCACAGATCTGATCTGGCCTGACTTGACAATAGACCCACATTGTTGCTGTTGTCTTACCCAAGTTGTACGCAAGTGAAACATGGACCACATGTAGAGGACACCACAAAATATTGGAGAGATACCATCAATGTTTTTTTTGGAAGACCCTTAGAATAAGCTGGAATGACATGCATACCAACATCTGGGGAGAAGCTAAACCAGCATACCAACCAGCATCAACGCTTTGATCACCAAAAACCAATTACGTTTGATGGGGCATGTTATCCGGGTGCCCGACCATCGTCTACCCAAACAGCTTCTTTTTTCCCAGCTGAAAGGAGATCAGTGGAGTTGTGGTGGGCAACGTAAGCAGTTCAAAGACACACGATAAGGCAACTTGAAGGAATATAATATCAATATAGATACTTGGGAGACCCTCATGCAAGATAGATCTGCTTGGCACAAATTGCTCTATAACGGCTCCAATAGTTTTGAGGAATTACTTCAACAAGCAGTTGAGGATAAGAGAAGGAGTAAAGAAAAATTAGAAAACAAAACAGACTTCCCCCTTCCACCTGGGAGCAAGTGCCCTCACTGCAACAGGATTTGTGGTTCAAAGATCGGCCTCGTCAGCCATCTGCGGACGCACAAATCGTGAACAGGAAAACCATCATACTCAGCTACAAGTGATCACCGATTCGATTTATTGCCATTCAGATTAAAAAAAAATTCTTTGGTTTCAGATTGATATTGTTGCGGTTGTGGAAATTCGCAAACCACCATTCATGTCCCGTAGGTGAGATATCTCTGTAAGTACATGTGTAGTTAGCCCCCAAACCCGTTGTTTAGAGGGAATCAATGTGATTCATTCGGGCTGCGACGCTTTAAGATAGCCGTTTTTCTGTTCTATCTTTATTTTGAACCAACCACGTCTCAACCGCCATCACACAACAACCACCAACCACAACGCTGCTTCACAACAACAACAACAACGCCAACAGCCACAATCTTTACCTTCACAACTCGCTCCCGCAAACATCGCATCACCGTCATTCCAAACGGCACCATGGCCATAAACCACCACCATAAACCCTCCACCACCTTCACCTCTCCTCCTTCTACCGCCATTCCCGCACCACCTGTGAACACCGAGCGTCGGGCTGTCCTGGGCTCATACAAGGTGCGTGCCAAACCGCGAGTGCAAAATGCGGCCTTTCCGAGGAGAATTCGGATCAGGAATGCTACACGCCCACTTCTGATCCGTCCAATCAGCAAGCGCGGGGCGGTTTGGCCCCGCCTCCAGGCGCATCGGTGTAGAATCGAGATATGCAAATTCTCGGTTCAGGGGATACTCACGCCCCTTTTCCTCTGTCCAATGGGTGAGCGTGGCTCCACCCCCGAGCTCGTTCTGATCCAGAAATTTGCATATGGGTTCTCCTGCCGGCCTATAAAGCGCCGAGCGCAGGGCGAATTTGAGGAGTCTGTCGGGGTTCGGAGTCTGTCGGGGAGCTGCAGAGAGAGGAAGCCTGGAGCGCGGTCGAGTCGGTTTGAGCACAGAGTCGGCCTTGGAGGAGCGGGGAGTGGAGTCGGAAGGCGAGGGCATACAGGTGGTTTGCTGCAGTCGGCTGAGGAGAATGGGGGAAGAGACCGAGTAGCTCGGGTCCGAGGCAAGGAAGACTGCGGTCGGCGACGAGCTCGCGGTGGAATCGCTCGGCGCGGGACCCAAGCAAGCCAGCTATCCTCTTTCCCCAGACCATCAACAATTCCCCCCCCCTTTTTCCCCTGCGCTGAGATAGTGCGAAAAGGGGGCCCCGTTCCCACCCGACTCCAAGCAGTGCCAACGAAACCCGCGAAGGAGCATGAAGTCGGGGCACCGCCGCGCCGCCACATTTGCGGCTCATCACAAAGACACGGGTAGGATCCACCCGGTCTCGCGGATCTGACCGCTCTTTCAGGTCCCGCGCAGATATTGGCCCACAGGCCCCGTCTGCCCCCTTGTCTTTGAGGGTGGCCCTTTTCTTTTGTCTTTGAGTAAATGTGTTGTTGGCGCCGTCTGTAAAGTAAAATTGTGTAAGTTTTGCCGTGTGCACGCGTAGTCGGTTGTCGATCTGCATTGTTGTGTTTCTTTTGTTACATCTGCTTTTTGTGCATAATTGCTTTAACTGTATATGTGTGCTTTCCGTGTGCCGCGGAATAAATGTGCATCATGTTGAACTGTTTTCCCGTTTCGCTTCGTCTTTTCTAAATTGAATCTCCATCTTGCTTCACATAAAGGGTTGGTAGTGGGCTGAAAACGGATAATTAATCGGAACCATCGAGGCCGACGATAACACCGCTCGGTTATCCCGATAGTACGGAACGGATCGCTTCAGTGGCCCGTGTCCGGAGTCGACCTGCGGCGAGGTGCGATCGCCCGGTCTACCCTCTGCGTGGGTACTTAGGTAGGTTGAGTTTGGCGAACAACCCTATCCCATGCGGGGGGCCGATTGGCACGATCGTGGTGAGGCCAAAAGGCCCACCCGTGACTAGCTCCCGGCGTTAGTCCGAGAGGGTCACGACAGAATTGTCCGTCCGGTGGGCGACGTGCCGCGATTCGAGTTACGTGGCCGTTCGCACGCCGGCGGGCGCGAATTCACAACAATATATTATGGTTAAGAGATTAACTGTTGCTCAAAGAGCAGGAATTGCTGCACTGTATGAGTTTTGGAAGTCTGTAATTGCAGTTGAAAGATGGTGGTGGAAAGAAATGGGAAGACCTGCCACTTTGGATCCAAAAACGATGAAAAACAGTCACCAAAAGCTTATAATGACTGGTTCAATCAAGGACGTAAGAACATCAGGAAGACAAACTGCAGCGAGATCACCAGAAAATATTGTTGAACGAAAATGTGCTGAGAACACAGGAGCTGATTTCGAAATTTGACTTTCACAAATTAAAATGGCAATAAATGGCCTTTCAGGGGAAAATATTTTGGGGTTTTATTTCATTAACAACGATATTTCTACATTTAAAATAGGGAGTTAATTGTGGATCACCCTGGATATCCAAATATCTATCTATTACTCCTAGCGGGAAACCTAACTCTAACCCTTCTCAGTCTACTGGTGCACCACAATCGATAACCCAAATAATGAGAAATTCAAAAAAAGAATAAAAAATAAAAGATTTCTCATATTTTTTTAGAATTTGAAAAATATTTCGTGGAAAACCGAAGTAAGGACCCCCTGAATAGACCCTGGAATTCTGGTGGCGATCAACCCAAGGGTCTTGGAGTAGTTCTGGACATAGACATACATATACCACTCCGTTTTATATGTATGAGATTAAAATCATGAATCAGTTTGCTGGCAGGATAGCTTAGAGTTAAATGCACTCGCCTTTTGAGCTGTGTCACCTGGGTTTGAATCCCAACCCAGCTATAAGCAGTCACCCTAGCGTTTCGCACGTGGGACGAGGGAAGCGTCAATGCGTTTGCCGTCACTCAGACGGACGTTAAGCCAGATGACCCTCTGCCAGCACCAGTTTTGGGTGGACGTTAAAAATCCCAGCAGTGTCTTTTGCGAAGAGTCGTCGAGTTATCGCCAACACCCTGAACAAATTACAATTTCCTGCTAGTCCTCACGCCTGGTCACCGATTCGTGAAAGACACGGGCCAAAAACCTTCCCTGGCCGACCTCACCATAAGGTGGGAATTATTGGGCCTGTTCAACGAAGTACAAAGATGGCAAAATGATAAACTAATTCTTTTTGGACCATTTATACACTAGTTGATGCAATTACATAAGTATTTGTGCATTTGCAATTTGTTTCCCATTTCATCTTTTATCTCCCCGTATATTTCCAGATCTAAGTTTAGAAATTGACACTCAAATGATGCCCTCGGTGCTCCTGCCTTCCCCAGCATGAAGAACGTGTAATGAATGAGATTGGTGGAGTGGAGGAGCAAACGGCAGCGTGTATTTGTGTGAAGCAGCAGGTAACCTCTGAAGTGTATTTCTGCAAAACAATACATTAAAAGTACAAGTCTGTTCTCTGCTTTCACGACCGATTGCTCTCTGAGAGTATCGTTGGCAGGAACGTGAGAAAATATTTGATTCTGCTTGACCCAGAGCTCCTCTGTGGCATACAGCAGCCAATTAAGATACAAGTGAAATATTAGTCAAGTGATGAAAATTGAACTGGTGGAATGAGCATTTCAACACAGCGCATTACTCACGGAATTAATTATTTTATCCTGGTGGTATTTCAATATTTCGCGTTTCTTGCGTCGTTTATTTATTCCACCAGTAACATGTAAATATTTGCATACTCAAACCAAATGATGAATTTTTAAGAGTCGTTTCAAAAAGTATCTCAAACTTATTAGGGTCATGTCCAGATAATTCCGATGGGCAGGTATTATGTTGGTACCGGGCTCGGTAAGGAGTGCGTGCATGTTTGCTTATTATTAAAAGTGTTAAGGCATATAAACAATGGATTGACAGGAGAGCTCAGAGGTAATGTACCTGCCTTTGGACTGTTTCACCAGGGTTCAAGCCCCATCATCATGGTGCTACGTAGGAATAGCAATGTGTCAGAGCTCTCTGCTAACATTCTCTGATGGACATTTAAGACTCGATGGTACCTTTCGAAAAGAACTGGCCATTGTGTGCCAGTATTGTGGTCAAATTGCACGTTTTTTTGGCCTTCTGATTGAAGCCAACAGATATTCTCAAGTCTGATTCACTAAGCTTACCAGATCAAGAGCACCAATGTCCTGACTATGAGAAGTATGAGGTGCGTTCATATATGAAAGTCTCAAAATGTATTTCGATGAGCAGGTGTAAGACTTACAAAAATGACATGAACTTTACTTTTCAATCAAATCCTCGAGGAGTGATGTCGACCTTTGGTACCAGTCCAACCAAGACGTGAAAGCTGCAGCAAAACGTGATTCGGGGGGATGTGTGTAGCCCACTGATGAATCGCTGATCCCAACTCTGATCTGGAAGAGACGTTGCGACCGCAAGAATTGTCTTCGTTTTTGGAAATAACCAAAAGTTAATGGATGCAAGAGGCAGTGAATATTGTGGATGTGATATCTATTATTTGAAGAATTCTTGCACCTGAACAGCCAGATAGATGTTTTAGGCCATTGTTGTGGTCAAAGTGAAACCCTAAACATGCAAGTTATGGACATGTCTTCTCTATGACCGACAGAAAGTTTTTTTTGTTTTTTTTTCTTTTTTCTTTTCCCCAACACCTCACTTTAACCGTTACCATGAGCAACAGTTGTCCCTTATGGAACGTAATGGGTGAGAATGATGCCATGAGCATCCCCAAAATGACCACCATAATCTTCTCGGCTGATGCCTGCGAACTAAATATTTTTTGGGCTGATTGCTTATTGTGCCGACTGTCTTTTGCTTTCCCGATTAAAGAAGGATATCTAGGTTTCTTCTGTATACTGTAGTCACAATGTTCACAAACTGTTCCTCACTTGCTGCATTGCTGGTCACAATGCTCACAAAAATGGCTTTTTGTGATGTTCCTCACTTGATTTTTGTTCCTCAGTGTGTCGCGTTTTGGTCACATGTGAACCTCTGCGGCACCAAGCGTGTACGCTGTACGGGCTTTTGACTTTTTTGAGATCAGTGTCCAAAATCGTATACAGTACACAGCACCATTTGATACGCTTGTGGTCATGGCCATTTCTTCCATTGTTATTCTACGAGTGCTCGACACGAATTCTTCCACAAGCTGAATGTTGTTCAGTGAACGGCTTGTTCGGGGTCATCTGGAAGAAACTCGGTTTCACTGCTTTCACATCTCTCTCTAAACTTCCACACCAACTCCAAACCTTTTTGACATCCTTCATTGACTCTCCACACACAAGGAGCTTGCCCACTAAGATGCCAAAATCTGATGAAAACATGTTGCTCATTCAAGCTGAAAGCAGCCTTTTCCCAGTGACAACAAGTACACACTATACATACAACACCACCAATATCACATCAGGTAACATATACATTGCAGCCTCATGTCAAATGATGTGGGAAATATTTTGTGAGCTAGAATGGCACTCGGTAGAACGCATACCTCTGCCAGGCTGAACAGTTTACTTTTTGTATCCCACGAATAGGCTGGCTCTGTATCCAGACCTTAACCAAGATCTAATTGGCTGGTGTCACTGACCAAGCTCATCCACCAAGTTTTGTTATAACTCGAATCAATTCCTTCGAGTCACACACCCAACCTGTCGATCAAGTTTCACCCGAATCCATCCATACTTTTTGAGATATCATGTGAAATATCGTTTTTGGCCTGATCTCTCAATGGTGAAGAATCGCTTAAAACGTTCTTGTATCCAGATCCAGGTTTGGTTCTTCACCGAAATCTAATCAATTCGTCCCTGTCACACACCCAACCTGTCCATCAGGTTTTGTCCAAATCCGTCCACAACTATTTGAGAGCCTGCTTTCAGACAGACAGTCAGACATGGGGTGAAAACATGACCTCATCCACACCTTCAGTGGCAGAGTTAACAATGTATACAATTGTGATTCAATTCACATTCACGCATTGGAAAATTATGAATTAGGAGTCTTTCATACTTGAGCTCACTTCCTATGTTCCTCCGATTCATTTGTAGATGTATGTCCTTGGAAGGAGAAAGAAAAACAACAGTAACATTTAACTGGTGAATGTATAGTGTGTTTGAAACTCTGTTATGGTGATTCAATCTGTGGTTATGTGACATGATCTGACACGACATCAAGTCACAGGCCAAAAAAACGTACAAGTACACCAATTAGTGCCTAAAAAAACACTTCCAGCGTAATATTGTGCATTCTTGGATATTTCAGTCATTTTCCCTGAGTTGTGCATGTCTGTGGCTTTCCACTTGTGCATCCAACACATTGCTGATCTGCCCACGTTCTTCACTTACAATCCTTTGGTGGTACACCTTTTTCAATCTCCCAGTGGTGCTCCTTTCATGACCTACCTGTGATGCTCTTTTTGCGATTCGCCAGTGGTGTTCCTCGTATGACCTACTACTGGTACTCTTTTTGTGACCTTCCTGCAGTGCTGCTCCTTTTGTGATCTGACAGTGAAGGTCTGCCAGTAATTGTCTTCTTGTTAAACTCCCAAAATCAAGGCTCGTTGCTCACCTCCACTCATTTGAAGACCACAAGAGGAAAACCAGAGATGTCACTTTTTTTTTTATAAATTTCAGGGTTATTGCACCTGCCAATAGTTGGCAACATAAGGTTTCCTCTCACACTATTAGTTTAACAAATAACCAGGGGTGTCACATAATTTATATGGTATAAAGTTTAGCCGTGCAATGAAAAAACAAGTGTTGTCAAAGCTGAACAAGTAGAAACCCAGAGTTGTCAGTACTTTACTCCTGGTTATCTCCCTTTCATTCATGTTAACTGTTCCACCATAATATTCAGAGTTGAGAAACTAAAAAATAAAAGGTTGTAAAACTTTCACAGCATAAACTCTGAGCACCACAATGGCCTATTTGGTGATATCATGGGCTCCGAAGTTGGTGCATATCATGGTTCAAGCCTGGTCAAACCTTTATTATGACTTTTATGGGACCCACGTCGTGGCTTAATGGTTAGCGCGTCTGAGTACCCATCCTCATTCGATGTACCCACCGCCCAATCAACCTGCTTAGGTATATGAGGGAGTCACATGAGGTGACCGGCTATCGCGGGGGTGGTTTATCCTTGGTT
>NC_140969.1:13003795-13131295 GCF_056783735.1 Eptatretus burgeri
ACCACTCGATCAGGGTGACTGAGCACGAACGACTCGATCAGGGTGACGGAACACGAACCACTCGATCAGGGTGACGGAACACGAACCACTCGATCAGGGTGACGGAGCACGAACCACTCGGTGGGGGCGACGGAGCACGAACCACTCGGTGGGGGCGACGGAGCACGAACCACTCGGTGGGGGCGACGGCGCACGGGCCACTCGGTGGGGGCGACGGCGCACGGGCCACTCGGTGGGGGCGACGGCGCACGGGCCACTCGGTGGGGGCGACGGCGCACGGGCCACTCGGTGGGGGCGACGGCGCACGGGCCACTCGGTGGGGGCGACGGAGCACGAACCACTCGGTGGGGGCGACGGAGCACGAACCACTCGGTGGGGGCGACGGAGCACGAACCACTCGGTGGGGGCGACGGAGCACGAACCACTCGGTGGGGGCGACGGAGCACGAACCACTCGGTGAGGGCGACGGAGCACGAACCACTCGGTGAGGGCGACGGAGCACGAACCACTCGGTGAGGGCGACGGAGCACGAACCACTCGGTGAGGGCGACGTGGTGTGTTAAAAGCGTCCGCAGTGAGTGAATGATTTGCTGAGAATGACATTGCGCGGTACCGCTATCGACAATGGGTGCTTGGCAAGTGGCTTAAGCACTAATGCAAGCACTCTAATTCAATGGTCGATGAACGGTTGGCCAGGCTGTTGCTGCATACCAGAAAGGATCCCTTTTACTTTAAAGCCGATCTTCCCCGTGCATGCAGCATTTCATGAAATCCTAATAATTCTGCCATTTTTCCTGCTCGTCTGTGCACATATCATGTGGTACATCAGTTCGGGGTCTGCGCAAACGTTATGACTTATTTCTTAAAACGTCCGTTTTTCCTAGATTTGCCTTGATTCCCTGAAGAGCAACTCGTGAAACCTCCGAAAGTATTTCCAGATCTGGCAGATGCAATGGATGGGCAGTCCCTCTCGGGGACAGGGCAAGAGGTCAAGCAGTTAATGCCTTAAATCATACAGCTCAATGAAACTCGTTAATTTTGGCACATTCCTTCATTTTTTGTTTACTCAATATAATTCTCCAAACATCGAAAAAGATAAGTTGAATGCTTTGGAAACTTCACATTTCCTTGTGCATGTTTGGAGGAGGAGGGAACATAGCCTTGCTTGTTTAAAGTAAATAGGTATATCGGCTTAGTTATAAGATTAGTTATTTCTTTAAATTATCAGATTTAAACAACAGATTTCGATACTTATTTAGTCTGGACGATATCTGATCCTCAAAACCGAAATAATGTTCTGATGATATACTTTAATTCGCCAGTGAGAATAGATCGTGGAAAATCGGATCATAAAATGCATGGATTCACTCCAAGCTCCTTATTTGAAAACTATAATGCTTATAAAAGTGATGTATACAGATTCAAAGTGATGATGAACAGGTATCTGATAATATGAGTGAGCAAAGTGAAAAAAATAACTTTATCATCAAGAAATCGTTGCGGCCTGTTCCAAGTCAAGGCATGGTTGAGCAGGTCAAAAAACATCGCGGCTTCAGACCCCAGCGAGGTTACCCAGGAAACACCTTAAGACCCCAGAGAGCGAGGTGGCCAAGGCTCTCCTCAAGAAGGATATAATTAAATAAGGCCATTAATTATCTTCAAAAGGGTGTCTTTAATTAACCCAAACACCCAATTTTCAGCCATGCATTTCTGTGGAGTTCCATTAGTATGCATGCAAAGTTTCAGGCTGCTAGGTTTTATGGTTTTGGAGTTATTTAGGACACACACACACACACACACACACACACACACACACACACACACACACACACACACACACACACACACACACACACACACACACACACACACACACACACACTGCCTTTCATTAGTATAGACGAGCAGGGATGCCCGGCATTGCCGGGCAACGTCAGGTCCCTCCTCCCTCCTTTTCCCATCCCTCTCCCACCCCTTCCCTTCACTCCTCCCGCCCCTTTCCATCCCTCATAACACCCCTCCACCTGTCTCCTCTCACCGCACCCCTCCCTCCAGTGGACGTTGGCTTTGGGGCTTCCCACTCTCTGGGCACATGCACAGTGCAAAAATGCAAGTTATCTCCACAGCTGACTTGTAATACCCTCTGCCATCACCACCGGGTGGTGCTACACAATACACATTCACATTAAGAATTTTCGTTGACTTTCCCTCCTGAACCCCAATGACGACAGATGAAACCAAATAGCCCATGTTCACCACGAGGTCGAACTTGGTCCATGTGCAAAGTTTGGTGGAAATTGGCCCAGCAGTTTTGGCGTGATTGGTGTTACACACACACACAGACAGAGACAGACAGACGCTCAGAAAATGACATTTATTTATTACATTTTACAGCACATAACACAAGCCTTAAGTGTTCAGTGGTGGATCCGTTTGTGCTCCACCATCCTTACAGAGACTCATTATGATGTAAACACAGACACTGACAACAATCCCTTGTTCAATGGTTCAATTGCTTGCATCACGCATGGTTACATTAACTTGATCTGAAAAAAGGAAACAAATGAACACACTGCACATAAAGGCAATGTCACAATTTTTACAAGGGGTGACAAGACATTGTGGCCATCCTGTATACAAAACCTCAACCTCCCCCCCCCCACCCCACCACCCCAATCATATTTTTACTTGACAAATAGAGCTGAAAGAATATATAGATCGACGTCATCATTGACGTATCACGTCCATTGTGATGTGACTTCTCCCCCATATCGTGAAGATTCCCACATTCGCAATCCGTGCTCCCCTCCTGATACACCTCCATCAGGTGCAATCCAATGCAATCCATTATAATTTCCAGAAATCCTAATTAAAGTGGATTTTGTAATTCTCTTTTGGGCCACTAATTGCACACAAAATCCTTCAGAATTGGACGTACCATATTATATATCCATTAACAAATTATGAAAGTAAAAGAACGTATTGGATTTCACAAGATTCACAATAATGAGAGCCCACGATCCCGACTCTTAAGACGCGTGCTTTACAGGTTGCATTGACCATTTTGTTTTTCAATCAATGCAGTCTTCCGAAGTCTTCCGGGAATGGCAGCATTTGCAGAAAACCATCACGGGAAAGCGCAACTCTGGTCGCAAGAGGGAATTGTAATGGATTGAGCCCTCAGACAGACGTACGTACGAGGTATTTTCATTTGCAGGGTAATGCTCAGAGTTTACTGCATGTACAGGGCTGACCAATGATAAAAGGTTGGGAGATCAATCGGCAAAACAGTACGAGATTACATCAAGAAAACAACAACCTAACGTCAGGAGGTTGCAGTAGTCAAGTGACAGAAAGAGAAGTCGATGATTTCCAGACGTTGATGATCTCGATTTTCTACCCTGACACGCGGAAATGCCTCTCGGAGAGAAAGAATTATGAAGTAAAGGTGAATTGTTAAGTAAAGGTTGCTTCGAATTAATCCAAACTTCCGATAAAATTATAATTTTTCTCAATTGGACAAAAAGTTGAACATGGGCGCTGTATAGGCAACAGACCGCTGCCTCAATCGTTACCGAAAATCTTCTTTTTTTTTTTTTTCATTCCTCAGGAAATATATAACCTCCTAGTTTGAGCTCATTTGACTAGCATAAGAACACAAGGCTTCCTTTTCTTTTTTTTTTTAACCACAGGCTTCTGCTAGTTTTTTATTAACCTGGGGAAGACGCTGAAAATTGCATTGTGGGAAATATAAAAATAGTGAGGAGAAAAATGATCAACAAATTAAAACTTGTTTAAAAGACATTGAGGTCCAAGGTTGCTACACATTTCCCAGGGAGTGTTGAAGTACTGAGCACACAGAGCCTGCCTGCCCGCTTCGTCGGCCTTGATCAAGGCCATATTGGAGTTGAAACCCAATTCTAAACCGCTGCTCCTTCAGACCAATATCTCTGTCTGTCTGGTTCCATGTTGAATTACCTTGATGGTAGCTGTTAGATTTGTAAGTTGAATCTGACATCCACTACCATCCACTTTTTGTCCTCACAACAGTAGGCCTACCTTTGAGCACCAAAGGTTGTCATCCTGTTGCTGTGCAATTTTGTTTTGAAGTTGCAGCATCACTTTGTCGTTTCTTGGACTGATACATGCACACAATTGACTATGTCTCTTTTTTGATGTCGCCGATGGTGTTTCCTGCCTCATCGGATGCTGCAATATTTGAGGATTCTGCCCCTTCCCGCTCTGAGTGTAGTCGTAACCAGCGTACATTTCCTGGTGTTTCATGTTGAGGAAAATTACAATGAAAGCAGCAGACCACATTGTTAGCCGTGAGGTTTGACTCCCAACCCACCCATTGTCCTAAAACATCCCTCGGAGCTATTACAAGTTTCTTCCACATCCTCCAACTCCTCATTCCACCTCCACAGCATAGGTTGCGGTAACCACAGCAACCAACTCTTCCTTTGAACTGCTTCCCAATCCAGTTTATTCACAATACTTGCCTCCCCCCCCCCCCCCCCCAGACCTGTTCCTTGAGTTGCAGGAAAAGCTTTGTGGGATGAGTTTTGATGATTAGGTTCTTGCTGTGGTCTTGACAAGGATGACAACGATTTCTCCAAGACAGTTTTAGCCATCCTAAGCCACAGTGGCGCTGGACCAAGAGCAATGGACTCGAGGAGGATTATGTTGAAAAAGTAATACCAATTGAAATCAAATTGTTTTTATTATCTTGCCAAAACGAAGTTTTGCAAGATATGTTAGTTAGCTTGTATGTTTTTTTTTTGTTTGTCTGTAATCACGTATAAAAAATTCTGCAGAGCACAGTTATCATCGGAAATTTTTGTAACTTCGCATATCAGAGGCCTATAGAGGTCCCTTTCAGTGCACAAAATTTTGAAGGTCAAGGTCAAAGGTCAAGGTCACTTTGGTGCAAATCAGGGGAGTCGACGAAACCCTTATTTTTTGAGTAATTTTGATCGGATCGTCTTCAAACTTCATGGGAATATAGTTCATGGTCTGGCGCTCAGCTGATTAATTTTTGGTGGCGATTGGTCTGGACCTTCATTTGTTTTTTTATTTATTTTTATTTATTTTTTATTTTTTGGTCTGTAATCACATATATATCACTCTGCAGAGCACAGTTATCATTGGAAATTTTTGTAACTTCGCATATCAGAGGCCTATAGAGGTCCCTTTCAGCGCATAAAAATTTGAAGGTCAAGGTCAAAGGTCAAGGTCACTGTCGCAAATCAGGGGAGTCGACGAAACCCTTATTTTTTGAGTAATTTTGATCGGATCGCCTTCAAACTTCATGGGAATATAGTTCATGGTTTGGCGCTCAGCTGATTAATTTTTGGTGGCGATTGGCCTTGACCTTCATGGTTAGCACCTCAGGTCAAACATATTTGACCCCAAGGTCAAATTTTCAAGTTTTAGGAACCATATCGTGTAGTACCTCAAATTGAACACCTCGATGAGTGCTTTCTAGATATGTCAAGCTTGAGACATTATGACGTCATTTGGTGACGTTATGAGTCAAAAGCATATTTTTCATGCTTACTCTAGAACGATTCTCATCGGAATCTCTCGTCGGCTGATATTCCTCAAGGAGTCGCTCCTGGTGGATAGCAGCTCTGTTCACCTCAGTATGACCTTAAAGAAGTCACACGTGGTCACCTTTTGGCAAGATACGGGTCACCCTGCGGGTGAAATTGGTTTATTTTTTATTTTTTATACATTGTCGAGGCTCGTATGAGAGCTTACACACAACACACAACTAAAGGGGGACAGGAGACAAGAGGGGCGGAAGAGGGAAGGACAAAACAGTGGGACACAGAGACATTAGGAGATCTGTGGAAGGGAGAGGGATGGGGTGGGGAACACAGGGTATACAAGATAGACATTACATGGACTTTCAGGACCTTACACGACAGGGAAAATTCAGGAAGGAAGGCAGGGAATTTTCTCCGTCAGTCTATATATAGACTATCTGAACATCCCGCGTGTTTTACTTTAGTGAGCAGATATCCCCATTCCAGAATTGTGAAATTCTCTGCCAAATTGGACCATGGTGGTGAAGGCCATAGCATCCTCTTTTTCATTCTTTTTCTCTTTTTTTGCTCTGTTCGTCGTTGTATATTTATTTACATATTATTTTGCTTTCACGTCATTGTGATTCGTTTCTTAAATTTGTCAATTCAGCATTACAGGAATTCCCTTTATGTTGTGCACGCCATTGATCAAGGTTGGCACTTTAGCTTTATTGTTACCCTCTCCTTCGGTGAGGGTATTGCGTTGGGTCTGTCTGTCTGTCTGTCTGTCTGTCTGTCTGTCTGTCTGTCTGTCTGTCTGTCTGTCTGTCTGTCTGTTAAATTTGCCCCACACAGAACTTTCGTGTTTTTCTCTGCAACCGCTTGTCAGATTCAGAAGAAAATTTTAACATTGGTGCAACTTCTCCTGTAGAATGTTTTAATCATAATTGATGTCACAGATCACGTGGTGGTGTGGCTATGTTGGAAAACCGGAAAAACTTTGGACCTCTGCATCTGAAACCGCACCAATGAAAAAAATTGAAACTTCGCGCACGGCAAGTACTCCTCATGGGGAATGTATGATTTTTTTATGATGTCATAGATGCCTTCATTATGATGTCATCATTGTATATGTAGAACGCTACATCTGATCAGTATGAAAGATTTTGAGGGTCATCGAGGGATAAAATGGTCCACAGAAAAAAAATATGATGACGTCATCGGTCATGTGATTCGGCAGCCATATTGTTTTTTTTTAACTTCAAAAATATTCTTCTCTGAAGTGGCTGGACAGATCGAGGTAAAACTTTACATGCATGACCGCTTATTCATGAGGAACAAAAGGATTACACATATGATATCATATCACATGCGTTGGCAGCCATATTGGATATTCCCTAAAACCTATAAAAATCTTCTTCTCCAGAATGGCTGGACAGATTGAGGGAAAAACGTCACAAAAATGTTCTCCAAGTATTGGGTGTACAATTTTGTTAAGAAATAATTGATAGATCACATGGTTTGGCAGCCATATTGGATTGAAGAAAAATATTAAATAATGTTTTCTCTGGAACCACTTAATCAATTGACATGAAACTTCATAATTATGTTCTAGTAGTGAAAGGGAATGCATGTTTTAAATTTCAACTTGATCGGCCACATGGTCTGGCAGCCTGAATTATTTATTTTTTTGATCTGGGTTCTTTTTGATTTTTTTTATTTGTTTTTGAAAAAGGCTCACTTGGCTGTGCCTGAACGAGTTTGAAGGTAGAGGAGTAGCAGCTGAAATTCCAATTGTATGCAGGTTCCTCCTGATGACTTCATCTTTGCTCTTTGCTTCTTTGGGTTCCTTCTGATAACTCCATTGCAGGACTGTAACTATTTGGTCTTCCATTGGATTTTAATTGAATTCATTTTAATCCCATTCTAAATTTAATTGAATAATAATGAAAAACGTCATGGGTCAGGGTTAGGTGTCCAATCAAAACGGGACGTCTTGGTACCCGGTCATCACTGCCAGCAGTTATCAAGTGGCAGTTCTAATTATATCTGTTATTGATTCCAAAACACACCAGTACACAAACGCCACACAAAATACACCACACAAAACAGGCTCTGGCAAGGGTCTGCAATCTCTGATTGTTCTTTTTAGTTCCATTTACTTTTTTATTCTATACTTCACATCCCCTCCTCTCTCTCCACCCTCATTCCCTATCTCTTTCTCTCCTTTCAGCTGCATTTCGAACCATGGTCTCCAAAAAAGGAGAGGAATTGCCATTATTTCGGTTGTTTAGTCTTATTTTATATATATATATATATATATATATATATATATATATATATATATATATATATATATATATATATATATATATGTATATGTATATATGTATGTATATGTATATGTATGTATATGTATATGTATATATATATATGTATGTATATGTGTATATATATATATATATATATATATATATGTATATGTAGAAATATATATATATATATATATATATATATATATATATATATATATATATATATATATATATATATATATATATATTTAACTCTTGTTCTTATTTTAACGTGATTTTAGACACAGCGACTCGAGGAACTTGACAAAGGGAAATTCATTTTGTTGGAGGACCGTGTGTGTTTGTCTGTATGTGTGTGTGCACCTGTGAGTGATTGTTCTGGACACCTTGAAACGAATAGAGTCTGAAACTGCAAAACACAACAGAAATCTTTAATTGTCGTTTATTTTGAGCAGGTTTTCTTTTTGACATTTTCGCAAAAAAGACCAAGTGCTGTAAAGTGTTATTGGAACAAGAAAACACGTTGGAATCTGAAGTCCAAGTGGAGTTTGTTGTGCCAATCCGTCGGGGGAAATCAGAAAATAGGGAGTAAAGGAAAAACCCTCATTGCCTGCTGCTCGTGTTGCTATGGTAAAGATTGCTCCCCAGAGCGGCTGCTGCGGTTCCTAGGCAACCGGCGTTAAGTGGTGCCGCGCGGATCATGCTAAAGAGCAGCGCGCCCGGCCCGCCGCCTTAATAGCTGGGGCTGGTGCCGGGACGTAAAGGCTCCGCCGGAGAGACTCCGTGTGGCCTCTATACAGCACTCTGTGTCCGCATGCCCCCCCCCCCCTCGTATGCTCGCTCTTGGAGCGAGCAGAATCTGGAGGGAGAGAAAGAGACTACGATCACCACTTCCCAACTGTAAAATAAAAGTGAAACGCATTTCGCTTTCCACATAATTATTACGGGAACAAAATAGGACCGATATACAACATGGCGGATCACAGTGGGCAGCTAATATTTAGGAAGATAGATTAAAGAAGGATAAGGATGACGACGATGACAATGTAATGACAATAACTCGTTAAAAATAAACAAAACTACCACCTCCGTGACTCTCACAAAATACAAGTACATTTGTCAATAAAGAAAGCCATTGTCCATTTTGATCTGCAATATTGAGAATAAAATCCATGGCAATTAACTAGTCATTGGGATATCAGAAAGCAACGTCACATGAGCAATCGTGGAATCCGGAAGCAAAGGCACACAGACAATGGAGGAACCGCAAAGCAACGCCACACAGGCAATGCGGGGAATCAGAAAACGACATGGCCTGCCAAATGACTGCCTTTGAGTCCCTCTTTACCTGCACACTCACAGATCAGGACTCAGGACGCCGTGGTCATGCTCGGCCTGAACATAGGTATCCATCCGCCCAATGCATTGAGAGGATAACAGGGTCATTTTAAATCGGCTTCATAAAAATGCCACAAACTAAAAAAAAAAACCTTAGGATTTGTTCTTTGAGATCCCACAAAGGTAGAAGAACAAATCCAGACCAACATTTTTTTTTCCAACGCATCAACTCAAGCTGAGGTATAATATATACACCTACATTAACACACCAGATTATAGACATTGTTTTGGACATACGTTCATTAAAAAGGGGAATAATACCCACATCACTTTAGCATTGTGGGGCGAGGATGTTGCACACCCTCCTTGTCTTCAGTGCACTATAATTTACACTACATAATGTCAGGAAGAATATGGAATAAACACAATTGCTCCTTGCTCGGTGTAAATTACATTCATTGCGAGTGCCCTGACGTTTTGAACTCCATGTTTACCCAATAACTTTCGCCTTTTTATTCTTTTTTGGCGCCTTTTTCCCGCCTCGGCCGCAGTTTCCTTTCACACGCCGGCGAAATCAACTTTACAGCGATTATTGCGAACAAACCTTTTCATCATTTCCTCCAATTGGCAGCACATAGTAAGCAAAATGGGTGTAAATATGTTGTGTGGAACTGTAAACGATATTTTGTGAATTCCAACGAGTAGAGATGCGGTGGCGTGTGTGCGTTTTACAAAACAATAATCCCAACGTTGACCAAATGTATGGAAGCAGGTGCACAGGTTAGTGAGCGGCTGAGTGGGTAAGGCCATTTTGCAGTGCTTCCGCCTGTGTGGGTTCGATTCCCTTCGCTGATCCATTCTTTCTGATATTGTGTAGTCAATGGCAAACCGCCTGGCACTTTCTGTGTCCTGAATCTAATTTAGTCGAACCAATGCTGTGGCAAATTATGGTTGTATGTGGGAGGCCAGTAGAGTATCATTTGGCTGTATTTTCTTGCACATTCTTGAAAACTGTACCTTTTGGATCGATAACTATGTTTTCATCAACAATATACTGATTCTACTGGAAGCAACTCTTAGTTCAACAGGATGGTGCACAGGTGGCGAACTTACCCTTGAGTTGTATAATCTGGGTTTGATTCTTGGCCTGACTACAAACTGTCGGATTAGTGTTCTACTGTGATGCAACACCCCTAATGCGGAACTTTTGAAACGAGGTAATCCCCTAACCCATTTGCAGCAATGTTGATTGTGGCATGTTTCCATATCCGTGTGTGCGAGATAACGATTGTTACCTAAAATAGCTCACAAACCTTCGAAAAGAAGCCAAAAATACTTGGAAATGGTTGTGCCCCCGCTGAGAGAACTTTCTCAGCTCACTCAAAGGACTGAGATCTTGGAGCTTTCCTCATTGCAAAATCCTGACATGGCCCGGTGCAAGGCCCAAAGATTCATTGATATGTGTGTTCTACCAAAACCCTCGATAGATCGCTACCAGTGAATGGACTTTGAAACTGGCATGAGTGTCTCCTGTGATCATCGCAGGATTGTTGAATTATTTAATGGACGTCTGCAATTGGAAAGACGTTGCCGTGCATCATTCCCAACAAAGTAATGGCGACCGGCTCTTTGATAAAGGACATTCTCATGACTTGGTAATATATATATATATATATATATATATATATATATATATATATATATATATATATATATATATGTATATATAATCAAAGAGCCGGTCGCCATTACTTTGTTGGGAATGATGCACGGCATCATTCCCAAGGCTACTCAGAGTGAGTGTTTCTATCGCTTCATCTGCATTTCAATGTGGATACAAACGTCAGGCTTCAGCCAGTTTGTGCAAATATCGGGATAATTACACATGCTCTATTGAGCTGCTACCCCCCCAGATTGTGGCACATGGTAGATGAAGACCCCACTGTTTACAGCTATTGACTTCGAAGATTACACAAGGCTCATGCATGCAGTTCGCTGTACAATATGACAGTCAGGGTTGAAAAAATAACTAAATAAAGGCATCACATGATCATGGCATTGCATGTATGAATGCTTCTCATAAAGCAACGTCCTTTTGTCTCGTTTTGCTTGACAGCATGGTTTTGTGGGTAATGAAGGGTTATACCTGTTTGAGAAGGTGCACAATTGTGTGGAAATTTGCTCAAAAACAAATTATATAAATTTCGGATTGGCTTCAACCGGCCTAAATGTTAAGTTTAACAATCACGAGAGGATGCACCTGTTCGAGACCTCCACAAATGCCTCAGCAATAGCTGTGACCGTTTCTCATCAAATGCTATCTCGTTTAAACAAAGGGCAGGAGAGCTTTCTTATTTACTGCTCTAATCTGAGCACCTGTCTCCCGACAGAGTGATTTCATGGTTCAAATCCCATTTACCTTGTTGACTTGTCCACTTTATCCGACAATAATAACTAGAGAGTTCATAGAACACCTTAACCCGCACAGTCTTGAGAAAAAGGACATGGGAAGAGGCTTTTGAACTCTTGCTTTGTGTTTCCAAGCACGATGTACGTTCGTTGTGTTTGTGAACCTTGTATAACAGGTGTGTTGATAACCACATAGTGTTGTGCGCCACCATATTTGTCAGAATCTCAAGCAGTTATTCTGCTCTTCAGGCATTTATTTACTTACTTGGATTTACTAGAAGGTTATTTGCCCCTCGTTACTGCACTGATACATGTATTCCTTTGGTAGGGTTGGTACTTCAATGGCTGATTTGCCCAGGGTACTTCCAGTGCTGACTTGCGTTGACTGCTGTTTCAGGTGGAGTTCCAGTTGTTGTTGCTTCTGAATGAGAATGCATTACCTCGTATACTGTAGTCTCATGGCATGATGGTGTGAATGCTGATTCTCATCGTTTTTTTTTCATAGCTACTCTGCCCTCAGGGCATGAATAAGTGACAAAAGGCGATTTGTGTTCTACATACAGCGTTCAAGTTTATAATTCAATAGAAATAAAATACAGTTTTTAAAGGTTGTAGAATTATTTTTTTCAGAAGTTTACCGCTGTCGATGCATCGTCTGTTTTACCCCACCTTATTCAACACATTACATTAGTTCTCCGTGTTTGTTATTTGTGTCCTTCATGGCGTCCTTAAAAATAATCCAAGTCTTCAAAACATTGGTGCTTTCCAGTCTTGCTCTACGGATGTGAGACTTGAATTCTCTTTGGAGAATCCTTGGCTATCACTGGTCAGAATTTGTGTCCAGCGAGCGGTTGCTGAGAGAGACTCAGATGAGATTTGTTACCTGCATAGTCCGTGAGCGTCAGTTGCGGCTGTATAAACATGTGGCTCGTTTTCCTGACGCCGATCCTGCTCACCAGATTCTCTCTGCGAGGGAGTCTCGTGAGTGGAGGAGGCCACAACTGGTCACAACCACATGTCTCGTGGTTGCAGCAGGTTGATCAGCATCTCAAGGAGATGTTGATGGGTCTGACATCTGTCTGGGGGATGGCCATATGGAGGCACTGGAGTACCAGCAGAAAGTGGACGCAGCGACGCGCTGCTCCGGCACATGCTCCCATACCTGACCTGAACTAACCTTAAAAAGAGTAATCTCACTCCTCTCTACGCATGCGTGATTGGGACAAATTCAGAGCCAAAGTATTGCTAAACCACAGGTTCGTTTTCACGTTCATGTTCCGATTGGTGTTCAACATATATAACATTCGATCTAAATCAAGTTGTTCCTTCTATCATACACTGACATTTGTAGATGGACAAACAGAAGCAAAGCAATTGCTTAATCCTACTTTTTGGTTCACCTGCACAGGGTAATTACACTTTTCTCATTCATCTACATGTTATATGCAATGTCTTTTCATGCTTATGCATGTAAAAGAAACTTGAAAAACGAGTGAACGAAGATGAAACTGTCTCTCTGGACTATTGTTTACAACACAGAGTCAAAGCTACAAATTTAAAGCGCAAGCAAACAGGTAACTCTGTCACTCAAGCCATTTAATGAATAAACTCATGTCTTGAAGGTATATGAATATATTCATTTCTTAAGTAAAATAAAATACTTCCCTTAAGTTGTGGTTCATGAAGACAATGATTTATAGTGTTGGGATTTAGTGTTATGCTGGGAAAGCAATATTCGGTCAATGTATATGAAAACAAAGATAGCATCTCCGCGTAGTACACAAGGGATGACAAAAAGGAGTGCCATTTTAAAAGGTGAACACCGATGCAGAGCTTGGTTGGGTTCGCAAGTGAGTTAGACAATCTATCACCGGTGATGCAATGACATCTGGAGGAACATACGCCACAAAAGGCGGCATCTTGTGATGGAGTGCAGGTCGCAATTCCTACATGGGATCCGAGTGAAAAACCAGGAACGCGACAAATAAAAAAAAATAATTAAAAATGAATAAATAGGGAAACATATCTTACAAACGGCTTTCTGCAGTAAGAGATGTTGCGTGTCAAAACGTCCTTCTGGAAAAAGAAAATCAGCAAATACTGTGGGACCAAAGGGAGGGATTAAATGGAATTGCACAGCTCTGCCATGGCAGCTCGAAGCATATCCCGTCACTAGGGCAACCCATTTGTGTGCATTCATCATCTGTACGATGAAGCATGGTGATACATTGATTCCCTAATCCGAACTCGTGTTGCAGCAGAGCTCGGCGGAATAACAATGCGCGGGTTATCCAGACGCACAACCTTTAATTTGTACTTATTGTCACGAGATGAAGTTCAAAACTGTAATGAATTTGGGTGTTGTTGCACCGAGCCGGTGCAAAAGAAAGGGTTATTTCCAAGCATCAAGCTCTAACATAGCTGAGGTTCTTAAATGTCTGTATATATTCAAGGCTTTTTGGATAATCGTTCATAATGTACCCAGATATACGCGACAGAATAGTCCTGGGATAGTGCAAATACCTTTGAGCTGTCTCGTCTGGGTTCGATTCCCAACTCGCTACAAACTGTCGGATTGAGTGAGAGGGTGAGAAACGGAAGGGAGAGGGTTGGATGGTTGGCGAGAGAGAGCGAAAATAGAGGTAGGATTACCCACATAAACGATTGTTACACTATAATATAAACTAGCAGGTATAACCACAAAATTCCACATTACATAATGTAAAATGTCACTTCAACAATATTATACAAAGAACAGTGAAATACCATGGGGATTTAATATTGTCTAAGTGGTCCCGAAAGGGGTTGCTTGATTAAATCAACCCCCAAACTCCAAAACTCCCTCCCCCCTCCCAGCCCCAAAACTCACCCCGTCCCAACCCCAAGTCCTCAACCCCTACCCTCCTCTAACCCAAGGCTTCGGTTCTCTTCCCACTGCAGGTCTTCAACTCAACCTTCCCCCAAAGTCTCAACCTCCCTCTCCCAACTCTCTGTCCCCTCTCTGCCCCTCACTCCAACTCTTTGTCCCCCCATTTATTCCCGTTGTTCAAAGCAAGAGGGCATTCTTACATCATGACGTATTATTTGTTCGTTACCTCATGAAAATGATGGAATATTTAACTGTCTTTCCCCTCCACTATCAACCTTAATATTACACCATTACCAACTTCACCTGCCTTCTCGTAACCTGTTTTCCCAACTTCTCCTTTCACCTCACTCACAATCTTGGTAGCAGCGAGATACGTCTCACAAGAACAATTACCCAAACTACCTTCGGGTCTCCAGTCACAATCTCACCAGATAGTCCCATGGAAATTCTGTTGAATTGCCACTCTCAAGTGATTGTGAATGGACTAATTGTGTGAATAAATGATCCTGAATTAATTATGTTCTTCGTGATGCAAAAATATACACAACAATAAAATTAAATAACAAGGAAGCAACGTTAAATTCCCAATGTCGTCATTGCGTGATATGTCACGGAGGGACAGACAGACAGACAGACAGACTGACAAGCATATTATTATATACAATTATTTTGTCCGATTAGTTTGTCCCAAGATAACAAAATGACAGTTGTTTTATTATTCAAGAAGACAAGCGTGCAGAGGCCTTGTACATCGGATGAAATTGGCTTGTTCTTTTCAAATCTCTTGACATAACGTGGCAGAAACACAAGTCTAAAAGGATCCTAATTAAGTGGCATTTGTATATGTATATGATATAAAAACCAAGGAGGGTTTGGAATTTTATATACGAACTGTTATACACAGATGTATCCACACAGCCTCACTTTGTTCACGCCAAAAACACTTTTCCATAGGTTTCACGTAATATCAAGGTCATCAAGGGATGACGTGCCACCTCCCCAAAGCTTTATGCCATCTGCCCTATAGCAGTAATTCTTTTGCTTATAACCTCTCACACTCTGCCTGTATCTGCTTTTGGCTTTCAACGGGCTATGTGATTATATACTGGAAAGCAGGCGTATTTGTCAAAGCTTGTGGCACAGCTGAGCCTATAAATAATATTGCATCGCCAGGTGAAAGCCGCCTTCAAATCCTAATGTCACATGTAAGCGGGTGTATCTGTTTTAGTATTTTTTTAGCTAAATTCAAGTCAATGCTCAATTTTGTAAATACAGAATACAGGGGCAAGTCTATAACGTCACGGACTTAAATGAAGAGTTTGCATGCAAAACATTTCAAAATTGCTCTTCAGGTGAGTGTGTGTATATATGTGTGCGTGCCACCATCTCCATTTTTCCCACATCCTTTAACCACTCAATCCTCCTATCTCCCTCTCTCCATAAAAGCGAACTCGATTCACTATAATAGCCTCTTCGGTGGCATCAATAAAACCCTAAATTCAAGCCTTATGAAGGTAATGGATTTCCAATTAGGATGGTTTTATTCCACCAGGTGAGCTTTTGACTTGTGAACTTGATACGGCGGCGAGTTAAAAAGGGATTCCGCGATGAGCGATTTTATTACTCGCAGCGGCTCCCCACGCAAGCTCATACGCTTTGACAGAAAAGCGACGACGCAATGATACGGTTATTACCGTGTGTTGCACCCGTGTTTATTTATTCGTGGTAATGCCGAGCGAGCACCTGATGTCTTTGCTTGGGAAGTTATTGTCCTACATTCAGGGAGTTACAGTGAATATTCACGACAAAAGTGAGTTATTCCATCTTTCTCTGAACTACAAGGGCAAGCTATTAAGTTGTATTGTGGCCATTGATTGTTATACAAGATGGACAATGGTGCACATATTTTGAAACACCAAGCTCCTGGTAGTGTCATCACCAAATTGCTCGATTACTTCTCTCACCTGCTGGAAACCGTCTGTGATGACTCGGGATAGCTTCGATCAGAAAGCCATTCCAAGATGTATATGTAGACTCATTTGGACAGTTATTGGAAGAAATGGCTGTGCAATGCACTTTGTCTTTCGAAGAGAGGCAGCTGATCTCATGTTGGACTGTTTATAATGTCCCAGTGTCTTCGGCTAGGAAATCTCTCCTGCCGATATGTCTACTAATGAGAAGGGAACTTGGTAGAGTGCATACCTCTGCAACGCAATGCCTGATCCAGTAGAACATTTCAGGCCCAATACATTTTTGAAATATGATATATATTGTTTTTGGCCCTATCTGTCAATGGTGAAGAATCACTGAAAATTAAGACATTCTCATATCTGGATATAGATTCGGATCTTCCCCCAAATCGAATCAATTTATTCTTGTCACGCACCCAACCTGTCCACCAAGTTTCTTCTGAATCTGTCCAAAACTTTTTGAGATATTATGCGATATATCGTTTTTGCCCTTTCTCTCAATGGTGAAGAATCACTTAAATTTTTTTGATCAGATCCAGATCCAGATTCGGATCTTCACCAAAATCTAATCAATTTGTCCTTGTGAAACATCCAACCTACTCAAGAAATTTCATCCAAATCTGTCCATAACTTTTTGAGATCCTGCACACAAACAAACATACAAGAAGACGACGTCATGCAGAACACGATACTTATAAAATCCATAAAGCAAATTTGACCTCAAACATAATTGGTGGTTAAATTCAATGACCAAATATGCAACTCTTCAAATTTCAATTGAATTGGTTGAAAATTGATGATTTTAGAAATTCGACCGATGTTGACCGTTTGGCCCATTGACCTCAAAAATAATTGACGGTTGAAATCAGTGACCTGATTTTGAAATCCTCTTCAAATTTTAAGTCAAAGGGATGAAAATCGAGGATTTTAGAAATACCACCTTAGTTGTTGACCTTTGGCCTATGTTGACCATTTGACCTCAAAAACAATAGGCTTCGTCCGTGTGACAACGTCTACCATGTGGTGAAGTTTCGTGAAGATCAGTTTAAAATTGTGACATGTAGGCGACAGACAGACAGAGGCAGACAGACAGACAGACAGACAAGCCGGTAGGCGGACATGGGTAGTCGCCTACCCAATAGAACCTGACGTGATGGGCCCATTTGATGGGGAATGACCTGATGATTAAGCACAAGAAAATTCATGATTTTCGCTTCAAGGGTTAATGCTGCAGATTGTTTTTTCGTTACAATACCCCCACATTTAGAGGTTTTTTGGCTGTTGCTAGGCAACGGAGGGGTCCATAGCAACGGTTCTTTCTCACACATAACTAGGACATACCATGAACCTACCACACCAGTTTCATGTATATCTGACTCATAGTCTCTGAGATATAACGAACTTCGTTTTTTTATTGTTTTCGACCAGGGTTCATTCAAAGTCTATCTTCTCCGACAGTTTTCAAAGGATCCGGCTGGAAATTTTTGACAATATGGCTGAATGTACTGCCCACAGTCGCTCATGGCCAGATTTTTTTTTGATTTTCGAAAAAATAATTTTTTAATGATTTTTCAAAAATTTCAAGGTCCCATTAATCGGCAACGGTGGTGTCCATAGCAACGGTTCTCATTTGCACACAACTAGGTCATGGTATGAACCTACCCACCAAGTTTCATCAAAATCACCATTGTATTAACGGAGCACTGGACCGAACAGACAGACAGAGAAACATATCGACGGAAAAACTGATAATAAGGGTAGAACAAATTTCAAAATTAAAAAAAATGTTTTTTTTTTCGACTGGATCGACTACCCAACATAGTCTCGCTCTACCATGGAGTGTGGCACTCAGTAGAGTGCATAGTCTCACCTCATGCGCTCATTCTGAACAAAAATACCATCATTAACTGAACACGCTACTATTATGACCCATCTACCCGTATCATCCACACATGTTGCCATTAACCGTCGCTTTATTGATTCATTATTAGGATATTTAACGACCACTTTTGTGCAAATTACAGCTAAATTACGTCAATGAAGGTGAATATGAAAACAATTTCAAAATATATTCCCAATATCAAGTCGGTCCATCATATGTGTGTAGTTTAGCATGGATCTGTTCAGCTGTTCTGGATAAGAAGATTATTTAATGTTTTTATTTTCAATCCAATATGGCCACCAGACCACGCGCCGTTGACGTCATAAATTTAATTCTTCACTCACATCGGGTTGTACATCAGATATATGAAGTTTCAAATTTTTCGGATAAGGATTTTGATTCAACCAATTATGGCTGGAATGCGATACCAATTACATCATCATTATTACCCTATATATGCCATGGGGGCTGATGACTGATGCCAAGTTGCATTGTTTTTTCATCGAATTTCGGGGATAAAGATGTCCAACATTTTTCCCTTTAATCCAATATGGCTGCCATACCGTGTGATCTATGATGTCAGAGTTATCAATACTAGTGCGGGCCCGTACGTGCGTGCCTGTATGTGCATGGCCATACGTAATTGTGACGTCATATCAAACGAAGAAGAAGAGTTGTGTCATCAATCGTGCAAAAAAAAAAGAAGAATTGTGACATCAATCGTGATGTCATAGCACCGTGTCCTGTCATTGGTTGGTAAATAAATGGCCATAACTTGGGAACCACTTGTCCGATTGATATCAAACCTTGAAAAGGCACATCAACAGGTCCCCAGCAATATTCCTGGCAAGTTTCAATTAGATCGGACCAGTGGTTGTCGAGAAACAGTGGTCGCAGACACACACACACACACACACACACACACACACACACACACACACACACACACACACACACACACACACACACACACACACACACACACACACACACACACATTGCTGGAATTATGGATAGACTAGTGCATGCTCGTAGATGCGTGGCCGTACGTGCAAACCCTCCCCCCCCCACAAAAAACTCAAACCGCGTGCCAGAAACACCAACCACACAAGCCGTTCCTTCGCTTTCACGTGCCTGTACATGCGTGGCTGTACGTGGAAAAAAAAAAAAAAAAATATATATATATATATATATATATATATATATATATATATATATATATATATATATATATATATATATACAGTGGGGAGAACAAGTATTTGATACACTGCCGATTTTGCAGGTTTTCCCACTTACAAAGCACGTCGAGGTCTGTAATTTTTATCATAGGTACACTTCAACTGTGAAAGACGGAATCCAAACGAAAAATCCTGAAAATCACATTGTATGATTTTTAAATATTTAATTTGCATTTTATTGCATGAAATAAGTATTTGATACATCAGAAAAACAGAACTTAATATTTGGTGCAGAAACCTTTGCAATTACAGAGATCGAACGTTTCCTATAGTTCTTAACCGCGTTTGCACAGACTGCAGCAGGGATTTTGGCCCACTCCTCCATACAGATCTTCTCCAGATCCTTCAGGTTTCGGGGCTGTCGCTGGGGAACACAGACTTTCAGCTCCCTCCAAAGATTTTCTATTGGGTTCAGGTCTGGAGACTGGCTCGGCCACTCCAGGACCTTGAGATGCTTCTTACGGAGCCACTCCTGAGTTGCCCTGGCTGTGTGTTTCGGGTCATTGTCATGCTGGAAGACCCAGCCAAGCCCCATCTTCATTGCTCTTGTTGAGGGAAGGAGGTTGTTGGCCAAGATCTCGCGATACATGGCCCCATCCATCCTCCCATCAATACGGTGCAGTCGTCCTGTCCCCTTTGCAGAAAAGCATCCCCAAAGAATGATGTTTCCACCTCCATGCTTCACGGTTAGGATGGTGTTCTTGGGGTTGACCTCATCCTTCTTCTTCCTCCAAACACGGCGAGTGGAGTTTAAACCAAAAAGCTCTATTTTGATCTCATCAGACCACATGACCTTCTCTCATTCCTCCTCTGGATCATCCAGATGGTCATTGGCAAACTTCAGACGGGCCTGGACATGCGCTGGCTTGAGCAGAGGGACCTTGCGTGCGCTGCAGGATTTTAATCCATGATGGCGTAGTGTGTTACTTATGCTTTTCTTTGATACTGTGGTCCCAGCTCTCTTCAGGTCATTGACCAGGTCCTGCCATGTAGTTCTGGGCTGATCCCTCACCTTTCTCATGATCATTGAGGCTCCACGAGGTGAGATCTTGCATGGAGCCCCAGACCGAGGGAGATTGACTTATCTTGAACTTCTTCCATTTTCTAATAATTGCGACAACAGTTGTTGCCTTCTCACCAAGCTGCTTGCCTATTGTCCTGTAGCCCATCCCAGCCTTGTGCAAGTCTACAATTTTGTCCCTGATGTCCTTAGACAGCTCTCTGGTCTTGCCCATTGTGGAGAGGTTGGACTCTGATTGAGTGTGGACAGCTGTCTTTTATGCAGATAACGAGTTCAAACAGGTGCAGTTAATACAGGTAATGAGTGGAGAATGGGAGGGCTTCTTAAAGACAAAACTAACAGGTCTGTGAGAGCCGGAATTCTTCCTGGTTGGTAGGTGATCAAATACTTATTTCATGCAATAAAATGCAAATTAATTATTTAAAAATCATACATTTTGATTTTCAGGATTTTTCGTTTTAGATTCCGTCTTTCACAGTTGAAGTGTACTTATGATAAAAATTACAGACCTCTACGTGCTTTGTAAGTGGGAAAACCTGCAAAATCGGCAGTGTATCAAATACTTGTTCTCCCCACTGTATATACTTTAAAACTGCTTGCCAGAAACAAATACACATTCCGTTCCTTCGCTCTCGCGTGGCCATACGTGCGTGGCGGTACATGCAAAAAAAAAAGCTTTCAAACAACCACACAGGCCAATTCCTTCGCTCTCATAAACGACGACTGGATTGGGGCATTGTGTTTATCTATAAATGCAGATAAGAAATCGAGAAATTATTAGAATACAGTGAGTCATCACTATCCGGAAGTAGTGTGTGCCCGTACGGAATGTTCACATCATTCCACGAATTATCGCTTGCATTGAAGTAACAACTGCTGTGATACTTACACACAGAGTTAATTAAAATCAAGTTTACCTCCGTCTTTGCTTGCCATGACATTCGCTGCCATTTACCATTGGCACTCCTACCCCACGGTAACTAAGGCACCGATCGATCCCCATCGTAACCAGCACGGCACGTGACGTCATCGTCGGCCGGCCGTGCATGGGCCTACGCAGCCACGCCCACGCAGCAACGTGTCCTGTGATTGGTAACTAAATGGCGCATCAGCCACGCCTACGCAGCACGTGTCCTGTCATTGGTTGGTAAATAAATGGCCATAACTTGGGAATCACTTGTCCGATTAATATCAAATCTTGAAAAGGCACATCCTCAGGTCCCCAGCAATATACCTGGTAAGTTTCAATTAGATCGGACCAGCGGTTGTCGGGAAACAGCGGTCACACACACACACACACACACACACACACACACACACACACACACACACACACACACACACACACACACACACAAAAACACACACACAAAAACACACACACAAAAACACACACAGACACAAACACAAACACACAGAGATTGCTGGAATTATAGATAGATGAAATGAGGTCAATGAGATGACAAATGAAGGGGTTGAATGCAGACTGCAGAGCAATGAGTAAGGAAACCCGTCGTTGTGAATCGTTTTTACCACCAAATTGAGATGTATTTCGTTGGCAAGCATGTTGAGTAGAGCTGAATTCCTTAACACTTCCAAAGGCCACAGCGTTTTGACAATTGGAAACAAAAAAAAAAGTTGTGCACTTTTTTTGATAAATTATTTTTGGAACAATTTTTCTTCAATAAATAAATAATAATAAAAATTGTCTCCATGTACATTATACACACCTTTATCTTGTTAGCACCTCTTCATAAACAACATCGCTGAGGAAACGGCGCTTCTTCTTTGTTTCCTCGTCCAGGGCAAGAATACGGAGGCTTTTAATGGCTAATTATTCAATTAGCGCCAACGTATTTTGCCTTTTCGTAAGGAAAAACACGAAGAGAAGAGAAGAAACCCGTAATGGCGAACGCGGCTGAGTTTCTTTTCCCCATCGACCACGGCTACCCAGCAACGCTTCCTGTCATTGGTTGATAAAAAAATGGCCGCAGCAACGGTTCCTGTCATTGGTTGGTAAATAAATGGCCATAACTTGGGAAGCACTTGTCCGATTAATATCAAACCTTGAAAAGGTACATCCTCAGCTCCCCAGCAATATATCTGGCAAGTTTCAATTTAATCGGATCAGCGGTCACAGACACACACACACACACACACACACACACACACACACACACACACATTGCTGGAATTATAGATCGATAGATAATGTTCTTTATGGGGATTCCCTCCTCTGTTTAAAGTTTTGCATCGATCAGACAAGCGGTTGCAGAGAAACACATTTTTGAAGTGAAAATATATCGACATGGTCACACACAGATGCATGACCAGGCGCAGGCGCAGCCACAGAAACAGGCGCACGCACACACACAGGCACATGCACAGGTTCACAGATAGGCACACACACAGATACAGGTGCACCCACAAGCACAGGCACACACACAGACACAGGCACACACATGCAAAGACACAGGTGCACCCACAGGCACAGGCACACGCACAGACACAGGCACACACATGCAAAGACACAGGTGCACGCACACATGCAAAGACACAGGTGCACGCACACGCACACACACGCTCACACACATGCATGGACACAGGCGAATGCACACACAAGGCCAAATTATAATGGGCAGAAGGACGAAGCGGTACAGAGAGGAGGAGGAGCATGATGATATTGCTGATGATGATGATGATGAACAACAACGGGATCCGGAAGAGTTGCTGGCAAATAAGATAGAGGTGAGAATGACACCAATTTAATAAAGACTGTGACTAATTTAATGACATAATAAATGCACAAAACACGAATTTGCAGAATAAAAAATCTTTAAAAGAAACAACCAAAATCGGCCCCTGAAAGAAGTAAACAAAGTGAATTTTGCAGCAGCACCACACACTGCTCATTCAGGAAAAATAGTTACAATGAAACACCACAACAACAGAACAGGTTCCACAAATAACAACCAAGTACCACCATGGAAGCTAAGACTCGGGAGATAAAGGGAAATGCTCAGAAAGGAGACAGGACAGATACAGCGATTTCAAAAACGAAACCAAAGGCTAAAGAGGTGAATCCAAAAAATCTAAAACAAAACTGAAATTGAAGACAACGACCTCAAGTTAATTTTTGCTGAAAACAAACTCAAAATAGAAATGATAGCAAGGAAAATATTTTTTTTTAAAACTTAGACCAACAGCAGGAGAAAAAAAGCCAGATGTTTGAAAACAACCCCAAAAAGATTCTACTGTGAACTCAGGAAATGGAAGCAGAATGTGTCATCCCCTCCTGAAAAAGATGATCTGGAACAATTCTGGAAAGGACTTTGTGAATATCGAAAAGAACACAACAATGAGGTGGAATGGATCCAAAATTTGGACGAGAAGAAGCAACATCTCGAGGAAATGCCTCCAGTAATAATTGATGCTGAAAAGATAAGACAACAAACTTGTAAACGTGGCAAACTTCAAAAGCCCTGGCCCAGACGGGATACCAAACTTTTGGCAGAAGCAATTTGATGTTCTCCATGTTCACGATGCTCGAGCATTCAACAAACTTATCCAAGGGGATCAGGAAATGGATGAATGGCTCACATAAGGTAACACCTTCCTCATTCCAAAACCTGAAGAAACCCAACTACCTCACACATATCGGCCAACAACCTGTCCACTAACAACGTGCAAACTTTTAACACGAGTCATCACAGAAACGATGTACAACCACTTAACACAACAAGGAGACCGAGAGGCAGAACAAAAGGGATGCAAGAGAGAATGCTACGGAACAACAGACCACTTACTACTGACCAAGGCCAAACTCAAAAACTGCAATACGAGAAGAACCGAATTGTCCACAGCATGGATAGACGACAAAAAAGCTTTTGATACATTCACGGATGATAAAATGCGTGCAATTGTACAAGATAAATCCCAAAATAATCAAACTGATTGCGAAAGCAATGGATCTATGGAATACCACATGAATCCTGCAGCATCCAGAAGGAAAGATCGAAATACCGGGAGTGAAGATATGACGCGGGATCTTTCAAGGAGACAGCCTCCCCCCCCCCTTCCTGTTTTGCCTTGCTCTGGATCTACTAAGTAACCTCATTAATGAGCAAGGACATGGATATACCCAAACAACCAATACAAGAACGTCCAAAGAAACAAGAAAGGTGACACATCTACTTTACATGGCTGATTTAAAACTCTTTGCACCGAATGATGAAAAATTGTCAGGACAACTGAAATTAGTGAAACGATACTCAATTCAATTCATTTCAATTTGGTTTTATTACAAAAATTACTTGACACAAGTCCGAGGACTAAAATAGTCAGTGTTACAATAAGTAGTTAAGACAAGGAAAATTTGATCACTGAAAAAAACACAAATGATAATTTACTATATATAGCAGAAAAATAAATAAATAAATCAACATTCGAGGAATATCTGAATCAGAAATGCATAACGGCAAAATATGTAAACCAAAAATAAAGAATATGACAACTGCAATCAATGATTCATAAGACGACATTCTAATGGAATTCAAATACTTTGACATTCAAATACTCTGACGTTCAAATATAATTTGGCCTCGATAATTGTGTCAAGTGCACATTTGTGCAACAGACCAACAAAAACGGACTTCATAAAAATCGACCGAAACAATAATACATGAGCAAGACAACGAGGCATCTTACAAATACCTTGGAGGAAAAGAAGGTCACCAAATGCGTAAAACAATTGCCAAAGAATACCTGCATAGAATGAGGCTGATCCTGAAAATATATACCTCTTCCCAAGGAACAAAATCAAAGCCATAAATCAACTTGCAGTACCAGTGTTCCACAACAACTGCGGAATAGTAAACTGGCCACAAGTGGAAATTAATAACCTAGATATCAGAACAAGGAAACTCTTCACGATCCCCAAAATGTTCTACAAAAAGTGATGCATCCCGAGAATGTACCTGCCAAGGAAAAATGGAGGTGGCGATATTCACCGACAACTGGGAGAATGACAAAAGAGCAGGGAAATATGAAAAAGAGCTGGACAGATTGGGGATAAACAAAGAAGGATCATTGGAATGGTGAAGAAAAGGTCAGCTGAACTGGGATGGAGAACGAATCATTCTAAATACCCAAGACCAGGGACAGTACATGAATGGCTTTTTCCAAATGGTGGAACAGAGTCAATTGGACAAGTGGAGATTTTGCAAGGTAGAAATAGAAAGCACGAGTCACCTATCAGGGTGTAAAATACTCATGTTAGAGCAGCTGTACACACAAAGACACAAGTTATGTGGGGTAATTCACTGGCACATCTGTAAAAATCTCAATATCTTAGTTCCAGAAAACTCATGGAAACATGAACCAAAAGCAATCATTAAAAACAAGGACGAAGCACTCACATATGACTTGATGAACATAGAATGAACATGGAACCACCCAGCATGAACAAAGAAAACAAAGCACTGTGACTGGACATAGTACTCAGATACAAAAAGGAAAGGAATGCATTGTTAAATGAGGCTTCAATATCCAGTGATTTTGGTCTAAATAATGCAGAAATAAAGAAAAAGAGCAAGTATCAAGACCTCAAGAATGAGGTGAAAAGATTCTGGAAGCTGAAGAGTGCCAAAATTGGACCAGTGAAAATTGGAGAAATGGGAATGAAAAAGAAGAACCTCCCAAAGATCCAACAAACCATCCTTGGGAACATGACCATAAAACAAACTATAGTTGGAGGCTGTTTGGGGCTCGGTGAATACTATGGATATCACGATTCTTCACCGAAACGAAGGCGGATACTTAGAGTATTTGAAGGACTCCGTTCCACCGTCTGAAAACCGAATTATGGAGATACCAAACAACGACACACACACACACACACACACACACACACACACACACACACACACACACACACACACACACACACACACACACACACACACACACACACTCCCAACCTTGCCACCAAGTTTTGTTTGAATCCATGCATAACCTTTTGAGATATCCTGCTTACAACCACACTGACAGACAGACAAATAAACACGGGTGAAAACATAATCTCCATCCACTTTTGGTGGCATAGGTAATTACATAATCAACCATTTTTTTTTGTATACCTTGTCGAGGCTCGTATGAGAGCTAACACACAACGAACAGCAAGGGGGGCATGAGACAAGAGGGGAGGGAGTGGGAAGGACAAAACGGTGGGGACACAAACATTGGGAGATCTGTAGAAGGAAGAGGGATGGGACTGGGAACATGGGGAATAGAAGATGGACATTACAGGGACTTTCAGGAAGGAAAGCAGGGAATTTGAAGGAGGGGGGCTTGGGTGGATTATCGGGGGTAGAAAAGATCGAGGATTTTGATGGCGGATGATAAGAGGTGGTGGTGAACAGCTGTTTTGAAGGCCTGGAGGGAAGAATGGGAATGAATAGAGTGAGGGAGTTTATTCCAAAGGTGGGAAAAAAGAGGAATGAAAGAGTGAAGGTGAGCAGTGATTCGTGATTTTGGTAGTTTTACCAGAAGGGGGTTGTTGGTGGACCTTGAGCGTCCTGCGGAAATGTGGTGGGGACAAATCGCAGAGAGAACAGGGGGGCGAGGTTGGAGAGGAGACGGTAGAAGACAGAAAGACCACTGACCAACCTGCAGTGATTGAGTGAGAGGCCCAAAGACTCAACCTCATTGCGGGAGTTGCCAATGATCTGAAATTCCTTGGTTTCCACAGCGTGAAGCCGAGAAAGGTGGGAGGCAGGAGCACCAGCCCAGAGGGGAGAGCAGTACTCCATCAGGCTGCAGACAAAAGCTTTGTAAGTGGTCAGGAGCTCAGGTGGGCCGAGGAAGGACTTTGAACGATGGAGGAGACCCAGTCGGCGACTGGCTTTGGAGGCGAGGTTTGAAATGTGGCTTTCCCAGGAAAGGTCACGGCAAATAGTGAGACCCAGAAGCTTGAAAGAAAGGACTTCTTCCAGAGGATTGTTGAGAAAGTGGATTGGGGGGGGGGTTTCTAAACGGTCCTTTCGAAGAGACATCGTGAGAGTGTGAGATTTGTCCGGATTGAAAGACATATTCCACGTGTTGGACCAGTTTGTGATTTTATCCAGATCTGCAGTGAGCGAAGAAGCTGCTGCTTGCCGGTCTGAGGAATGACCGATGGTACAGCAGAGGGTGGAGTCATCAGCAGAGATATAGAGGATTTTTCAAAGAGTCCGAGAGATCATTGATGAAAACCAGAAAAAGAACAGGGCCCAGAACGCTACCTTAAGGAACTCGAGCCTGGACAGGAAGAGGGGATGAAAGAACTCCATTTAGGGCCACACGTTGACTGCGACAGGAGAGGAAGTCTGCGAGCCATGAGTGGAGATGGCCTTGGATACCATAGGAAGAGTTTGGTGAGCAGGGCAGGGTGCCAGACTGTGTCAAAAGCACGTGATATGTCCAGGGATATGGCTCGGATTTCCTGTCTGGCATTGAGGACCTCCATCTATTGATGGGAGAGCAGAAGCAGCATATCCAGGGTAGAGTGACCTGGTCTGAAACCAAATTGATGATCGGAAATCAAGCCATTGGAGAAGAGGAAGGATTTAATGTCTGAAGCGATGATGGATTCCATAACCTTGCTGATGATTGGGAGAAGGCTGATTGGTCTGTAGTTGCAGGGATCTGTTTATGCACCTTTTTTGTGCAGGGCAGTGATGTTTGCCGATTTCCAAGCAGATGCAGATGACCTTGATCAAATGAGAGGGTGAATGGAACAGAGAGAGGGTGAGCAAGAGCAGAAGAGCAGGTTTTTAGGACACGTGTGCTGATGCCGTCTGGACCGGTTTCAGAATCTGAGTCGAGGTTTGACAGCAAGCTCTCCACCTTGTCAGGAGAAAAGGACACAGAGTCCAGGGACAGTTGGGTGCGACTGGGTAAGGTGGGTAAATAAAGTGATGGGTTTTGGATGCAAGATTTAGCTGCAAACACCGAGTTTAGGCATTCAGCTTTTTCACATTCGGTATCAGTAGTGCGGCCATTTGAGGTAAGGGAGAGGATGGAGGGGGAACATACACCAGAAACAGATTTGATGAGATGCCACTAGGATTTTGAGGAGGGAGAGAGGTTTGAGATTTCAGACTTGAGATTAGAAAGATGTTGTTTTCTGGCTCTTCTGAGGGTAGATACACACCTGTTCCGAGCTTTATGGAAGGAACTGAGATTGCCCTCAGTTGGGTTTGCTTTCCTTGAGGCAAAGGCAAGTTGTTTCAGGACAACTGCCTCACCACAAGCTTCAGTGAACCAAGGGCGGGAGGAAGGGTAGGACAACTGAAGACAAGAGGGGGTAAATCTGTGCATGAGGGAGAGCAAGTTTCTTTGAAAGAATTCCCAGGATGAGTTGATGGAGAAAGTAGCGATAGGAGACCAGTCTCTAAGTTTGATGGCTGCTTGGAGACCCTGCCAGTCGGCTTGAGTGAAATGCCAGACTCTACGGCGGTGAGGTTCCCTGATTATAGCCAGAGAGATGTCCACTTTGACAAGGACGTGGTCAGAAGAACCGATTGGAGCGGAGGAAGAGCAGCAGATATTGTCAGGGAAATGTGTCAAAATCAGATCCAGAAGAGATGGAGTACCAATGATTGAGATCCGGGTCGGGACGTTGACTGATTGAGTCAGTCCCAATGAGTCGCAGAAAGCTTTTGCTGAGGTGTCATGACAGGTGAGAGAGGTACCCACACCTAGCCAACTGGCATGATGACAATTGAAGTCACCACATATTAATTAAGAGAGAGTTTGGATGCGAAGATAGAAGTTGGTCCATGTTTTCGGATAGTGAGGTGATGGAGTCATCACTGTTCGGTGGACGGTGCAGTACACATATAAACATGAGGTGGGAGTGGAGGGGAAGCCGTAGTCAGAGGTATTCCTGGGGGTGTGGGGGAGTGAGGACAGTGCATGGAGAGTGAGGAACAGAGTCTTTGATGAAGAGAGCAACTCCTCCACCAGGACGAGGCTCAGGTCTATCATACCGGAGGAGGGAGTAACCAGGGAGAGATACTTGGGAGTTGGACACGTCTTGGGGGAGGAAAGTTTCTGTTTGGCAGATTATGTCTGGTTTGTCAGTGGCAACCTGTATGGAAAGATATGAAAGGTTTGAGCGAAGGCCCCAGATATTTGAGGTCCACACTTTTAATGAAGAGGGAGGGGAGGAGGCTTTGGGTGTAGGGGGGGGGGGGGGAAGGGGAGGGTAGGACAAGGGACGAGGGGGGGAGGTAAGGAGGGTTGTTGAAAGTATGTGGGGGATTGCAGAATAGCTGGGGGAGGGGCCGGATGAGGAGAACAGGTTCTGTGGTGCTGGTGGAGAGGGGGACAAGAGAGGGGGAAGAAGGCAGTTGAGGATTTGAGGAGGTGGAGTGAAGAGATGGAGGTGAGAGGGCAGTGGAAGGAGGCAGCTTTGTGGATGACTGGGGGGGGGGGGAAACTTTAAGAAGGATGAGTGAGGGGGATGAATGGTGGGAGAAAGGTGAGGGGGGAGTTTTTGAGAGAGGTGAGAGGGAGGCTTGGAGGGAGCAGAGTGGGATGGTTGCTTTGAGAGTGAGGGGTGAGTTGGTACTGAAGTTGGAAAAAAAGAATGGTTGATGGAAAGCGAACATTCATAGCAAACTGGGGCTTTTAAAAGTTTTAGATCAGAGATGCGATTTAACACAATTCTTGGTGGATGCAATAAAGGCCAATTCAGAGAATAGAGAGAAGAAACGCTGTCACAGTTGGATTTTTAGGCAAGGTAAGAAGGAAAGGTCGAATTGAGAACAGTCTGTTTAAATAGCAGAAGAGTCATGCATTCTGATACAGTAAAGAGTACCAGATGTGTGAAAGAGGAAGATGAAGCATTATAAGAGATCGTTTTTATTATTATTATTAATGTTTGAGAGAGTTATCAACAGATTAGGCCATGGAAGTGTTGCAGAAAAAAAATCGAGGAAGAAGAGATGAAGAAGAAGAAGAAGAAGAAGAATCGAGACTCGTGAGTGAGCAAGGAGAAAGGTGGGGGGTTTTTTTTTTTTGATTTAAGATAAGAAATCGAGTGATTAGTTGGGAGGGATGGGGGATGTTAGGAAAGTGGGGAAGATAGAAATTGAAGGTAATGGGGAGAAAAAACAAAACGCAATCGAACACCGAGGGGAACCGGTAGTCCTCAAGCCTCAAGGGTCGGCCTCAAGCACCCGGTAAGACAAGGTCGACAAAATCTCACAAAATAGCACGATTTTTGAAACAAAACTGAACGAGGAACACACAGTAACATGTAGGTGAGAAAATAAACAGTTAAAACGGGACAGATAACGACCGTATCAATCCAATCATTCCAATCAATCAAAGTAAAACTTCACAACAAATAAAACCTTTCATTTTTGTCACAGTATTATATTGTTGCGAATTCGCGCCTGCCAGCGTGCGGACGGCCACGTAACTCGGATCGCGGCACGTCGCCCACCGGACGGACAATTCAGTCGTGACCCTCTCGGAACAACGCCGGGAGCTAGTCACGGGTGGGGGTTTAACCCCACCACGACCGTGCCAATTGCCCACCCGTGCAGGATAGGGTTGCTCGCCAAATTCGATCTACCTAAGTACCTGCGCGGATGGTCGACCGGGCGATCGTACTACGCCACAGGCCGACTCCGGACACGAACCACTTAAGCAGTCCGTTCCGTGCTACAGTAATAACCGAGCGGTGTTATCGTCGGCCTCGACGGTTCCGATTAATTACCGGGTGTATTAAGCCCACTACGAACCCTTTACGTGAAGCAGAATGGAGGGTCAATAAAGAAAAGACGAAGCGAAACGGGAAAACAGTTCACACAAAACACATTTATTTCCCGGCTCACGGAAAGCACATATATACAGCCATACAGTCAAAATGCACATATAGCAACCAAAACAAAAGCAACAATGACACAGAGTTAATACCGACTACGCGCACACACGGCAACACTTATGCAGTTCCACTTCGCAGACGGCGCCAACACACATTTACACAAAAGCAAAGGGAAGAAGCCACCCTTATAGACAAGGGGGCAGACAGGCCTGTAGGCCAAATGTGTGCGTGACCTGGAGGAGCGGTCAGGTCCGGTAGACCGGGGGGGGTCCTACCCACGTCCTCGTGACGTGTTGGCGGGCGAGCCGCCGATGTGGCCGCGTGGCTGTGCCCAGACTCCGTGCTCCTTGGCGGGTTTCGTTGGCACGACGTTTGGAGTGGGGTGGGAACGGGGCCCCCTTTTTGCACTATCTCAGCGCGGGGGAAAGGGGGAATTGTTGATGCCCTGGGGGAGGAGAATGGCTGGCTGGCTTGGGTCCCGTGACGAGCGATCCCACACCGCGACCTCGTCGCCGACCGCCGTCCTTCTCGCCTCGGACCCGAGCTCCTTTGCCTCTTCCCGCAACTCTTTTCAGCCGACTCCAGAACCCAACTCGATGACACTCTCCTCAGCCGATTGCAGAACCCAACTTGATGACACTCTCTTCAGCCGACTGCACAACCCAACTCGATGACACTCTCTTCAGCCGACTGCAGAACCCAACTCGATGACACTCTCCTCAGCCGACTGCAGAACCCAACTCAATTCCTCTCGCCTTGCACTCGCCTTCTTTTGGGTGGCAGGAGCTGCTAATATGCAAATATTCGGATCAGGATAACCTCGGGGGCGGAGCCACGCTCGCCCATTGGTCGGAGGAAACGGGGGCGTGAACCTCCCCTGATCCTAGAATTTGCATATATCGATTTCACACAGACGCGCCTGGAGGCGGGGCCAAGCCGCCCCGCGCTTGCTAATTGGACGGAGGAAAAGTGGGCGTGTAGCGTTCTTGATCCGAATTTTCCCTCGGAAAGGCCGCTATTTGCGCTCACGGCTCGGTGCGTTCGGCACCAATCGCCGAACAGGCCCGAGACAGCCCGACGCTCAGTGTTCACAGGTGGTGCGGGAATGGCCGTAGAAGGAGAGAGGTGAAGGTGGTGGAGGGTTTTCGGTGGTGGTTTGATGGTTATATTATGGTGCCGTTTGGGAATGGCGGTGATGATGTGGGAGCGAGTTGTGAAGGTAAAGGTCGTGGCTGTTGGCGTTGTTGTTGTTGTCCGAGGGTTGGAGCGTGGTTGCAGTTGGTGATGATGGTTGGCGTGGTGGTTGTTGTGTGATGGCGGTTGAGACGTGGTTGGTTCAAAATAAAGATAGAACAGAAAAAATGGCTAACTCAAAGTGTAGCAGCCCGAATGGATCACATAAATACCCTCTATACAACGGGTTTGGGGCTAACTACACATGTACAGAGAGATATCTCACCTACGGGCCCTGAATGGTGCTTTGCGAATTTCCACAGCCGTAACACTACTCCCTCCCCTTTTTACAGACTCTTCCCGAGTCGTCAAATTTTCATGTGCCATCATGTGTAGTTCTCCCCTAGTACATTTTACCTACGGATCCCTGAGTGTGACATTCATGGTATTCGTGTCCCCAAAATAAATAACCTGAGGGCTGAAAAATAAATAAATAAATAAAAAACCCACTCATAAGGACGACTTAAATAAAATTGCCGGCGCAAAGACATACATGCCGGGGGGCGCACTCATATTTCCAGTTCAACTTAACCTTAACTTACAAATTCTACACTCACCATGGCCCAGGATCTATGGACTCTGCAGGAAGCAAAACAAAAGTCAACCGGCGCACGGGCCGCCACCGCAGGCCCGTGTTGTAGCTGCCAACAGGACAGTTCTTGCAGCTTGCAAACTGTTGCGACGATCCTGGCACACATGGCAATGAACTGGGGGTGGGGGGGGGGGCAAATCAAAACAGAACGGGGGCAAAAAGTAGATGAGAGCAGTGGGCATGGCATGGCAAAGGCAACAGGCAAACACAGCCTGCAGAACAAGGCCGTTGTAGGCAAACACAGCCGGCAGATGATCCGACCGGCACAGGCCTTGAAGCACAGCTGCAGACGATCCGGCTGGTACAGGCCTCGCAGCAAACAGCCAGCCGATGAAGTTGGTCAGCCTCTTGCCGTGCAGTGCAGTTTTGATGGAGGGAGTGCGGTGGTGCTGGCCACTCAGAAGGCGGGCTCGGACCTACCAACCTGTCTCCCTCCCACCTATCGCCTTTGCCTGTCACTGTACCTACCCACTCCTTAATTTGTCAAAACCAATTTAGCCCCAATTAATTTTTTTGTTGTTTTTATTTTTTTTTTCTTCCCCACTATAAATCGTCCCCGAACCCCCTTTATGTCCTTGTTCGGCTAACCTATCGTCTCCAAGCCTACTCCCAACCCCTACGTTCCCTTCCTGGAGGGGAATGAGGGAGAGCTGGCGTCCTGTGCCGAGGCCCAACTCAAGCCTCAGGATGGCCTCCCCAGACTTCAGCGATCTTACCCAAAGTGGGTCCAGCGGCCCACAACGAGAGCGAAGGGATGGATGGTGCGGAGGGGTACACTTCCTAATCTACCCTTTCCATTAACCTTTAAACTACCCCGGGTCTTTCAACAAGCGCCTCTCGCTTAAGCTATTGGTTCTAAAAACCCAGATTCCCGTCGCCTGTGTTGGTGTCCTTACAATTTCGGGCCTCGCCCCCCAATTTTCTTCCCGTGCCCTCACACGGTTTCATGGTTGGGACGCGTGGCTTCCTTGGCAGGCATGACCCTCTGCCGATTCTCCAACGATGGCACCCCCGGGCACTACACTGCCTCCGAGCCTTCCAGCTCCCTAAACACTGGGGAGTGACCTCTCTGGCAACTCCCCTGAAACGCTCACATGGCAGGCTGGCTTCCCGGGCCGCTTTCCAAGGGTCACCCGTGCCCACAACACTGCCCACGCAGCTAATGGCGCCCCGGGCCCCCGCACCATGCGGGCGCACCCGTGCCCACTATGCTATCCTGGCCCCCCATGGGCCCTTGGCCTACTACGGCCGACTAGCCTGGTGCCCGGGGTACCCACTCAGCGATACTCACCTTTCGCAGCCACGCTCCCAACCCGTCAACAGGGCTCCTCACCCCTCCAAATGGGTCTCGAGCCGATACTCCCACCAACAGCAAAACGACCTCCATTTTGGCAATTTGAGTAACCCAACTAACTCACTCTACACTGACTCCGGGGTCCCTTGGGCGGGAGTCACTCCTCCCCCCAATCACTCATCGCACCATGCATTCCACATTCGCTCCATTCACACAGACCTGCTGGCCTCACTCACTCACCAAGCACATGTTTCCACTTCACACTTCACAACTCACCGCAGAATCTCTGCCATTCTTCTAACAACCTCGTGCTCCCACATCGTCCCTTATACTATAGCACGTTCCATTTAACACTACGTCGCTAAGCTATGTCCCCACTACACATCCACAGTCTGTCACTGTTTCCAAATCCTTAAAACAATTCCCCCTCCTCAAGCTCACCTAAATCCCTCTACCTAATCCATTCCACGGGCCCCATGAAGACTTACCCCTGCCCCATGGAGCCGGTCTTGCTGTCACTAACCCTTCCCCCAAACTTGTGTTATCCTGTGCCCAGTCAGGGGGGTCTTCCACCCCATGCCCGGGAATGCTGTTCACCCGAAAGCGAGTCTTGCTTTTTTTTTTCCCTCGCGCAGCACCAGCGCGGTAACTCGCAACCTACGCACCAGCGCGGTAACTCGCAACCTACGCACCAGCGCGGCAATTCACAGCCGCGCACCTGTGGCGTGACGTCATGGCAGCTGTTCGCGTCCCAAGTCCCTCTTGGACGGTACCATCCGGCAGGGATTCACCCTCCTGCCGGATTCCAACCATACACACAGCCATGACGTCACCCGGCGCATAAAAAAACCCAAGCCTCACGTCTCGAGGGGTTCCTGACGCGAACACATGTGCTCTGCCCGTTGGAGCTTAACACACACGCCCGCGTGGAGAACCCATCCGGTTCAAATCCGTTTACCTGCCTAAATTTTGTCCATCGCGGGATCGGCAACATTCACCGCGCTCGTTTCCAGACCGGGTTTCACTCTCGCACGTGGCGGCCTCGTGCGTTGCACAGCACGGACCTCGCGCTCGCCGCTGGGTGAACCCGGCGCGGTCCCCATTGAAACTTCGGCTGCTACTCGGCTTTCGTTCCTCTGTCGCCGTCTCCGTCGCCATTCAAACCACGCACACCTGCGTGTTACGACGCTCAGACTGCACTCCATTAAATTCACACCGGGAGACGCGGCTGCATGCTCCCGCATGCCGACCGTCATCTCCCTCACATACCGCTCTCTCATACACACGGTCTCTCTCACACTTGGCCGCTCACTCACTCGTGCCATTTCCCTCACACAAACCATACCACTCACACACGCGGGGGCACTCGCCCGCGGTGTCTCACTCACAAACCGTTCCTCACTCGCACACGGCTGTTCGCACACGTGTGCCGTTTCCTGCGCGCACGTGGTCTCTTCCACCTGCGGTGCCCCTTTTACACACGGCGTGCTAGGAAGCACGCTCTCCGGCACACTTGCCACCACACCACTCACACACGGGGTCGCTTCCACACACGGGGACGCACTCACATCTTGCACCACACACACCGGGACAACCACACTGGGGATTAGTGCCACCACAAGGGGGTTCCAGGGCCTCTATACCCCCCAAGCTTCGTGTGCACCCATTCGCAGAACTCCTCCCCTCGACCTCGCAAAGCACGACCGAACCCACCTGGTCGTGATTCGCCTCAAGGGGGCATACTCCCTCCCCTCGTTCCTGGAGGAGGCCATCCAGCTGCTCGCACCGGGTCTCTAACCAGTCCGCCAGCTCCCCTCATGGTCCTCCACTACCTCTGTGTGTGTGCGCTCGTCTTCAATCCCGTCCAATTCACCCTCTATCTCCCGTGTCTCTATACATTTTATTCTTTCCGTCGTCACCTCGTGTCTCGTCTCACACGTTTCGGTCTCCCCATTTAATTTTTCCCTCTCGGTCACCGTCACTGTTGCTCTCTCCGTCACCTTTACAAGTCTCGTCCAACACGTCCCCCGAATTATTTTCTTTGTTCCCGCCTTCACCGCGGGCCTGACAGCCGTTGCACTCCCCCCGAGCTCGTTCGTTCCAGCACGTGGCGTCGCCATTTTGAGCTCCACTGCCCGCGTTTCGCTCCTCACCATTGCCATTATGCCTGCCTGCCTGCAGGCCACGGTCTATTCGCTGCATCTCACCCCGCAGTGTTTGCGTATTGGCTTCCATGTCATCCATTTTATTATTTATTCCCGCCAGCATGGCGAATAGCTGGGCCATGTCGGGTGCGCTTGAGTGAGCCGTTTCGGCAGGGATCGGGGAGGGTTTCGGAGGAGGGGAGGGGAGGTGTCATACACCGCGGCCGCTGCCGCGATCATCTCGGGCTCTGGGTTCGATTGGGGGGAAATTGTTCCTGCTCATTCAGCATTTCCTGCTCGGGGCTTCCATCCTGGGCCATGGATTCTAACAATTCTAAATCCACATCTACCCCCGGCTCCCGCTCGCCTTGAGACTCCATCTTGTTTCTCGTAACGGGTTAATTTCAATTGCTCGTAATTTGGAGGGAATCGGGGGTCGCTCCTCTCACCCTGAACCGATTCCCCATGAATTTAGCTTGGAGACGAGAGTTGGTATCCCGCTCCTGACACCAGTGTTGCGAATTCGCGCCCAACGGCATGCGGACGGCCACGTAACTCGGATCACGGCACGTCGCCCACTGGACGGACAATTCAGTCATGACCCTCTCGGAACAATGCTGGGAGCTAGTCACAGGTTGGGGTTTAACCCCACCACGACCGTGCCAATTGCCCACCCGTGCAGGATAGGGTTGCTCGCCAAATTCGATCTACCTAAGTACCTGCGCGGATGGTAGACCGGGCGATCGTACCACGCCACAGGCTGACTCCGGACACGAACCGCTTAAGCGGTCCGTTCCGTGCTACATTGATAACCGAGCGGTGTTATTGTCGGCCTCGACGGTTCCGATTAATTACCGGGTGTACTAAGCCCACTACGAACCCTTTACGTGAAGCAGGATGGAGGGTCAATAAAGAAAAGATGAAGCGAAACGGGAAAACAGTTCACACAAAGCACATTTATTTCCATGCACACGGAAAGCACATATATACAGCCATACAGTCAAAATGCACATATAGCAACCAAAACAAAAGCAACAACGACGCAGAGTTAATACCGACTACGCGCACACACGGCAACACTTATGCAGTTCTACTTCGCAGACGGTGCCAACACACATTTACACAAAAGCAAAGGAAAGAAGCCACCCTCATAGACAAGGGGGCAGACAGGCCTGTAGGCCAAATGTGCGCGTGACCTGGAGGAGTGGCCAGGTCCGCGAGACCGGGGGGGGGGGGTCCTACCCGCGTCCTCGTGACGCATTGGCGGGCGAGCCGCTGATGTGGCCGTGTGGCTGTGCCCCGACTCTGTGCTCCTTGGCGGGTTTCGTTGGCACGACGTTTGGAGTGGGGTGGGAACGGGGCCCCCTTTTTGCACTATCTCAGCGCGGGGGAAAGGGGGAATTGTTGATGCCCCGGGAGAGGAGAATGGCTGGCTGGCTTGGGTCCCGCGACGAGCGATCCCACACTGCTACCTCGTCGCCGACCGCCGTCCTTCTCGCCTCGGATCCGAGCTCCTTTGCCTCTTCCCGCAACTTTTCAGCCGACTGCAGAACCCAACTCAATGACACTCCTCAGCCGACTGCAGAACCCAACTCGATGACGCTCTCCTCAGTCGATTGCAGAATCCAACTCAACTCTTCTCACCTTGCGCTCGCCTTCTTATAGGCTGGCAGGAGCTGCTAATATGCAAATATTCGGATCAGGATGACCTCGGGGGCGGAGCCACGCTCGCCCATTGGTCGGAGGAAACGGGGGCGTGAACCTCCCCTGATCCTAGAATTTGCATATATCGATTTCACACAGACGCGCCTGGAGGCGGGGCCAAGCCGCCCCGCGCTTGCTAATTGGATGGAGGAAAAGTGGGCGTGTAGCGTTCTTGATCCGAATTTTCCCTCGGAAAGGCCGCTGTTTGCGCTCGCGGCTCGGTGCGTTCGGTACCAATCGCCAAACGGGCCTGAGACAGCCTGACGCTCAGTGTTCACAGGTGGTGTGGGAATGGCCGTAGAAGGAAAGAGGTGAAGGTGGTGGAGGGTTTTCGGTGGTGGTTTGATGGTTATGGTGCCGTTTGGGAATGGCGGTGATGCGATGATGTGGGAGCGAGTTGTGAAGGTGAAGGTCGTGGCTATTGGCGTTGTTGTTGTTGTTGTCCGACAGTTGGAGCGTGGTTGCAGTTGGTGACGATGGCTGGCGTGGTGGTTGTTGTGTGATGGCGGTTGAGACGTGGTTGGTTCAAAACAAAGATAGAACAGAAAAAATAGCTTACTCAAAGTGTCGCAGCCCGAATGGATCACATAAATTCCCTCTTTTCAACGGGTTTGGAGCTGACTTCACTTGTACTGAGAGGTATTTCACCTATGGGCCCTGAATGGTGGCTTGCGAATTTCCACAGCCGTAACAATATGTTTGTGTATATTTTCTTGTTGGATTCAAGTCTGATTACATGGACCAGTAATAACCGAGAGGATTTGTTTTCAGACTAAACATCATTTTCCACCCACAATACCCACTCCTCTGGGAGGACAGTAGTCAGAGTGATCAAAGTACTTGTACTATTCCACAAGTGCAGGCGAAAATTGCAGGTCATCTCCCCACACTCGTGAGAGGGGGAAGGAAGGGGGAGCGGAGATTTATTTAATGCCCAGAACCTCACCCCTGGCTAACCCAAGCAGGAATGCTAAATTTGACGGAGGTCGGTAAAGCCGTTTTCCTATTCCATAAGGAACAGACATAAAGACATTGCCTTGTTTTATGCAGTAGGATATCTACAAAGCTGACTTTATACAAAGTTCCACTATAGTGATAGCGAGAAGGAAGCTTATTGAGGATAACATGCACTTGTTCAAATATCGCATGGATTCAAACATCACCTCATGATCAATGGAGATAACAACGGCAACAAATGAGTCATCCATCCAAGGAAACTCATCAGTCATGAATAGGAGAATGCGCATGGATTTGGACCGACAACCAGTTTGACGATTAAAACACAAACCCTTTTTATTCCCTGGATCTTCATTGATGTGAAAGTGACGTTTTGCATTTGAAATATCTCCCACAGTCCCAGGAGAAGCAGATGGAGTTCACATTATATCTCCATGGCAGCCTGTAAATGATTTACTTTCAGTATCGAATGCATGCCATAGTGTTATAAACGTGTATCCTCTTATGTGCTCTTATAAAAAGATTATATATATATATATATATATATATATATATATATATATATATATATATATATATATATATATATAATATATATATAGCTCTTTCTAACCATTGACTGACTGAATCACTCACATGTCCATCCATCCATTGGGATCATACTCTGTGCAGAGTGTTGGTGCTGCCTCAGCAGTCTCCTTGGCTATTGGCCACAATCATGGATGGGTCGCTGCTCCAACACAGGATACCAGCAAGCTGGTACTCATTTTGCCGACCTCAGAAAGATGACAGGCAGAGTCAACCCCACCTGGTATAAATTCAACAGCCAAGTGGGATTTGAACTCAGGATCCTTGGATCCCAAACCCACCACCCTAACTTTTAAGCAAACACCAGGCGAAACACTCTCACTCACTGATATTAAAGATCGGTACCTTCCGGGTGACCTCGAAAGCTGAAAGTTTACAGGCCGATGAACACCGAAGCCTTACACGGGAAAAAATTCACAAAATTGTCGGACAACATCCAGAGATGAAAATATAAATAAATGAAAAAATAAATAAAGGAAAACAAAATAATTTTTAAAAATGCAGGTGAGTGACCCGAGACAATAGAGGAGCATGGTTTTTTTGTGCCGATGTACATCAAAACCGATACACCTGGAAAAATCACAGAATCAATGGAAAACATCCGTAAATGAAAAATCAAATGCAGGTGAGCGACCTGAGACAATGGGGAAGCACAGTTTGTATGCTTGCACAATGTGAAAGCACACCCTGCATCTATATATACATACATATATATGTACATGCATATATATATATATATATATATATATATATATGTACATATATATGTACATACATATGTATATATATATGTACATATATATATATATATATATATATATATATATATATATATATATATATATATATATATGTATCTTCTTCTTTATCTTTCGGCTGCTCCCATAAGGGGTCGCCATAGCGGATCATCCGTTATGATCCGCATACTGATTTGCCATAGGTTTTACGCCGGATGCCCTTCCTGACGCAACCCTGGTCGCCTCTTACGACACAGGGATAATAGTAGGGTAAGAATACTGATTCTGGCTCACTTTTCCCCATGTAAATGAATGGGGGATTTTCAGCGATTCATATTTTTTCCCTAAAAATAAATCCCCTTTTTATCCCAAGGTATATTTATTTGTCTCCCCTTTTAACTTGGAGGTTGAACCTCATTGAATTGAACACCTGGGGGTTGAACAGCTCACTCATTGAACCTATAAAGATTTGTTCATTCTCAAATTCCTTCAATAGTTTAATTTTCTTTGCACAATAATCCCCATCTAAAATATTGACAAACAAAACATTTGAATCTTTATATTTTTTAAGATACCCCATTTGTGCCATTACGAAATGATAAACTTCTCTTAATGCTCTCATCTGACCACCTCCTGAGCCACATATCATTTTAAGATTATAGTAAATTGTTTTTTCATTGTTCAATTGATAACCATCAAAGTTTTCAGTCCATTCAAGGATATTCATTTTTTTCTTTACATCCTCTAACTTACTAGTTTTTAAATTAATTAAACTTATTTGTTTTATCTACCTTTGTTTTAGTTATTTTTTCAATAAGACTTATTTGATATTTTTCACATTCATTATGTTTTCCATTTATATACCAAGACTGAGATTTTCTCCACTCTTTAGTTTGATTAATACTTGGTTTAACCATTTATATATTGTGAAAAAACACGTGTACCTTAAAAACCCTAACCCATCTTCCCATCGTTAAAACATAATCTATTTTATACACTCTATCATACAATATCCATATGGAACACAATCTATTCCATTATCTAAAATAAATCTCTTATCATCAAAGGCTCCTAATGCCTTTTTATTTACTTCTTCACTATATATGTTATGTTTATAACTTCTTATTGTATTCATTTTCCTATATTCTTCTTTCTTATTCATCAAACAATTATAATAATTTCTAAAAGTTATTGATTTCTTTATTACATATTTCTTTATTCCCTTTAACCTCTTATCAATCTGTTCACCATACTTATAAGCATATGCCTTTGCTCTCAATCCAATAAACTCACTCATTACTTTTCCACCCAACTCATCCTTAAACTTACCAATAACCTTTTCATTCTTTTTTGGAAAATAACTCACTCTTCTTGCTGAAATTACTTGTATCATATACTCCAATATTTTTCTTCATATCTTCATAAACATCATCAGTTTTTATATCTAGGATAAAACTATCAGTGTCCATATACAACAATGAAACATTTTCGCCATACTCTTTCTTTAAGTCATTATACAAATAATCATACATCAATATCTTTGATAAATCAAGAACTGCTGTTCCAATATAAATTGGTTTATCCATTACAATACTTTCCTTTTTCATATGAATTGCAGAAAAGTTCTCTGAAAAAACCTCTTCTCTCTCAAAACTTGGTTTATTTATCAATCTCGAAGCTTCTTTCCAAGATGTTGCGAATCTAATGTTTTGCCTGTTTCTAACATTTTCCATAGTCTTTCCAAATACAGCATTATTCATTAATTTATAAAGATCACATTCAAATTTTACTTTTGTATTTGCTCTCATATCTGTATTAAATTGAATATACTTTTTCACCCAAGGACTTTGTTTAAATTTTAAAACTCTATGAATTTTAGCTACTCTCAATCCTTCTCTCAAAAACTGTTTTAAGCTTCTCTGATGTAAAACATATCCCTCTTTATCATAGAATGTTGTTAATAACTTTTCTGTTGATTTGCCTTTAATATTAAAACTTTTATGATAATCACTTAACCATTCTTTCTTTGGAGTTTCTTTCTCACATGCAAAAGGAAGATCTTTATGCTTATTATGAAGATCACTCGGGTACCTCAAATCAACTTCAAAATAATAACCTTCTTCTTCGTCATTCAATTCCTCTTGAGAAGAAATAACAATATTCATCAAAGCCTTTTCATAATCCTTTTCTTCCACCCACTCTAATTTACCATAAGGCAGAGATTGAGACATTGCCCATCCATACAAATTATTAGCATCAAAATACATCAAATAATTACTATCTTTTTCACTATCATAATTTGGAAGATATTTATTATTTGCTTTAGCATATCTTTTGAACATACTTGTGATATTCCACCTCTCTTGGACTTCTCAATCATCAAAGCATATCCACATCACTGATTAAATCTATATCTTGTTTTGTCATTTTCAACATTGCACTCCAAGCTAAACCAGGAGCTGTGAAATAGTGGGCAGGATCTAATCCATAACAATTTTTATTATGACAGAGTGATCTAAAAGCTTCAAACACATCAGCTAACAATAAAACATCTGTTTTTAGATATAAATCGTGATATTCTCCAAGGTTCTTTATCTTAAATATTTTCCATATTTCTTGTGCGTGTTTATATTCCTTATCACTTATCTCTTCTTCATAAAGGTTATTATAGAAACTTTCTTTTGAAGGAAGTTGTGTTTCTTTAAATCTCATAAATGAATCCATATAATCATAAGGATAAATTCCCTTACTTGTAAAACTTTTCTCTTTACTTTGAATTTCATTCCTTGTTTGAATTTCCTCTCTCGTAAGAATTCCTTCTTTAATCAGAATTTCATCTTTAATCTGAATTTCCTCTTTAGTTTGAATTTTCTTTATAATTAGAATTTCATCTTCAGTTAGAATTTCTTCATTAATTAGAGTTTCCTCTTTACTTTGAATTCTCTCTTTAATCTGAATTTCCTCTTTAGTGAGAATTTCCTCTTTTGGAAAGAATGAATTAAGATTTGGAAAAGAGTCCGTGGAGCTTAGATTTGATGCGAGGTAGGCTAGTGGTGTTCCCATAAACTTGTAAGAATCTAGAAACCTAATACGAGTTAAAGGTTTTGTGAATATCATTTTTGAAAATGAAATATACTTTTGACTTGTGTTTGTTATGGCAGAAATATTCCCTGGTGTTTTTGAAAGTTCATTTATAAATAGATGTGTATCATAGTTGGCGCTGTTGTGAAGAAAGACTGGAATAAAAGAAGGTAATTTATAATTAAGATTACAACAGGAATGAGCGGGACCTCTATATTTACCAGTAAGATGACAATGGTCTCTAACTTTAGACTCCTTAATTTCCCCCTCACAAATATGACAGATATTGTTCATTCTAAATTCTAATTTTTCTTCTTTGGTTAATTTCATCGGTTCATTTGTTTCTTTCATTAATTTAGTGAGTCTTATACAATCCTTTTCTAATCGTTTTACAAACTCTTGTGAAGCATTTTTTCCACGATAATGTTCAAGTTTGTTATACTTTTCTCCAACAGATGATTTGATATAATAACAGAAACCACAAAGGAATATGTTTTTGATATTTATTTGTATATGGTTCTTTTGGATTAGGAGAAGCAGTATTTATCTTTTTAAGGATACATTCAAAATCAGCGTATATCACAAATGGGTGCATGATAGATTTATTATAATCTTCAAAATAAATCTTTTCACCAGGTTTAGGCATTGTAATTACAGCTGATTTATGATTACTACAATATTTTGAATGTTGTTCTAATCGTTCTTTTTGTATGAAATGAATTAAGACATAAACGCTTACAAGGATATATTTTTGTTTGCTGTTCTGAATACCTGAGAAGAGATTAATCTTGATAAATTATTGATGTATGTGTAATGTGAATTCTTTCCAACACTAAAATATAAAAGATCAATGTGTGTTTCTTCATTTTTATAGTTGTTTGAAATTTTTAATATTTGAACTTTGTTTGTATCCGTTAATCCATATACATTAATAGAAAGATTATTCTTTTTCTCAAATTTAGGAATATCTGTTAGTGGCATTGGGAATTTAAAATCTTTAATGTCCAAGGTATTCTCATATTTCATATATTGTTTTACTCTTTCTGAATTACATTTTGGTGGATGTAAGTGAGCAAGAACAGACCAGAGAAAACATTTATTATCATTGTTCTTAATATTAACAACTGCCTTCTTTAGTTTTATTTCTTTTGGTAATTCAATATAAGAAGAAGCTTTAAGAGGGTTTGATTTTAGAATGTGTATATCTAAAAAGATGATTTTTTTAATATTGAATCCACTTCCTACCACTGTATTATCAACATCCTCCTCTTGTCTTGATAGTTCTTCATAGACCCCACTATTCAAAAAATCTTGAAATGATGTTATAAAATGAAGATCTGTTCTCATATAAGGAGTTTGTTCTTCATCTTGTCTTTTCATATTCATTTTCACTCCCATATAAAACTTTAAAGTTTTCATTTCTTTTAATGTCTTTTTAATAAATTTTTCAACATCGGGTTTCACTATTTCAATTGATTCAGCTATTGATGATGGACCGGGTTCTCCAAATTGAAAAATCCTTATTTTTATATGCCCTTTAAATGCCCCATCAGTGTTTTCAATATAATAGTCTCCCTTTACTTTAAACTCATTTTTCTTGTGTTTTTGTGATTGAAGATGTTTATTATAACTACTCTTCAAAACATCCTTTGAACAGATATCACAATGTTTTCTTTCCAACTCAAGAGGAGATATTTTATGAAACAGATTAAATGTGTGTTTGTTGGTTCGGAGGTGTTTTCTATAATGTTTATATTCGTGATTACAAACATCGCAGTACGTTGTATTCACCATATTTATAGAATAAAACTTTGCTAAAACTAAAATTTTCTTGATGAAAATTTCGTTTAATTTATAGGTGAATCTGTGCTTCAAAACATTTTATCCTCCAACTTTTTCACTTAATAAATACAATGTTTCAAGACACAAAAGACAAGTTTCAATCAATCTCTTCATCTGTTAAAGATACTGAGAAATATGTCAAGGATGTAAAATTGAACAAAGATAAATATAACAACTATTGGATAAAAACTATTATGGTAAATTATATGAGTTCTTCAATTTCCTTCAGTGGAAGGGCTTTTAGTATACCTGGTAGAACATCAATTAAAGTATCTCTAACAAAAGTTTCTCCTCTCCTTCTAGTAATATATTCAAAACTAGAAAAAGCAATGAAACAAGAAAAAGTATCAAAGAACAAAAACCTTATGGATGAAGCTTTAGAAAGAAAAGATAAGACCATCTGTAATATGCAAGGAGAAATTTGTATTTTTTTCAACAACCTTAAAGATGTAAATCCTGATGAAATAAAGGATGTTAATATATCAGGTGAAATGACATTTAGTTCAATAGTAGTTAACGATAATTTTAAAATTACCGTTAATATAAAAAATGTTGTCGTTGAATCTGATAATGAAAAAAGTATATCGATATCGATGGTAATATACAACTGAAAGTATAGATGAATTTCAGTTTAAGTAAAGTTTTACTTTATAAATATGCTAGACTTTCCTGATTCTCCATATGACAAATTTGAGAATTGTCCTGCGTGTGAAAGATGGGGATTAAACACAGAGTCAAAAGCCTATAAACAATGTATATTCTGTGATTATCTTCTAATTAATGATAATAAAAAATATAAAAAGGAAAATAATTCTTTTAGATTTACACCAAAAATGAATTACTTTACAAGATTGATTAGAGAAATGAATGTAAAGTATGAGGATGATAACACACCTTTCCTTACAAGGGAAGAAACTGAACGTATAAGAGAAATGTTCAAAGGATTGTTGTTGTATATTATTCATGGATGTAATTTTCAGGAAATATCAACACAAGATATTGTATAAATAAAATAATGGATTATCTTGAAATTAAACCTGAACTTAGGATAAAATATAGAGTTTCTAAAAAAGCCAATAATAAATTAAATAACCTGTTTTTCAAATATATAAATGAATGATTTTTTATCTATTTGGGAAAATAAGATAAAATTTAACAACCATAAAAATCTCCCAAATTCATTAAGATGTCTCATAGTTGGTTCAAGTGGATGTGGAAAAACCTGCTTACTTTTAAAAATGCTCCTCACTCCCAACTTTTAGATTATGACAATTTAATAATTTTCACAAAGTCGAGTTTTCAACCAGAGTATCAACTACTCTCACAAGGTTTTAATGCTGGTCTTCAAAAGAAGATATAATCGGGTTTATTTAAACGTCAAAAAAACCTAAATGATTATAACATTGAAGATATAATTCAACTATTTTGTGATACACAGAGATGTAAAAAAGAAATCAAATCTTATAACTTGTATTCTTAGTGATAATACGGATGATATACCGTCTCCCAAGATTTGGATAAATCAAAAAAGAACCTCGTTATCTTTGATGATTGTGTTAATGAGAGAAACCAAACGGTAATGGACAGCTACTACACAAGAGGGAGACATTCTTCTTGTAATTGTATTTATCTTAGTCAATCGTACTTTCAACTTCCTCGTCGTTCCATCAGAAACAATGCTAATACTTTTATTTTATTCAAGTTAAATTCAATAGATATCAATAATTTTGGAGAGATAATTGTTCTACATTATGTAGTAAAAAGAAATTTGAGGATTATATGAAGCACACGACTGAAAAATATAAATATATTGTTGTGAAACAAGATGAGATATTAAGGGATATATTTTTTGTTTTATAAACAATTACATATATAAATGACAACTATTATTATAAATCTTGTGGGTAAATCTGCTTCTGGAAAAAACTTTCATAAATCAAGGTTCTTGTGTAGTACAAATGAGAATATTGTAAATTTACTTAAAAAACACCCGTGATACGCATTGTATCAACAACAACTAGAGCAATAAGACCTGGAGAAGTAAAAGGTGAAGATTATCACTATATTTCAGTGGAGGAACATATGCGATTGAGGAATGAAGGACAAATATTTGAGGAGGTTTCTCTTGGTACAACAAAAATATTCACATTGTAAGAGTGAGTTAAAGAAACTAAAATCTGGTGGTGTTGGGATATTAGAAACTAATCCAGAAGGAGCAGAGACAAATTATTAAATATCTGAGCGGAGTGAAGATTTTATCATTCGGTTTTGATGTTGATGAAGAAACTCAAAGCAACGTATGAAAAGCAGAGATGCAAGGATTAGTGAAGAAGAAATTACAACTCGCATTAATGTTAATAAAGAATTTGATGAAATATTTAAAGAAAAGGATTTATTTGAACACATCTACTTGAATGATGAAGAAAAGGAAAATTTCCCTGTTAATCTTTACAATTCATTAAATGATATTTTACAATAAATAAATGGATACAAAAGAAAGAGCAAGAAGATTTAAGGAACATCAAGAGTTGGTTTCAAAGTTGTAAAACAACAGGAAGACATAAAGAAGAAACGCAGACAGAAACTAACGGGCGAAGAAGCATTTGAAAAAAACAAGAGAAATTTTTTAAACCACTTTTAAAAACTTCCCAAGAAAAATGAAAGATGTTTCCACAGTTCCCACAGTAGAATATACTCCTAGAAAGCTTCAAATGTTAAAGATTTCAGTCAAATGACGGAGGAAGAATTAGAGCATTTAGGAGAATTAGAATATGATGATGAAGGTTTATTTCAACAACTGGAAGAGATTAATCAACCCTGATTATATTGTGAATGCTATTCAAAACAATGAATATTCAGTGGATTCAAAAACCAAAGCAGGACTCATTCCAACAGAACAACCAGCAATATTTCATCTTGTTCAAGAAAAGGTATTGATATTTAATGATGAATTAAGGTTCTTAAGTTCTGCTCAACCCCCTGTTAAACTAACTCCGAGATTAATGTTTCTTCTCACAAAAGATGGAAGACAAGGTTCAACTGTGAGGGATGAATCAAAGTATATTGATAAACCATTGGATATGGAAAATAATGATGATAGAGTATATATTGATTTGCTGAACACTCTAAATTATAAGGTTATTCTTTCTGGTAAAAGTAGGAAGAATGAGAAGGAGAAACACATTATTCAGGCTTTAAGTATCATTGGTTCAGGTATTAGTTTTCTTCCAAATGACCCATCGCAATTAGTTAATAGACTGTTATTGTTGTGAGGCAGTAAGAAGGCTGGAAATAACAATTCTTTTAATGAAGCATCAGTCATTTTAGACCAGTTGATGAACATGAAAATAATTAATAAATCTCAATATAAAGACATTTTATCTCATATTAAATAAGATGAGAAGCACAATCCTGAGTTTTAATTTCACAACAAGCGACCACACATCTTCATTCCCATACCCACTACAACTTGACACAACAAAAGAATATGAGGCATCTTTATTGTCCATGGAGACTTATAATACCTTATTTAATATAACCGAGAAAAATGACAAGTTTAGTTATAATCCGGGAAGTGGATACAAAACGATAACAGTCTCACCCGGAGCATACGAGATTTCTCAAATATCTTCCGAAATTGCTCGTCTTATGAAAGAACAGGGTGATGAACCAAAAATATTGTTATAAACATTCAAAACATACTTCAAAATCAACGATTAAAGTTAAAAATAACTACAAGGTTGATTTCACAATTGATAATTCATTTAGAGAGTTATTAGGTTTCTCCTCAAAAAGATTGAAACTAATGGGACGTTTTACAGTGATAATGTCATTCAAATATCCTCAGGAATAAATTCGGTGTTAATTCACTGTGATTTGATTGATGGTGCTTATAATGATGGAAAAAAAACAAATACAATATTTTCATTCAGCGCATACTCAACCCCAATTGGTTATAAATTCAATATGGAACCTAAAAATTTGGTTTATCTACCTGTGTCAGGAAAAACCATACACAGAGTAAATTTTAGGATAACCCGACCAAGATAATCGTGTGATCTCTTTTAATGGAGAAGTTATATCCATCAGAATTCACCTACGTGAAGTTTTCAATAAATAAATACGATGGTTATTGTGAGGAAACACGAGTTGGGAAAATATAAAATAATTACAGGGGATGGGATGTTCCTTTCCCGTACTACAAGGGTGAAGGTATGTATCTTGGTAGAGGATACTATAAACCCTAAGAGACAAAGGGGTGTCGGACATCAATTTAGAGGAGATGGGATAATTGATACTCTCATGGGTATTGGTTCAACTATTCTTAAACATAAAGACCTAATTGGTTCAACTGCTTCTGCTGTGGGAAATGTAGCAGGTGCTGTAAAGAGTATAAAAGATGCTCAGAAGGAATCTCATAAATTACAAGCAATAAAAGAAATTAAGAAAGGTAAAACTCAGTTGTCCCCCAAGAACGACAGAAAATAATTCAAATACTTGGATCAGGGTTTCAAAAGTTTTAACATCTTTTTCCTAAATAAATACAAGTATGGAAGCAATTGATAGTATCTATGATTTGGATGATACTATTATTATCTCAAACTCCACTAAAAAAGAAGATTACTTCAAGGTAAATGCAATAACTGGAACAGACTGGAATACAAATGGTACAAAAAGTTTTGAAATAAATAATCAACAAACCTATTTGAATCTCTCCGAAAGTTTCTTGTTGTGTAAATTTAAATTCACTAAGGCTGGGAATAACACAAACGCTACACTTGTAAATGATTTCTTCTGGAAAATGTTTGATAGTGTGCGATTGTATATTGGAACACAAGAAGTTGAAAGGGTTGATTATGTCTCTGCTGTATCTGAAATGATGAAATTTACACTCTATACATTCAGTGATAGAATGGGAAAGGGGTCTGTCGAAGGTTTTATTCCTGATATGTCAACGGGAACAAACACAGACCCTGGATATATTCAAAGGAAAGGAATGTATAATGATGATACAAAAGCAGAAAATAGTTTTACTGTGGCAGTTCCTCTTAAAGGTATATTTGGATTTTGTGATTATGATAAAGTTCTGTATGGTCTTAAAATTAGATTTCAACTACAAAGGAATGATAATGAAAATAGATTGCTTTTTGGTGTTGGTAGTGCTTTTGGTGAACAGAATAAATTTGTAATTGAGGAGATGAGTTGGTATATCAGTGAATATACTCCTAATCTTAAAACAGAAGAGATGTTGAATCGAAGACTTAACTCAAAAAAACCACTCAGTGTATCATACCTCAAAAGAAGATGTCAACACGTTAAACTCAATCAAACTACTTACACGTGGAATTTGGGTGTTCTGGAAGGAAAGCCACGATATCTGTGGATGATTTTTTAAAAAGCCAGATGGTGATACTGCGACTGATAAGAATAATGCATTGAGTGATAATGCTAAGGTGAAACAACTTCGCGTTTCTCTAGATGGAACATTTTATCCACGAGATAGATTGGAAATTAATTGGGAAAAAAATGATTTTGCTGAAGCATACAAGTCTTACCAAAAGGTGTGTGAAAGTAATGGAAATAAAGAACCTATTTTGGATATGACAGCATTTAAAAGTTTGTATACAATCTATACGTTTGACCTGAGCGCTCAAAAAGAAACTATAAAGTCTAATCGAGTGGATACTTCCCTATACATTGAAAGAGGAGAGTGAAGAAGTTGATACATATTGTTTGCTTTTGGAAGAAACAGAATTGCAGATTAATACAGATAATGGTGTGATGATTAGTCTCACATAATTTTTTGTTAAATAAATGAGTGGCAAAGTACCAACTGGGGTATATGTTAATCAAATCAATCTTCATAAACTATCATCTTGTGTTCAAAATCAAAAGCCTTGTACGATTAACGTTAATACAATTCAGAGAAAAGGAGCAGTAAGAATTGATGTTTTGCTCACAAGAGAACAGGTTAAAATCTTGAATGACACTGGCTCACTTAAAATTAAAATGACAAAACCAATGTTGAAAAAATATTCAATAAGAGAGACGAGTGGAGGATTTCTCCCATTTCTAATTCCTTTATTTGCTGGTTTAAGTGCGGTTGGAGCATTGACGGGTGGTATTTCAACAGCGGTCAAAACTGCGCGAAAGGAAGGCTCAACTCCAGGCTCAAAAAGAATTGGAAAGACATAACAAAGAGTTGGAGAAACAAATTAGTGGAAGTGGTGTAATTGTAGATTTTGCTGAAAAACTTGAAGGTCTGCCTGATAAAGCGAGATTGTTAGTTGGAGTTATGCTTTCTTCTATAGCACAAGCAGGTGTAAAATTAACGAAAAGAGGTAATGGATTATATCTTTCTAATAAATAAATGAGCATTGATGAGTGGTTGAAAGAATTTGGAAAGAATACAACATCAAATTTACAACTTGCCAAATATTGTAAGAAATTAAAAATTCATAATGTGGTTATTTGTATGAGAGATGAATTAACAAATGTTGCGAAACATACAAAGAATATTATTATGAACTTAGAAGATAATGATGGGAACGGTTCTCATTGGGTTTGTATTTTTAATAGTCAAGACAAATATTATTTTGATAGTTTTGGTCTTCCACCACCTGTTGAAGTCATAAAATTCTTACAGAATGGTGTTTATCAAACATTTCAAGTCCAAGAATTAAATTCCAAGTGTTGTGGTCAATTATGTCTATATGTGTTATTTCAACTCAACAAAATAAAAAATTTTATGATATTATTTTTAATCTAATATAAATGACTTATGTTGGTAAAGATGGTTCTATCTTTGGTGTATCTCAAGAACTGGATATTGATTTATCAAATTATTACACAAAGGCACAGGCTGAACGACATAAATATAATATAAACAAAAATATTAACATGAAAAATTATCCAAGCCCAACTGACGCGAATGACTTGGTGAGATTAAGCGATTTATCACAATATATATACTTAAATAAAACGGCTGTGTATTCTAAAGATACAGAAGTGTTGATATTATCTCCAGGTCATACAGAATTCACAGTTCGAATTAAAATAAGTTTTTATAAAGAAGGGCGTATCGTTTGTATGAGAATAGAACAATGGGGGTATGATATGAATGATTTAGGGTATAATTGGTCATTTAAAATTAACCTCGAAGACCTGGAACAATTAAATCAGTCTCGTAAGGAAGAATTAAATCCACTTGGTATCGAGAATGAGTTTTGTGGAGCCACGATTAGTAAACAACAAATAAAAGAATTTAATAAGGGTAAATATAATAATGGTTTTGCCCTTGTTTATCTCATGAAAACAGAAAAAAACAGGATTATATATAATAAGTAAGGAAATACAAAATGATTTAACTATGGGAAGATGGGGAGGTGTTTCGTGCCATAATATTATTCTAACATATATTTCTAATACATAAATGACAGCAAGAAGGCTTCAAGAAAATTATCATTTCTGTGTCCAAGCATACCTTCAAGAAAAGGGTATTCAGTATTTTAATAAATATGTTCTACAACATAAGAATGAGGTATTTTCAATAAAAGATTGGCATTATGCTGATGTTGATAAACCGACAACTTTAGATTTAATTAGAATGTTAAATAATGAAAAAATTATAAGGTTAAGAAAAGGTAAGGCTCTTTTAGAAATTCAAAAGAAATTTTATTGGTTTTCCTGTTGTAAAAAAAAATTATTTTGGATACAGGAATAACAAGAAATCCTGATGAATATATGTATAATATTCTATGGGGTGTAAACGATTCAAGGATAGTAAGGGATGAGGAAGGAGTTGAAGAAGAGAGGGAAGAGGAGGAAAAGGAGAAGCAGGAGAGGGAGAAGAAAGAGAAGGAGGAAAAGGAGAAGAGAGAGAGTGAAAAGAAAGAGAAGGAGGAAAAGGAGAGAGAGAGAAGGAGGAAAGAGAGAATAGAGAGAGAGGGAGGAGAAGAGAGAGAGGGAGAAGAAAGAGAAGGAGGAAAAGGAGAAGAGAGAGAGAGGGAGGAAAGAGAGAGAGAATGAATAAATATCAAAATATGGAAACCAGTGAGATTCAAAAAAGATTGGTGGTATTACAGAAAATAACTCAACCCACCGAGGAGGAAAACAAAGAATTGACAAGTCTATTTGCAATATTTTCTTCAAGACTATTGACATCGTCAAGCTATTCATTTTAATTCAAGTTTTTCTTAAATAAATGGAGGAGTGAGTGAGAAGGCATTTCTAAGGATTCTTTATGTTTTAAAAATTAAGATTCAAATGTGCATGTTGGAAACTAAAAAGGTTTTTGCACTCTGCAGGAATTTTTCTCATAAATAAATGAGTTATTGTCTCAAATGTAAAAAGAAAACTAATACGAAAAATATTTCATATATTAAAAGTAAAAATAACAGGGTTATACAAAATGTATATGTTCGGTGTGTGGTTCAAAAAAAAAATCAATTTATCTCCAAACACAAACTCGGAGGAGATATACAAAAGTTTTTATCAGGAAGTAAATTTACAACTACTGGAATACCAGGGGAATTACATCTTCCAGGGTATTCTTTCTGTGGTCCAGGCACAAACTTGGATAAAAGATTAGATGAGGCAGACAATCCTAAATCCTGGAGTAAACCAATCAATAGAGTTGATGAAGTGTGCATGAGACACGATATTGATTATGGGAATACCACAACGTTGGAAGAAAAGCATGAAGCCGATAGAGAAATGTTGTATAATTTGTCTCTGATACAAAATCCAACCTTGAGAGAAAAAGTTGATAGGTTCATCGTGAAGAAGATGATTAGTGCTAAATTGAAACTTGGACTTGGAAATTCAAACAACTTATAGGCTCTAATGATGCCATTAAGACTGAAGAGCAATTAGCTGATGAATTACATAAACCAATATTCACAAAGTTTCAAAGAAGAAAAGTTTATTCCAAGGAAGTTGATTATATCTGGTCTGCTGATTTGATTGAACTCAATAATGATAAGGGGTACAAGTATGCTTTAACCGTTATTGATTTGAGGAGTAGATATGCGTGGGTTGTCCCTTTAAAAAACAAAACAGGTAATACTCTTATGTTAGCTTTTCAACAGATATTTAATAAAAGTAAGAGAAAACCTAAAACATTGTGGACTGATGAGGGTAGAGAGTTTTATAACAAGACATTTATGAATTTTCTAAAAAATAACAGTATTACATTATACAGTACCTTTAATGAAGGGAAGGCAGTTGTTGTTGAACGTTTTAATCGTACCTTAAAGACAGACTATATAAAAAATTCACACAACTCGGTTCACAACAATGGTCATCTTTTATTCAAGATATTGTGGATAAGTATAATGACACGATTCACACGTCAACGAATATGAAGCCATCAGAAACATTTACAAAATTAAAATATGAAAAAGAGATTAATGTCAGAAAACCTAAGTTCAAAGTTGGTGATATCGTAAGAATATATAGGTGGAAATCTCATTTTGAAAAGGGTTTTACTGAACGATGGACGAAAAAAACTTTTTAAAATTGTTGATGTAATAGATACAGTTCCTTGGACTTATAAAATATATGATTTGGAAGGGGAAGAGATTTTAGGTTCATTTTATTCACAGGAATTACAAAAGACAAAACTAAGCAGATAATACACCTTTGTGGACACTCGGGCCAAGTCCGAGGTGTATAACAGTATATAATGTGTGTCAAGGGTGGACGTTCTTACATCTGTGAACCCCAAACACAGAATCCTCAACTGAATAGTCAAGGCTTAACTTTTGTTTGTTGATGTGTATGTGTGTGTGTGTCCCAACCCTCACATTCAAAATCTCAACCCCAACCCTCACATTCAAAATCTCAACCCCAACTCAATCCTCACCCAACACAGTCTTTTTCAAAATGAGATTTCCACCTATATATATATATATATAATTTACGTTTTTTTTTTTCTCTTCTTCCAAATCTGTTTTTTAAGACTTTCATGTTTGTTCACATAGAAAGAGGAGTAAGAACTTTCTTGATAGGTTTAAATCCTAAAGAGTGGTAGCATTTCAAGTCTTCAAAATAACCCCAACTTTCCAAGTCTCCAAGGTAGTTATTTAAACCATCAAGGCAGAACTCATTTACTGATTTTTTCAAAATTTGTGAGTCTCCAAGGTAGTTCCCATATTTAGAACCATCTTGGCAGAACCCTTTTCCTGAGTCTCCAAGGTAGTTATTTAAACCATCAAGGCAGAACTCATTTACTGATTTTTTCAAAATTTGTGAGTCTCCAAGGTAAAACTTGTATTCTGGCTCATCAGCATTATAACTTGTGCAGTGGGTATTGTCTTGATAACGCACAATGAGTACTATTGCTGTAAAACTCTTTTTCAGGATTTTGCTGGTCTCCAAGGTATAACTCTTTGGTTGGGTCATCAGGACGAACTCGTTCTGTGGGTCTTGGTCGCTCACAAGGTCTTCAACCAAGCCAACAATTTAAGCCCCCAAGTTGTAGCTTAAAAGCAGTATTTTCATTTCGTATTTCAGACACAATTTCCTGTGAGAGAAAATAATAACGTATTAATTAAGTTATTTAATTATTAAATGAGTATGCTTCAATCAAAGTTTGAAAATAGGAAAATAAAAAATCTTACCTCAATAGATAAGAGGTTTGAATCAGTTCATCAACTTGAAGGTTTAGTTCCATACAAGACAGAGAGTTCCAAGGAACACCAAAGTCATCCCACTCAAGGTCTTGGTCGCTCATAAGGTCTTCAACCAAGCCAACAATTTCCCCCCAAGTTGTAGCAAAAGCAGTATTTTCATTTTGTATTTCAGATACAATTTCCTGTGAGAGAAAATAATAATGTATTAATTAAGTTATTTAATTATTAAATGAGTATGCTTCAATCAAAGTTTGAAAATAGGAAAATAAAAAATCTTACCTCAATAGATAAGAGGTTTGAATCCAGTTCATCAACTTGAAGGTTTAGTTCCATAGAAGACAGAGAGTTCGAGACAAGCACACAGAACACCATTGCCAGCAAAAACAAATGTTTAAAATGGAGCCTGGGTTTGAAGCTTTTATAGAGAAAGACTGGTGGGTGTGGTTTCCTTTGGAAATTCCCTGGGCAAGCCTAGGCAAGCCTTCATTGGGAAATTTTTCAAAACCATAACATCCTGTAATTTTCTAGTGATTTCTTTGTGAGTCAGAGATGAACTGGAAATGATGTAAGAGTGGGTGGGGCTTAGCAAAAGTAGGCGGGGCTTAGGAAAAGTGGGCGTGGCTTAGAAAAAATACCTTATGAAAAGTGGGCGGAGCTTAGCAAAAGTGGGCGGGGCTTAGGAAAAGTGGGCGTGGCTTAGAAAAAATACCTTATGAAAAGTGGGCGGAGCTTAGCAAAAGTGGACGGGGCTTAGCAAAAGTGGGCGTGGCTTAGAAAAAATACCTTATGAAAAGTGGGCGGAGCTTAGCAAAAGTGGGCGGGGCTTAGCAAAAGTGGGCGGGGCTTAAAGAAAAGTGGGCGGGGCTTATTGAATACCTTGTGGAAAGTGGGCGGGGCTTAACAAAAGTGGGCGGGGCTTAAAGAAAAGTGGGCGGGCTTAACAAAAAAATAACCTGTGGCTCAGGAGGTGGTCAAACAAGAGCATTAAGAAGTTTATCATTTAGTAATGGCACAAATGGGGTATCTCAAAAATATAAAGATTCAAATGTTTTGTTTGTCAATATTTTAGATGGGGATTATTGTGCAAAGAAAATTAAACTATTGAAGGAATTTGAGAATGAACAAATCTTTATAGGTTCAATGAGTGAGCTGTTCAACCCCAGGTGTTCAATTCAATGAGGTTCAACCTCCAAGTTAAAGGGAGACAAATAAATATACCTTGGGATAAAAAGGATTTATTTTTAGGGAAAAAAATATATGAATGCTGAAAATCCCCATTCATTTACATGGGGAAAAGTGAGCCAGAATCAGTATTCTTACCCTACTGATAATGTATATATATATATATATATATATATATATATATATATATATATATATATGTATATGTATTTGTATATGTATATATATATATATATATGTATATATATATATATATATATATATATATATATATATATATATATATATATATATATATATATATATATATATATATATATATATATATACATATATTAGAAAAAAAGGAAAGAATAACACATTGAGAAATAAAATAATTCAAATTTATATTCTTTATTTAAAGCCTGACATTTAGAGAACAAACTAGTTATTTTCCTCAGAGGTGTTGAGAGTGCTGTGGTGGTAACACCGTGAGGTTCCATTCCGTCACCGTGACCAGCCGGACGCATCTGCATCCGAATGACGGAGCATGAACCACTTGCTGAGGATGAAAGAGCACGAACCACTCGCTCAGGATGAAGGAGCACGAACCACTCGCTCAGGATGACAGAGCACATACCACTTGCTCAGGATGATGGAGCATGAACCACTTGCTCTGAATGATGTGACGTGGCAAAAGCGTCTGCAGTGAGTGAATGATTTGTTCAGAATGATGAAGCACGGTACGGCTATTGCCTGTAGGGTGCTCAGCAAGTGGCTTAAGCACTCAAGCAGCACTCCAATTAAATGATTGGCAAGGAATGGCTGGCCAGGCTGTGGCTGCATACCATGTAGGATCCCTTTAACTTTAAAGCCAGTCTTCACCGTGCCCACATCAGTTAAGAAAATACAATGATTTCGTTCATGCAATGACTTTATCCACAAAAGAGATGCTGTTTATTGCAGAACAACCCTGGAGACATCGCAAAGTTTAATCGCCCATGAAATAAACTTTGCAGATAATCCGCCACGTTGCCTGCTCGTCTGTGGACATGTCAGGTGGTACATCGGTTTGCAGTCCGTGCAAGCGTTCCAACTTTATTTTAAAACGTCAGTTTTTCACGAGATTTGCTTTCATTCCGTGGAGAGCACCTCACAAAACCTCCGAAAATATAGACACAGATTTGGCAGACGCGATGGATAAGCAGTTCCTCTTGGGGACAAGGCGTGATGTCAACCAGTGAATGCATTAATTCATTGCACTCGTGAAGCTGGTTAATTTTGGCACATTCCGAAATATTTTGTACACTCAACATAATTCTCCAAACAGTGGAAAAACATATGTTTAATGCTTTGGAAATGTGTGTGTATGTATGTAAATATAAGTATATATATATATATATATATATATATATATATATATATATATATATATATATATATATATATATGTATTGTTTCGGCTGTGGAAATTCGCATTGCACCATGAAGGGCCCGTAGGTGAGATATCTCGAAGTACATATGTAGTTAGCCCAAACCCATTGCATAGAGGGAATTTATGTGATCCATTCGGGCTGCGACACTTTGAGTTAGCCATTTTTCTGTTCTATCTTTATTTTGAACCAACCACGTCTCAACCGCCATCACACAACAACCACCACGCCAGCCATCGTCACCAACTGCAACCACGCTCCAACCCTCGGACAACAACAACAACGCCAACAGCCATGACCTTTACCTTCACAACTCGCTCCCACATCATTGCATCACCGCCATTCCCAAACGGCACCATAACCATCAAACCACCACCAAAAACCCTCCACCACTTTCACCTCTCTCCTTCGACGGCCATTCCCACACCACCTGTGAACACTGAGCGTCGGGCTGTCTCGGGCCCGTTCGGCGATTGGTGCTGAACGCACCGAGCCGCGAGCACAAATAGCGGCCTTTCCGAGGGAAAATTCGGATCAAGAACGCTACACGCCCACTTTTCCTCCGTCCAATTAGCAAGCATGGGGCGGCTTGGCCCTGCCTCCAGGCGCGTCTGTGTGAAATCGATATATGCAAATTCTAGGGTCAAGGGAGGTTCACGCTCCCGTTTCCTCCGACCAATGTCTCCCCTTCTCCCACCCCTCTCTCCCTCTCTCCCTCTCTCTCTCTCCTTCTCCCACCTCTCTCTCTTTCTCTCCCCTTCTCCCACCCCTCTCTCTCCCCTTCTCCGTGTCTCCGCCCCCGAGGTCATCCTGATCCGAATATTTGCATATTAGCTGCTCCTGCCAGCCTATAAGAAGGCGAGCGCAAGGCGAGAGGAGTTGAGTTGGGTTCTGCAGTCAGCTGAGAAGAGTTGCGGGAAGAGGCAAAGGAGCTCGGGTCCGAGGCGAGAAGGACGGCGTTCGGCGACGAGGTCGCGGTGTGGGATTGCTCGTCGCGGGACCCAAGCCAGCCAGCCATTCTCCTCCCCCAGGGCATCACCAATTCCCCCTTTCCCCCGCGCTGAGATAGTGCAAAAAGGGGGCCCCGTTCCCACCCCTCTCCAAACGTCGTGCCAACTAAACTGGCCAAGGAGCACGGAGTCGGGGCACAGCCGCGCGGCCACATCTGTGGCTCGCCCGCCAACGCATCATGAGGATGTGGATCGGACCCCCCCCACCCCCGGTCTCACGGACCTGGCCGCTCCTCCAGGTCACGCGCACATTTGGCCTACAGGCCTGTCTGCCCCTTGTCTATGAGGGTGGTTTCTTTCCTTTGCTTTTGTGTAAATGTGTGTTGGCGCCGTCTGCGAAGTAGAACTGCATAAGTGTTGCCGTGTGTGCGCGTAGTCGGTATTAACTCTGCGTCGTTGTTGCTTTTGTTGCTTTATGTGCATTTTGACTGTATGGCTGTATATATGTGCTTTCCGTGTGCCGGAAAATAAATGTGCTTTGTGTGAACTGTTTTCCCGTTTCGCTTCGTCTCTTCTTTATTGACCCTCCATCCTGCTTCACGTAAAGGGTTCGTAGTGGGCTTAATACGCCCGGTAATTAATCGGAACCGTCGAGGCCGACGATAACACCGCTCGGTTATCACTGTTGCACGGAAAGGACCGCTTAAGCGGTTCGTGTCCGGAGTCGGCCTGTGGCGTGGTACGATCGCCCGGTCGATCATCCGCGCAGGTACTTAGGTAGATCGAATTTGGCGAGCAACCCTATCCTGCGCGGGTGGGCAATTGGCACGGTAGTGGTGGGGTTAAACCCCCACCCGTGACTAGCTCCCGGTGTTGTTCCGAGAGGGTCACGACTGAATTGTCCGTCCAGTGGGCGACGTGCCGCGATCCGAGTTACGTGGCCGTCCGCACACCGGTGGGCGCGAATTCGCAACAAATATATGTAAATATGTATATATATATATATATATATATATATATATATATATATATATATATATATATATATATATATAAATAGTATATATATATATATGTTTATATATATATATATATATATATATATATATATATATATATATATATATATATATATATGTATATGTTCATATATGTATATGTATGTATATTATGTAACTGTATATATATTTCTATATATGTATTTATGTATATGTATGTATTTATATGTATTTGTATGTATGTATGTATATATATACATATATATATATATATATATATATATATATATATATATATATAATATATGTCTCTGTATGTATGTGTATGTATATGTCTTTATATATATTTATATATGTATGTATATGTCTTTATATATATATATTTATATATGTATGTATATGTGTTTATATATATATATATATATATATATATATATATATATATATATATTTATATATATATATATATATATATTTATATATTTATATATATTTATATGTATTTATATATATATTTTATTCATATATTTATATATATATATATATATATATATATATATATATATATATATATATAAATATATATATTTTTATATATATTTATATATATTTTTTATATATATATTTATATATATATATTTTTGTATTTATTTATATATATATATATATATATATATATATATATATATATATATATATATATATGCATATATATTGTTGCGAATTCGCGCCCGCCGGCGTGCGAGCGGCCACGTAACTCGAATCGCGGCACGTCGCCCACCGGACGGACAATTCTGTCGTGACCCTCTCGGACTAACGCCGGGAGCTAGTCACGGGTGGGCCTTTCGGCCTCACCACGATCGTGCCAATCGGCCCCCCGCGTGGGATAGGGTTGTTCGCCAAACTCGACCGACCTAAGTACCCACGCGGAGGGGAGACCGGGTGATCGCACCTCGCCGCAGGTCGACTCCGGACACGGGCCACTTAAGCGACCCGTTCCGTACTATCGGGATAACTGAGCGGTGTTATCGTCGGCCTCGATGGTTCCGATTAATTATCGGGCGTATTAAACCCACTACCAACCCTTTACGTGAAGTAAGATGGAGATTCAATTGAAGAAAAGACGAAGCGAAACGGAAAAAACAGTTCAACATAATGCACATTTATTCCGCGGCACACGGAGAGCACACATATACAATTACAACAATTATGCAACAAAAGCAGATGCTACAAAAGAAACACAACAATGCAGATCTACTTCCGACTACGCGTGCACATGGCAACACTTACACAGTTTTACTTTACAGACGGCGCCGACAACACATTTCTCAAAAGCAAAAGAAAAGGGCCACCCTCAGAGACAAGGGGGCAGACGGGGCCTGTGGGCCGCGAGACCGGGTGGATCCTACCCGTGTCTTGTGATGAGCCGCAAATGTCGCGGCGCGGCGGTGCCCCGACTCCGCGCTCCTTCGCGGGTTTCGTTGGCACTGCTTGGAGTGGGGTGGGAACGGGGCCGCCTTTTCGCACTATCTCAGCGCGGGGGGGGAAAAAGGGGGGAATTGTTGATGTTCTGGGGAAAGAGAATAGCTGGCTTGCTTGGGTCCCGCGACGGGCGACTCCACTGCGAGCTCGTCGCCGATCGCCGTCTTCCTTGCCTCGGACCCGAGCTATCCGGTCCCCTCCGCAATTCTCCTCAGCCGACTGCAGCAAATCACCTCGACCGCGCTCCAGGATTCCTCTCTCTGCAGCTCCCCGACAGACTCCGAACCCCGACAGACTGCGAGCTCCGACAGACTTCTCCTCTCCAGACCCGACTTGACTCTTCTCAAACTCGCCTTGACTCTTCTCCAACTCCCCTTGACTCTTCTCCAACTCGCCTTGACTCTTCTCCAACTGACTGCCTCCAACTCACTAAATTCACCCCGCACTCGGCGCTTTATAGTCCGGCAGGAGAACCCATATGCAAATTTCTGGATCAGAACGAGCTCGGGGGTGGAGCCACGCTCGCCCATTGGACGGAGAAAAAGGGGCGTGAGTCTCCCCTGATCCTCGAATTTGCATATCCCGATTCTACTCCTACGCGCCTGGAGGCGGGGCCAAACCGCCCCGCGCTTGCTGATTGGACGGATCAGAAGTGGGCGTGATCATTCCTGATCCGAATTCTCCTCGGAAAGGCCGCACCTTGCACCCGCGGCTCGGCGCGCGTCCCGCACGAGGCCAGGACAGCCTGACGCTCGGTGCCCACAAGCGGTGCGGGAATGGCCGCAGAAGGAGAGGCGAAGGTGGTGGAGGGTTTAAAGTGGTGGTCCATGGCCATGGCGACGTTTGGAATGGCGGTGATGCGATGTTTGCGGGAGCGAGTTGTGAAGGTAAAGGTCGTGGCTGTTGGCGTTGTTGTTGTTGTTGTGAAGCGGAGTTGCGGTTGGTGGTTGTTGTGTGATGGCGGTTGAGACGTGGTTGGTTCAAAATAAAGATAGAACAGAAAAACGGCTATCTTAAAGGGTCGCAGCCCGAAAGAATCACATTTATTCCCTCTAAACAATGGGTTTGGGGTGAACTACACATGTACTTCCAGAGATATCTCACCTACGGGACCTGAATGGTGGTTTGCGAATATCCTCAACCACAACAATATATATAGGCCTGCTAATGCAAAAAACAGCCAATCTAACTCTACAAAGGGGTAATATTTCCTGGAAATGAGATTTTCATATGTGGAAGTACTGCATCCACACATCGATCCAAATGATCGACCCCTCGATTTTCAATGACCTGGGATTTTTTTCCCCACAACCGAGGACTGGGAATTTTTTTTCGGAAACAGTACTAAACCTCCGGATTATAAAAAAACGAGAATTATCTCTTTCGGAATATTGTCCAGAAAAATATGCCCGAAGGGGTTACGCGGGCAGACTATGTGTTACACTCTTGGTTTCACTCCGGACAAAAGCTCTGAGCTACTTTTTCTGCCCATCGCTAAATGGTGGTGCAACATTGGGCAGTGGTGGTTGGATTTGTCTCGAAAGAGGGCAAAATATACTGGTTGTGAAATAAAATTTGGCATCAACATGACTCATATCTGTTCCCCCATCATTTTAAAAAGTTAATGTTGAGCTTTTCAAATGCAGCATGGGAAGTGACCGCCATAAACGGGAGACAGAAGAATGCACGGACAGACACCATGATTCACAACACAGTATATAATGGATGACTTCCCTTCCAAGGAACTTTAACATAGAAAGAGACCATTCAGCCCATCCCGTCGCGAGATTGGTGACCGTCCAGGTGGGACATTTGACAGTGTCCACCTGGTTCACCGTTTCAATATAAATGTTTTTTTTTTAATCCTACCTCATGATCTATTGTTGGTGTGTCTTGGACTTTTGTGAGCTCCATTTTAGCTCGCCTGTTTGAAGAACAGAGAGCTATAGCGATACCCCCGGCGTGAGCGTGAGCATCAGCGTGAAAATGTTACAGTTTTTGGTGCAAGTTATTTCCTTTCTCATGTTTTTATCTACCACACTATTTTTTACTGATTATAATATACAAATACATCTATTGCTTTAAAATTATTTGGATCAGACTTCACTGCAATGCTTTATAAAAAATATTATTAGACTCCTCTTTTCAAAACGAAAAACGATAAATGTATGAACAGGCAAGCATTGGGTGGCTTTGACACCACTCTGGTTGTAAAACCTTTGATATCCCAACGTCAGTACAACATATATATATATATATATATATATATATATATATATATATATATATATATATATATATATATATATATATATATATGTTACGAAAATGAGTTCGGGGTTAATTGTACTTACGTTAATTAATTAAGGGTTAATTATTAATTATTTATCTCATCATGAATGTTTGAGTCAGTGTTTTGTAACCCCAGTTTGCGATGACCAGGATCAAGTGCATAAGAATCTCCTTGTCGCCCGATAGCCCCTGTGTCTGTCGCTTTTCCCGAAGGTGCATGGAGGTTATGTTTTCACCGATGTTTGTTACTTGGTGAAAAAAATTTTTTGTTAGTCTGTAGCATTTTTCTGTTTGTCTGTTTGTCTGTCTGTCTCACACAATTTGGCCACAGTTTTCAAGCAATCGTTCTGAAATTTTCTGTGTATGTAGTTGACCAGCCAAGGACAGCAATGCTTAATATTGGTGAAGATCCAAATCTGGATCCAAATCTGAGAATTTTTATCAGTTGTTCTTCACCATTGAGAGATATGGCCAAAAACGATATGTGGCACAATATCTCAAAAGATTAAGGATGTATTTGGACGAAACTTGGTGGACAGGTTGGTTGTGTGACATGGAGGAATCGATTCAATTTTGGTGAAGATCCGAATCCAGATCCGGATACGAGAATTATCAAATTTTTTCGTGATTCTTCACCATTGAGAGACGGGGCTAAAAACGATATTGCATGATATCTCAAAAACTTGTGGACAGATTCGGATTAAACTTGGTGGACATGTTAGGTTTCTGACAAGGACTAATGGATTCGATTTTTGTGAAGATCCGAATCCGGATCCGATAATTTTTCACGTGATTATTCACCATTGAGGGATGGGGCCAACAACGATATATAGCACTCTATCTCATAAGGTCACAGATTAATTCACACAAAACTAGGTGGACAGGTTGGGAGTGCCACTAGGAAGAATTGATTCAATTTTGGTGAAGATCTGAATTCAGATCTTTATACGACAATTATTAATTTTAACTGATTCTTTACCATTAAGAGATGGACCTAAAACGATATTGCATGATATCTCAATAAGTTGGGGATGGATTCGGATGAAACTTGGTGGACAGGATGGGTGTGTGAAAAGGAATGATTGATTCGATTTTGGTGAAGATCTGAATCCGGATTCGGATTCGAGAATTTTTCATGTGATTCTTCAACATTAAGAAATTGGGCCAAAAACGATTTTTTAGCACAATGTCTGAAACAATTATGGATGGATTTGTAGAAACTTTGTTGACTGGTTGGGTATGTGAAACTTATTGATTCAATTTTGGTGGAAATTCAAATCTGGATGTGAGCATTTTTAGAATGATTCTTCACCATTAAGAGTTGTGGCCAAAAACTATATATAGCATGTTATCTCCAAAAGTTGTGGACGACTTGTGACAAAACGAGCTGGAAGAGTTGGTCATGTGACAAGAACAAGCCGATTTGATTTTGGTTCAGGTCCGGAATCAGATACGACCTATCAGTGACATACAAAATGTAAACTGTTCAGCCTGGCGGAGGGTATGTTCTCTGCAAAGTGCCGTTCCATTTCACTAAGTGTCACGCTGAGTGATTTTTCATATGTCTGTTTGTCTGACTGTCTGTGATCAGGACATCTCAAAAAGTTCTGGATGGATTAGGGTTAGATGAAAATTGGATGGATGAAATTGGTGGACAGATCTACATTACTTATTGCACAGAACCTCACCCGTCCCTCCCGAACATTCATTGTTTCCAAAACCAACCATCTCCTGTGGTGCTATACTGTCTTCAGTGCTTCTCTAACAAATAACTCCATAACACAAGGGTCCTGGAAAACTTTGCCTTCAAAACCCCACCATCTTCCACCATTTTTCCACGCTGAGTCCACTCATTGCTGACATCATCCCTCACTGTCTGAGGAATGGCAGAACAACACAGAGGTAATTGCGCTACCTCTGCAACATCCTTTCAGGACATCCACAAGGTGACAATTCTGGACTGTTTGGGAGATGATTTAACACTTCACAACCCTTCTCCAAAAGAGGAGTGGTGGTCACATTTACCATCTGTGTGAGCGAGCATCAACGTTCAGTCAACTCATGCCCTGAGATAGCATAATTGGCCATTGTCTCTTCATTGGACAACAGGTTACGGTAGTATTGTGCATTGATGGTTTTACCACGTTCGAGAAATTCCACGTTTGTTTAACTAATAAGGTCATGAAATGCATCGCGAGATGTTGAAATTTTTTTCATTGTGGAGGCCAAGAATGTCTCCTTTGCATGCTGGCTTGCTTCGACTCTGATATGTAATGATGGTCCCGGGCCTCATCATGTCACACTTCCTCAAACATCCTCTCCTTTCCTTTGGACACATTACAGGAGCTCTGTTGCAATGGCCACATGACCTTTTGATCAACCATGAGGTCCTTTGGTACCCACCTTGCACTAACCTTGTATTGAAAATCAATAGAGACTGAATCATTGTTTCACAGTCCAACACTGACATGCAACTCTTCTGCAATCTCACATTTACTACAGTAATCTAGTGAATTTACAAAGCTAAATGTTTGATTGAATGACTGTAGTCAGTTGCTTGTGATAATATCATTATCGCTGCCATCTTTTAACTCATTGCAGCAATGTAACACACAACTACATGATGAGCATCACCCTGTGAATCTCAGCTGATTTGATGTCCCCTCTCGAAACGAATCTAATGATATACATACCTCTGTTACACGGTACAAGTCTCTAATGGCCTCTAACTTGGTTTTCCCAGATTGCTTTGCGCAGGGTTATGTAATACACCACCAGTTTTCTTGCAAGGAACTTCAAAGCATCAGATGTCATTCGTCCCAGCGGCCAGCAAGCCCACGAAATGGTTGCCAACATCTGGTTGTTTATCCGTGCTCTATCTTTTTGAAATGCTGGACGTCAAGCAATGAAGCAGCACGTCCTGGAGTCCAGTATGACTCGGACGGTGTTCGAACCACCGACCTCCTGGACTGAGAGCAGACGCTCCATAACCATGATGCCACCGATGTCACCTCCTGGATAACTTGCTCAGGTTAGATAATACAAATGGACAAGATTTTCACATCGGTTTATTTTTTACCACCCCTGGCTGTTTTGTTTCTGTCTGCCTGTGAACAAGTTATCTCAAAAATTTGTGGACGGATTCGGCCAAAACTTGGTGGATAGTTGGGTATGTGTCAAGGAAGAATTAATTCGATTTCGGTGAAGATCTGAATCTGGATATGAGAATTAAAAAAATTTTTAAACTGATTCTTCACCATTGAATGATGAGGCCAAAAACGATACACATTGTCTATTTTTTAACATATTTCAAAAAGTCGTGGACGAGTTATGACAAAACTTGGTGGAAGAGTCGGTTTGGTGACCAGAACAAGCCGATTCGATTTTGATGAAGGTCAGGATTCAGATCTGACCCATCGGTGGAATCAAAACGTAACCTTTTCAGCCTAGCCGAGGTTTGTGCTCCGAGTGCCGTTCTGTGTTGCGTGTTTTACCGTGCGTGCGTGCGTCCATGCGCACTGTAAAAGAGCATCGTTGAATTGATGCAAGAAGCAAATCTTGTGCAATCTGTTTAATAAGCAGCAATTTCCACCGAAGATACATTTTAATGCGTAATTCGCGTGGAAGGACCGAGGAAAGATTGCCCGGACCTTGGGAGACGCGTTTACTCCATCGCGAGCGTTCGCGCATCCTCACTCAGCGCACCCAAGCTGTCACCAGCGGCACGTGACCATTACCGCTCCCGCTGAGCGCTTGCCCAGACTACTCGTTAAGAGGCTTGTTTGGGTGCGGGCAGCGGACGGATGATGTGCCCGCGCGTTGCGTTTGTTAAAATTCCGTCGCCTGCCCCCCGCCGCGTTTTTGTTGCGTAGCAACACCCCCTCCAACACCCCCACCGCGCCACGCACGCCGAACGTGCTGTCTTGTAAATTGGCGCGCTGCGCTCACTCGTGCATCCGGTCACGGGTCTTAATGTCCCCATCGCATGAGCGGACGCAGGGATGGCCAGTTGTACTGGCGGACGTTTTCCGCCCGCTAATTAGTGGCGCGGTAATTGCATTACCACACTAATTCGTTCTTTTTCCGTCTTTCCTTCGCGCCCGTTTTCTCCGGCCTCGTGTTGCAGGCCGCGCGCGTGATTAGATGCCGATGGCGCCTAATTTAATTCAGGTAATTGATAGAGACCCCGCGCATAAGGGCTCGTTACGTGGCTCAGGCGCGGTTCGCTCGGCGCTCGGAAATGAGAGAGAGAGAGAGAGAGAGAGAGAGAGAGAGAGAGAGAGAGAGAGAGAGAGAGAGAGAGAGAGAGAGAGAGAGAGAGAGAGAGAGAGAGAGAGAGAGGGAGAGAGAGAGAGAGGAGAGAGAGAGAGAGAGAGAGAGAGAGAGGAGAGAGGAGAGAGGAGGAGAGGGAGGAGTCCGAGGAGGAGAGGGGGAGGAGAGAGGAGAAGAGGAGGAGGTCCGGAGAAGGAGAGAGGTGAGGAGAAGGAAAAATCTGGAATCAAAATCAAAGAAGAGGAGGAAAAAAGGGGGTCGGAGGAAGGGAGGGAAGGAGGGGTCCGGAAAAAAAGGAGGGAGGAGGAGGGGTCCGGAGAAGGGAGGAGGGGAGAAGGGTCAGGAGAAGAGGGAGAAGGAAGGAGGAAGTCCCGGAGAAGGGGAGGAGGGAGGGTCCCGGAGGAAGGGAGGGGAGGAGGGTCCCGGAGAAGGGGAGAAGAGGAGAGGTCGGGGAGGGAGAAAGGAGAGGGTCCGAGGAGAAAGGAGGGAGGAGAAAGTCCGAGGGGAGGGGGAGGAGGGGGTCCGGAGGAAAAGGGAAGAGGGAGGAGGGTGGTGGGAAGAAGAAGAAGGAGGAGAAGAGAGAGGAGGGAGGGAGAGAGGAGAGAGGGAGGGTCGGAGAAAAAGGAGGAGGAGGTCGAGAAAAAGGAGGAAGGAAAAAAAAAAAAGGGTCCCGAGGAGGAGAAGAGGAAGGGAGGGAGGGGTCTAGGAAAGGAAGGGAGGGAAGAGGTCGGAACGAGAGAAAAGAAGGGGGGGGAGAAGTGGGGAGAAGGGAGGGAAGGAGGGGTCCGGAGAAGAGGAGGGAGGAGAAGTCCGGGGAGGGGGAGGAGAGAAGTGCGAGAGGAGGGGAGGAGGGAGAGGGTCCCTGGGGGAGGGAAGTCCGGAGGGAGAAGGAGAGTCCGGAGGAAGGGGAGGGAGGGAGAGAGGGTCAGGAGAAGGAGGAGAGGGAGAAGGAGGATGGGGAGAAAAGGGGAGGGAGGAGGGGTCCACAGAGAAAAGGGAGGGAGGAGGAGGGAAAAAGGGTCTGGGGAAGGAGGGAGGAGGAGGGTCGGAGAAGGGGAAGGGAGGAGGGAGGGGGTCCGGGAAGGAAGGAAGGAGGGAAGGAAGAGGAGAAGTCCTAGGAGGGAAGGAGGGTGAAGGAGGGAGGAGGTCGGAGAAGGGAAGGAGGGTCTGAAGCAGGAAAAGGAGGGGAAGGGGGTCAGGAGAAGGGAGAAGGGAAGGGAGGAGGGAGGATCAGGAAAGGAGGAGTCGAGAGAAGGAGGGAGGGAGGAGGGGTCGAGGAGAGAAGAGGAGAGGGAGAAAGGGAGGGGTCGGAGGAAAGGGAGGGAGAGGAGGAGGGTCGGAGAAAAAGGAGGGGAGGGAGGGGTCCGGAGAAGAGGGGAGGGGGAGGAAGGAGGAGGGAGAAGGGAGGAGGAAGGGAGTGAGGGAGGAAGGAGGTCAGAGGAGAAGGAGGAGGGTCGGAGAAGAGGAAAGATCTCGAGGAGAAGAGAGGGAGGGAGAGGAGAAGAGGGGTCGGCGGGAGGAGAGAAGGGAGGGTCCCGGAGAAGGAGGAGGGGAGAGAGAGGTCCGGAGAAGGAGGGTCTGAGGCAGGAAGGAAGGAAAAGGTGCGGAAGGAGGAAGGGAGGGGTGGGCAGAGAAGGAGAGGTGGGAGAAGGAAAAGGAGGGGTCGAGAAGGAAAGTCCGGAGGAGGAGGGAGAGAAAAAAAGAAAAAAAAGGGGTCAGGAGAAGAAGAGGAGGGGAAGGAGGGTCCGGAGGTGGGAGAAAGGGAGGGAAGGAGGGAAGGGTGGGAGAAAAGGAAGAGGAAAAAAAAAGGGTCGGGAAGAGAGAGAGAAAAAGAGAGGGAAAGGAAGGAGAAGGTCGAAGAAAAAGGAAGAAAGGGTCCCGAGGAGAAGAGTGAGGGAGAGAGTCGGAGAAGAGGAAGAAGGAGGTAGAGGGAGAGAAGTCGGAGGGACAAGGGAGAAGTCAGAAGAGAGGAGGAGGAGGAAGTGGGGAGAGAGAGAGAAGATCGGAGAAGGGAGGGGTGGGAGAAAGGGTCGGAGAAGGAGGAGGAGGTGTCCCGGAGGAAGGAGGGAGGGAGGGTCAGGAGAAGGAGGGAGGAAGTCCGGAGGAAGGAGGAGGAGAAAAGGGTCAGGGAGGAAAAGAGGGTGGAGAAGGAGAGGAAGTCAGGCGAGGAGGAGGTGAGGAGAAGTCGGAGGGAGGGAGGAGGGTCGAGGGGGAGGAGGAGGGTCGAGGGAGGAGGGAGGAGGTCAGGAGGAGGAGGGTCCGGAGAGGGAGGAGAAGGTCAGACAGAGAAAGGAGGGGAGGAGGGAGGGAGGTGGGGGAGAAGGAGAGGAGGGAGGGAGGGGTCGGAGAAGGAGGGAGGGAAGAGGGGTCCAAGAAGGGAAAAGGGAGAGGGGTCGGAGAAAAAGAGGAAGAGAGGAGGGGTGAAGGGGAGAGGGTGGGGAGGAGGGAGGAGGGGAGGGGGAGTGGGAGGGGGAGGGTGGAGAGAGGGAGGGAGGAGAGTTCAGAGGGAGGAGAGAAAAAAAAAATTAGGAGAAAGGAGGAAGGAGGGGTCGGGGAGAAAAAGAGGGAGGAGAGAGGTGGAGGAGAGAAGAGAGGGAGAAGAGGTAGGGAAGAAGGGAGGAGGAGAGGTCTCGGAAAGGGTGGGGAGGGGGAGGGAGGAGGGTGGGAGGGAAAGAGAGGAGGAGGAGAGGGTGGGAGAGAGAGGGAGGAGGGAGGGTGGGGAGAAGGGAGGGAGGGAGAGTGGAGGAGGAAGGAAGGGAGTGGAGGGAAAGGGTGAGGAGAGGGAGGTGGAGAAGTCGGGGGGAAGGAGGAGGTGGGGAAGGTAAGGAGAAGGGGAGAGAGAGAGGTGCGAGGGAGAAGGAGGGAAGGAGGGTCGAGGGAGAAGAAGGGACAGGGAGGGAGGGTGAGGAGAAGGGAGGAGGGGAGAGGGTGGAAGAGGAGAGAGGAAGGGGAGGGAGGAGGTGGGAGAGAAGAGGGAGGGAGGGGGAGGGAAGGGGAAGTGGAGGAGATGGGGAGAAGGGAGGGAGGAGGGAGGGGTCAGGGAGAAGGGAGGGGAAGGGGAGGGGGAATTAGGAAGAAAAGGAGGGTGGGAGAAAGGGGAGGGGAGGAGGGAGGTGGTCGGCGAAGGGGAGGGAGAGGAGGAGTCGAGGGAAGAGGAAGGAGTCGAGGGGAGGAAGGGAGGGAGGGAGGGGGTGCGGAGAAAGGGAGGGGTCGGAGAAGGGGGGAGGAGGGAGGAGGGGTCGAGGCAGGGGAGGGGAAGGAGGGTGGGAGAGGTGGGGAGGAGTCCAGGGTCTGGGAGGAAAGGAGGAAGGAGGGGTGGGGAAGGGAGGGGAGGAGAGAGGGGTCGGGAGAAGGAGGGAGGGAGAGAGTCGGGGAGGAAGGAGGGGTCCGGAGAAGGTCGAGGGAGAAAGGAAGGAGAGGGAGAAGGGGTGGGAGAAGGGAGGGAGGGAGAGAGAGAGAGAGGGAGGGGTCAGAGAGAAAGGGAGGAGAGAGAGAGAGAGGGAGGGGGTGGGAAAAAATCCGGAAAAGGGAGAGAGGAGGGAGAGAGGGAAGGGAGAGGTCCTGGGAGAAGGAGAAGGAGGGAGGAGGGAAGGAGAGAGGGGGGTGGGGAGAAAGAGGAGGGGAGGAAGAGAGAGGGAGGGGTGGGAGAAAGGAGGAGGGAGAAGGAAGGGAGGGTCGGGAAAGGAAGGAAAAGGAGGAGGGAGAGAGAAAGGAGGGAATTAGGGAAGGAAGAAGGAGGAGGGAGTCTAGGAGAAGGGAGGTGAAGGAGAAGGGAGGGGGTCAGGAGAAGGGAGGGAGGAGAGAGGGAGGGTGGGAGAAGGGAAGGGAGGAGGGAGAGAGGGGGAGGGAGGGGTGCGGGAGAGAAAAGGGAGGGAGAGAGAGGAGGGAGGGAGGGTGGGAGAAGGGAGGAGAGGGAGGAGGGGTGCAGGAGAAAAGGAGGAAGGGGGAGGAGTCGGGAAGGGAGGAAAAGGAAGGAGGGAGAAAGGGAAGAGGAAGGGAGGGGGTGGGAGGAAGGGAGGAGAGAGGGGGGAGAGAGAGGGAGGGTGGGGGGAAAAGGGAGGGGGAGGGAGGGGAAAGGGAGGGTGGGAGAAGGGAGGAGGAGAAGGGAGGGTGGGAGAAGGGAGGGGAGGGAGAGAAGGGAGGGGGTGGGGAGAAAAGGGAGGGAGAAGTCCGGAAGAAAGAGGAGAGAGAGTCTCTGGGAGAAAGGGAGGGAGGGAGAGAAGGGAGAGAGGGGTGGGAGAAGAAGGAGGGGAGGGAGAGAGGGAGGGGGTGGGAGAAGGAGGGGGGAGGAGAGAGAGAGAGGTGGGAGAAAGAGGAGAGAGAGTGCAGGAGAAGGGAGGGAGGGGAGGAAAGAAGGAGAAGGGAGGGGTCTGGGAGGAAGAGGGGGAGGGAGGAGAAGGGAGGGTCGGAGAATTTTTTTAGGGAGGGGAGAGAGGAGAGAGAGAGGTCCGGGAGAAGGAGGAGGGAGGGATTTGAGAGGGAGGGGTGGGAGAAAAGGGAGGGGAAGGGAGAGAGGGAGGAGGTGGGGAGAAGGGAGGGTGGGAGAAGGGAGGGGAGGGAAAGGGAGGAGGGGTGGGAGAGAAGGGAGGGAAGAGGGAGGAATTTTGGGAGAGGGAGGGTGGGAGAGAAATCAGGAGGGAGTGGGAGAAGGGAGGGGAGGGAGAAGGGAGAGAGGAGGGAGGGGTCGGCAGGAGAGGGAAAAGGGAGGGAGTCGAGGAGAAAAGGGAGGGGGAGGGAGAAAGGGAGAGGTCGGAGGAAGGGAGGGGAAGGAGTCAGGAGGGAGGGAAGGAAGGGGAGGGGAGGAGAGGAGGTCCCTGGGGAGAAGGAGGGAAGGAGGGGGAGGGTGGGAGAAGGGAGGGAAGGAGAAAGGGAGGGAAGGGAAGAGAGGAAGAAGAGAAGAGAGGGAAAGGAGAAAGAGGGAGGGGAGAAGAGGAGAAGGGAGAGAAGAAAGGAAGGGAAAGGAGAAGAAGGAAGGGAGGAAGAGAAAGAGAGGGAAGGAAGAAAGGAGGAAAGGGAGAAAGGAGAGAGAGGGAGGAGGGAGGAAAGGAAGAGAGAGGAAAGAGAGAGAGATGGGAGGGAGGGAGAAAAGGGAGGGGAGGGGAGAAGAGAGAGAGAGGGTCGAGGAGAAAGGGAGGAGGAAGAGAGGGAAAGGGTCGGAGAAAAGGGAAGGGAGGGAAGAGAGAGAAGAGGGGGTGGGGAGGAAGGGAGGAGGAGAAAGAGAGGTCAGAGAGAGGGAGGGAGGGAGAGAAGGGAGGGGAGAGGGAGGAGGGAGAGAGAGAGGGGTCTGGGAGGAGAAGGAGGAGGGGAGAAGAGAGAGGGTGGGAGGAGAAGGGAGGGAAGAGGAGAGAGAGAGAGAGGGGTGGGAGAAGGGAGAGGGGAGGGAGAGAGAGAGAAAGAGATTAGGAGGAGAAGGGAGGGAGAGGGAGAGAGAGAGGAGTAGGAGAAGGGAGGGGAGGGAGAGAGAAGAAGAGAAGTCGGGGAGAAGGAGGAGGGGAGGGAGAGAGAGAAGTGGGAGAAAGGGGAGAAGGAGGGAGGGAGAGAGAGAAAGGTGGGAGAAGAGGAGGGGAGGGGGAGGAGAGAGAGAGAGAGAGGGGTGTGAAGGAGGGAGGAGGGAGAGAGAGAGAGAGGGTGGGAGAAGGGAGGGAGGGAGAGAGAGAGGGTCGAGGAGAAAGAGGGAGGGAGGGACAGAGGAGGGTGGGAGAAGAAGGAGGGAGGGAGAGAGAGAGAGAAAGGTCGAGGAAGGGAGGGGAGGGAGGGACAGAGAGAGGGGGGTGGGAGAAGAGGAAGGGGAGAGAGAGAGAGAGGAGTCTGGGAGAAAAAGGGAGGAGAAGAGGGAGAGAGAGAGAAGGGGTGGGAGGAAAGGGAGGGAGGGAGAGAGAGAGGGGTGGGAGAAGGAGGAGGAGAGAGAGAGAGGGAGGGAGAGAGAGAAAGAAAGTCGGGAAGAAAAGGGAGGGAGGGAGAGAGGAGAGAGAGGAGTGGGAGAAGGAGGGAGGGAGAGAGAGAGGGTGGGGAGAAAGGAGGGAGGGAGAGAGAGAGGGGGTGAAGAGGAGAAGGGAGGAGGGAGAGAAGAGGTGGGAGAAGAGAGGGGGTGGGAGAAAGGAGGGAGAGAGAGAGAGAGGGAGAGAGGGGTGGGGAGAAGGAAGGGGAGGAAGAGAAAGGGTCCAGGGGGAGAAAGGGAGGAGGGGAGAGAGGGGGAGAAGGAGGGAGGAGAAAAGGGTCGGAGAGAGAGGAGAGAGAGAGAGAGAGAAGAGGGTGCGGAGAAAGTCGAAGGGAAGGAGAAAGGGGTCGGAGAAGGGAGGGAGGGAGAGAGGTCGGAGAAAAGGGAGGGAGGGAGAGAGGGTCCCAGAGGGAGTGGGAGAGAGGGAGAGGGTCGAGGAGAAAAAGGGAAAGGAAAGGAAGAAGAGAGAAGGGAGGGAGAGAAGGAGGAGAAGGGAGGGAAAGAGGGAGGGAGGAAGAAAGAGAAGGAGGGAGGAAGGAGGGAGGAGGGAGGAAAGAAGGAAGGAAGGGAGGGAGGGAAAGGAGAAAGGAAAGAAAGGGAGAGAAGGAAGAAAAAGAAGGAGGAGGGAGGGAGAGAAGAGGGAGGGAGAAAGGGGAGGAGAAAGGGGGAGAAAGAAGGGAGGAGAAAGGGAGAAGAAGAAGAAAGGAGGTCCGGAAGAGAGAAAAGGGAGGGAAGGGAAGAAAGAAAGAAGAAAGAGGTCCGAGGAAGAAGGAGAGAGGGGAGAGAGAGGGGTCGGAGAAGGGAGGAGGGAGGAAAGAGAGGGGTCCGGGAGGAAGGGAGGGAGGGGAGGGAGAGAGAGGGTCGGAGAAAGGAGAAGAGAGGAAAGGGAGAAGAGAGAGAGGGTGGCAGAGAAGGAAAGGAGGGAGAGGGAGAGAAGAGAGGGAGAGAGAGGGGTCGGGAGAAGGGAGGGAGGAGAGAGAGGGGTCTGGGAGGAGAAGGGAGGGAGGGAGAGAGAGAGGGGTGGGGAGAGAAAGGGAGGGGGAGGGAGAGAGAGAGAGAGAGGTACGGAGAAGGGAGGGGAGGAAAGGAGAGGGGGTCGGGAGGAAGGGAGGAGGGAGGGAGAGAAGAGGGGGTCTGGGAGAAAAGGAGGGGAGGGAGAGAGAGAGGGGTCAGGAGAAGGGAGGGGAGGGAGGGAGAAGAGAAGGTCGAGCGAGAAGGAGGGAAGAGGAGAAGAGAGAGAGAATTAGGAGAAGGGAGGGAGGGAGAAGAAGAGAGGTGGGAGGAAGGAGGAGGGACAGAGAGAGAGAGAGGTCGAGGAGAAAGGGAGGGAGGAGAGAGAGAAAGAAGAGGTCGGAAGAAAGGAGGGACAGAGAGAGGGTCAGGAGAGAGAGAGAAGGGAGGGAGGGAGAAAAGAGAGAGAGGTGGTCGGAGAAGGGAGGGGAGGGAGAGAGAGAGAGAGGGGAGTCGGGAGAAGAGGAGGGGAGGGAGAGAGAGAGAGAGGTCGGAGAAGGAGGAGGGAGGGAGAAGAGGAGGAGGGAGAGGGAGAGAAAGGGAAAGTCGAGGAGAAGGGAGGGAGGAGAGAGAGAAGGGTCGAGGAGAAGAGAGGAGGGAGGAGAGAGAGAGAGGGGGTGAGGAGAAGGAGGGAGAGAGGAAAGAAGAGGAGTCGAGGAGAAAGGAGGGGGAGGGAGGGAGAGAGAGGGGTCCCTGCAGGAGAAGAGAAGGGGGTCGGCGAGAGAGAAGGAGGGGAGAGGAGGAGGGAGAGAGAGGGGTGGGAGAGAAAAAGGGAGGGGAGGAGAGAGAGAGAGAGAAGTCAGGAGAAGGGGGAGGAGGGAGAGGGGAGAGAGGGGGTGGGAGAAGGAGGGAGGGAGAGAGAGAGGGTGGGAGAAGGAGGGAGGGAGAGAAGAGAGGGTCGAGGAAGAAGGGGGAGGGGAGAGGAGAGAGAGAAGTGCAGGAGAAGGGAGGGAGGGGAAGGAGAGAGAGATTAGGAGAAGGGAGGGAGGAGAGAGAGAGGGGTCGAGAGGGAGGGGAGGGAAGGAAAGAAGAGGGTCCCGGAGAGAAAGGGGAGAGGGAGGAGAAGGAAGGGGTCGGAGAAGGGAGGAGGGAGGAGAGAAAAGAGGGGTGGGAGGAGGAAAAAGGAGGGAGGGAGAGAGAGAGGGGGTCTGGGAGGAAAGGGAGGAGGGAGAGAGAGGGGTCTAGGAGAAGGAGGGAGAGGAGAGAGAGGAGGAGAAGAGGAGGGTCGAGGAGGAAAGAGGAGAAAGGAGGAGAGAAAGGAGTCGGAGAAGGAGGGAGGGAGAAGGGAGGAGAGAGAGAAGGGAGGGTCTAGGAGAAGGGAGGGAGGGAGGAGAGAGAGAGAGAGAAGGAGTCTGGGAGAAGGGAGGGAGAGAGAAAGGGTGGGAGAGAAGAGGAGGATAGGAGAGAGAGGGAGTGGAGAGAAGAGGGGAGGAAGAGAGAGAGAGGGGTGGGGGAGAAGGGGAGGGGGTCGGAGAAGAGAAGAGGAGAGGTGGGAGAAGGGAGGGGAGGGAGAGAGAGGTGGGAGGGAAAGGGAAGGAGAGAGGTCGGAGAGAAAGGAGGGTCCCGGCGGAGAGGGAAAGGGAGGGGGTGCGAGGAAGGAAAAGGAGAGAGGAGAGAGAGAGAAGAGTGGGAGAAAAAGGGAGGGAGAGGAAGAGAGAGGGGTCCGGGAGGAGGGTGTCCGGAGAAAAGGGAGGGAGAGAGAGAGAGAGGTGAGGAGAAGGAGGGGAGGGAGAAGAGAGGGGTCGGAGGAGGGATCCCTACGGAGAAAAGGGAGGGAGGAGAGAGGGTCCCTGGAGGGAGGGAGGAGGGAGAGAGAGGGTCTGGGAGAAAGGAAGGAGGGAGAGAGTCACTGGGAGAAGGAGGGAGGAGGGAGTCGGAGGAGAGGAGGAGGGGGAGAGAGAGTCGAGGAAGGGAGGGAGAGAGAAGGGGTCGAGGAAGAAGGAGGGAGGGGGTGGGAGAAGAAGAGGTCAGGAGGAGAAGTCCGGAAGAAAGAGGAAGGGGAGAGAAGAGGGGGTCCGAGAGGAAAAAGGAGGGAGAGAGAAAGGGGTCCGGAGAAAAAGGAGGGGAGGGAGAGAGAGAGAAGGGGGTCGGAGGAGGAGGTCCGGGGAGAAGGGAGGAGGGAAGAAGGAAGAGGTCGGAGGAAAGAGAGGAGGGAGAAGAGAGAGAGAAGGAAAGGAAGTCGAGAAGAAAGAGAGGAAGGAAGAGAAAGAGGTCCCGGAGAAGGAGGGAGGGAGGAGAAAGAGAGGTGTGGCGGAGAAGGAGGGAGGGAGAGAGTCGGAGTGAAAGGAGAAGGGAGGAGAAGGAGAGAAAGGGTCCACAGGAGAAGAGGAGGGGAGGAGAGAGAGAGAGGGGTGCGAGGAGGAGGAGAGGTCGAGCAGAAAAGGGAGGAGAAGAGAGAGAGGTCGGAGAAGAAAGGGAGGGGAGAGAGAGAGGGGGTGGGAGGAGAAGGAGGGAGGGAGAGAGAGGAGTGGGAGAAAGAGGAGGGAGAAGGGGAGAGGGGTGGGAGAGAAGGAGGGAGAGAGGAGGAAGGGAGTGGGAGGAAAGGGAGGGAGAGAGAGAGAGAGAGAGATTAAGGAGAGGAAGAAGAGGAGGGAGAGAGGAGGAGAGAAAGGGGGGCTGGGAGAAGAGAGGAGGGAGGAGAGAGAGGGGAGTCGAGAGAGAGAGAGAGAGAAGGAAGGAGGGAGAAAGGGAGAAGAGAGGTAGGGAGAGAGAAAGAGAGAGGGAGAGAGAGAGAGAGGGCTGGAGAAAAAGGAGGAGGGAGGGAGAGAAAAGTCGGAGGAAAAGGGAGAGAAGAAGAAAGAGACAAGTCCCGGGAGAAGGAGGGAGAAAGGAGGGTCCGGAGAAGGGAGGAAGAAGAGGGTCAGAGAAGAAGGAAGGAAAGGAGAGGGTCAGAGAGAAGGGAGGGAGAAAGAAGAGGGTGTCCCGGAGGGAGAGAGGAGAAGAGGGTGGGAGAAAAAGGGAGGGAGAGAGGAAAGGGTCAACGGGAGAAAGGAGGGAGAAGAGAGAGATCTGGGAGAAGAAGGGGAGGGAGAAGAGAGGGGGTCCCGGCGGAGAAGGGGAGGAGAGAAGAGAGGGTCGGAAAAGGAAAAGGGAGGAGAGAAAGGAAGGGAGAAAGGGGTCAGGGAGAAAGGAAAGAAAGGAAAGGGAGATCCGGAGAAGGGAGAAAGGGAGAAGAAGAGAGGAGGTCGGAAAGAAGAAAAGAGGGAGAAAGGGAAGAAAAGAAAGAGGAGGTCGGAAAGAAAAGAGGGAGGGGGAGAAGAGGGGTGGAGGAGGGGGAGGGAGAGAGAGGGAGTCACGAGAGGGAAAGAGAATCAAGGGAGGGAGAGAGAGAGAGGGTCTCCCTGGGAGAGAGAGGGAGGGAGAGAGAGGGGTCGGGAGAAGGGAGGAAGAGAGAGGGGGTCCCAGCTCTGGGAGGAAGGGGAGGGAGAGAGATTCCCAGAAAGGAGGGAGAGAGAGAGTCGGAGAAGGAGGGAGAGAGAGAGGGAGTCGTGGACAAAGAGGGAGGAGAGAGAGGGTGAGGGAGGAGAGGGAGAGTCGGGTCGAGGAGAAAGAGGAGGGAGAGAGAGGGTGTCAGGAGAAGGGAGGAGAAGAGAGAGAGGGTCTGGGAGAGAAAGAGAGGGAGGGAGAAAGGAGAAGAGGAGTCTGGGAGAAAGGGGGAGGGAGAGAGAGGGGTGAGAGAAGAGGGAGGGAGAGAGAGAGAGAGAGGAGAGGGAAGAGGGTCAGAAGAGGGAGGGAGAGAGAAAGGGAGGCAGGAGAGAGAGGGTCGAGGGAGAAAGGAGGGAGTGGAGAGAGGAGTCGGAAAAAGGGAGGAGAGAGAGGGGGTCGAGGAGAAGGGAGGGAGAGAGAGGTGGGAGGAGAGGGAGAGAGAGAGGGGTCGGGAGATCCCAGGCAGGAGGAGAGAGGGGTGCCGAGAGGAGAAGGGGAGGGAGAGAGAGAGGGTCGGGAGAAGGAGGAGAGAGAGAGAGGCGGAGGGAGGAGAGGGGGTGGTCCCGGAGAAGAGGAGGGGAGAGAGAGGGTGCCGGGAGAAAAGGAGGAGGGAGAGAGAGAGAGTGGGAGAAGGGAGGGAGGGAGAGAGAGAGGGGTCGAGGAGGAGAAGGAAGGAGGGAGGGAGAGAGAGGGTGAAGTCGAGAAGGAGGGGAGGAGAAGAGAGGGTCGAGGAGAGAGAGAAAGGAGGGAGGAGAGAGAGAAGGTGGGAGGAGAAGAAGGGAGGGAGGGAGAGAGGGTGGGAGAAGAGAGAAGGAGGGAGAGAGAGAGAGGGGGTGGGAGAAGGAGAGGGAGGGAGAAAGAGAGGTGGTGGAGAAGGGAGGAGGGAGGAGGGAGAAGGGGAGTGGGAGAGAAGGGAGGGAGAGAGGGAGAGAGAGAGAGGGGTGGGAGGGAAAGGGAGGAGGGAGAGAAAGGGTGGGAGAGAGGAAGAGGGAGGGAGAGAGGAATTAGGAGAAAGGAGGGAGGAAGAGAGAGAGAGAGAGGGTGGGGGAGAAAGGAGGGGAGGGAGAAGAGAGTCGGGTGGGGAAGGAGGAGGGAGAGAGAAGAGGGGTCTAGGAGAAGGAGGGAGGGGGAGAAGAGAGAGGGGTCCCGGGAGAAGGGAGGGGAGGGAGAGAGGGGTCGAGAGAAAGGAGGGGAGGGAGAGAGAGAGGGGTCCCTGGGAGGAGGGGGTCCACAGGAGAAAAAGGGAGGGAGAGAGAGGGGGGTCGGGAGAAGGAGGGAGGGAGAGAGAGGTGGAGAGAAAAGGGAGGGAGGGAGAAGAGAGGGGTGGGGAGAAAGGGAGGGGGAGGGAGGAGAGAGGGGTGGGAGAGAAGGAGGGAGGAGAGAGGAAAGAAGGGAGTCTGGGAGGAGAAAAAGGAGGGAGGGAGAAGAAGGGGTGGGGAGAAGGGAGGAGGGAGAGAAGGGGTGGGGAGGAGAAGGGGGTGGGGGAGAAGGGAGGGGGAGGGAGAAGAGAGGAGTGGGAGAAGGAGGGAGGGAGAGAGAGAGGGGTGGGAAGAGAGAGGGGAGGGAGAGAGAGAGAAGGTGGGTGTTCGGAGAAGGGGAGGAGGAAAGGAGAGAGGTGGGAGGAAGAGGGAGGGAGGGAGAGAGAGAGGGGTGGGGAGAAAGAGGAAGGGAGAGAGAAAAGGAGTCGGGAGAAGGGGAGGAAAGAGAGGGTCGAGAGAGAAGGAGGGAGGGAGAGAGAGGGGTCCGGAGAAAAGGAGGGAGGAGGAGAGAGAGGAGTGGGAGAAGAGAGGAGGGAGAAAAGGAGAAAAGAAGGTCGAGGAAAGGAGAGGAGAGGTGGGGAGGGAAGAGGAAAGGGAGAGAGAGGTCCCTGGGAGAAGGGGAGGAAAGGAAAGGGAGAGAGGGTGGGGCAGGGGAGGAAAGAGGAGGGAAGGGAGAAGGAGGTAGGGAGAGAGGGAGGAGAGAGGGTCTGGGAGAAAAGGAGGGAGGGAAAAGAAGGGGTGCGGAGAAGGGAGAGGGAGAGAGGGAGATTTCGAGGAGAAGGAGGAGAGAGAGGGTGCCGGAGGGAGGGAGAGAGAGTGCCAGGAAGGGGAGGAGAGAGAGGTGGGGAGGGGAGGAGAAGGAGAGGTGGGAGAAGGAAGGAGAGAGGGCTGAGGAGGGGAAAGAAAGGGGTCCAGGGAGAGAAAGGGAGAAAGAGAGAGAGGGAGAAGAGGAGGTGCGGAGAAAAGGAGAGGAGGGAGAGAAAGAGAGATCGGAGAAAGGAGGAGAAAGGGAGTCGGGCGAGAAAGGGAAGAGAGGAAAGAGAGAGGAAGATGGGAGAAAAGGAGGGGAGGGAGGAAAGAAAGATCGGAGAAGAGAGAGGAAGAAGTCGGAGAGAGGAGAGAGAAGGGGTGGGAGGAGGAAAGAGAGGAGAGAGAGAGGTGAGAGAAGGAGGGAGAGAAAGAGGGTCTAGGAAGAAGGAGAAGAGAGAGAGAAGAGGGGTCTGGAGAAAAGGAGAAGAAAGTCGAGAGAAGGAGGAGGAGAAAGAAGAGGGTCAGGAGAAAGGGAGAGGGAGAGAGAGTCGGTCGAGGGAGAAAAGGAGGGAGAAGAAGAGGGGTCAGGAGAAGAGGAGGGAGAGGAGGGGGTGTGTGAGGGCGGAGGTGAGAGCAAAGAGGTCGGACAGGAAGGAAGAAAAGGAAGTCGAAGAAAAGGAAAGAAGAATCAAAGGAGTCTAGAAAAGGGAAGGAAAGAAATGGCAGTCGAGGATCAGAAAAAAAAAAAAGAGAGGAAAGAAAGGAGAGAGGATGGGAGAAGGAGGGAGAGAGAGTCTAGGAAAGGAGAGGGAGAGTCTAGCGAGAAGGTGGAGAAGAAGGAGGTCGGAGAGAAAAAGAGTGAAGAAAAAGGGAGAGAAAGAAAGAGAAAGAAGAAGAAAAGAAAAGTCGGAAAGGAAGGGAGAGAGAGAGGGTCTAGGAGAAGGGAGGGAGAAGGGGAGGAGAGGGAGGAGGGAGGAGAGAGAGGGTCCGGAGGGGGTGGGAGGGGAGGGAAGAGAGAGAGAGGTCCGGAGGAAGGGAGGGAGAGAGGGGGGGAGAGGGAGGGAGAGAGAGAGGGAGAGAGGGAGAGAAAGAAGAAGAGAAGGGGTCAGGAGAAGGGAGGGAGAAGAGGGGGTCCGCGGGAGTCGGAGGGAAAAATTAAAGAGGAGAGAGAGAGGTGGGGTCTCAGGAAAGGAAGGAGAGAAAAGGGTCCGGAGAAGAGGGAGGAGGAGGAAGAGAGGTGGTCCGGAGGAGGGAGAGAGGGGTCAGGAGAAAAGGGAGGGAGGGAAGAGAGAGGGGTCGGAGAAAGGAGGGAGAGAGAGAGAGGTCAGGAGAAGAGGGAGGGAGGGAGAGAGGGAAAGAAGAGAAAGGAGGGAGAAAAAGAGAAGGGGTCGAGCGAGAAGGAGGGAGAGAGGAGGAAGGAAGAGAGGAGAGAGGGGGTGCGGAGAAAAGGGAAGAGGAAAGAGAGGGGTCGGAGAAAAAGGGAAAGGAGAAGAGGAAGGGGTCCCCTCGAGGAAGAAAGGGGAGAAAGGAGAAGAAGGAAGGGGGTGGGAGAAGAGGGGGAGGGAGAGAGAGGGAGAGAGAGGGAGGAGAGAGAGGGGAGAAGGAGAGAGAAGAGAAAGAGGGTGGGAGAAGAAGAGGAGGAAAGGAGAAAAGGAGGAGAGAGAGAAAAGGGAGGGAGAGAGAGGGAGGGAGAGAGAGAGAAGGGTGGGAGAGAGAGAGAGAGAGAGGGAAGAGAAAGGGTGGGAGAGAGAGATTAGGAGAAAAGGGAGGGAGAGAGGAGAAGGGGAGAGAGAGGGGAGGGAGAAGAAGGGGGTGGGAGGAGAAGGAGGGAGAGAGAGGGGTCTGGGAGAAGAGGAGAGGGAGAGAGAGAGGGAGGCAGAGAGAGAGGGAGGGAAAAGCAGAGAAGAGGGAAGGGAGGGAGGAGCAGAGAGAGGGAGGGAGAGAAAGGTCGGAAAAAGGGGAGAGAGAGAGAGAGGGGGTGGGAGAAGGAGGGAGGAGAAGAGAGAGGTCGGGGAAGGAAGGGAGGCGGGAGGAAGAGAAGAGGGTGGAGAGAAGGGAGGGAAGAGAGGAGAGGTGGGAGAAAGAGGGAAAAGGGAGAAGAGAAGAAGAAAGTCTGAGGAGAAAGGGAGGTGAGAGAAGGGGAGGGAGAGGGGGGTGGGAAGAAAGGAAGGGAGAAGAGAGAGAGGTGCAGGAGAAAGAGAGGAGAGAGGAGAGGGGGTGGGAGAAAGGGAGGAGAGGAGAAGAGGAAGGAAGGAGGTCAGGAGGAAAGGGGAGGGAGGGAGAGGGGTCGGCACTTCCACAGGAGAAAGGGGAGTCGGAAGAGGAGAAGGAAGAGAGGTCGGAGAAAAAGGAAGGAGGAGGAGAGGTGTTGAAGAGGGAGAGGATCCCAGGAGAGGAGGGAGAGAGGTGGGAGAAGGGAGAGGAGGAGAGGGTGGGAGAAGGAGGAGGGAAGGTCTGAAGGAGAGGAAAAAGGGAGGGAAAAGAAGGTCCGGAGGAAGGAGAGGAGGGAGAAGAGGAGTCTGGGAGAAGGGAGGGAGGGAGAGGGTCGGAGAAAAGGGAGAGGAGGGAGGGAGGGTGGGGTCCGGGAGGGAAGGAGGTGAGGAGAAGGAGAGGGAGGTGCGGAGAGAAGAGGGAGGGAGGGAGGAAGAGGTCCAGGAGAAGGGGAGGAGGGAGAGAGGGTCTGGGAGAAAAGGGAGGGAGGAAAGAGGGGGTCGGAGAGAAAGGGGAAAGGGAGGGAGGGAGGGAAGGGGGTCGGAGAAGAGGGGAGGGAGGGAGAAGGAAAAAGGAAAGGGAGAAGTCGAGGAGAGAGGAAGAAGAGGGTCGGCGGAGAAAGGGAGGAGAAAGGTGGGAGAGAAGGAGTCGGGAGAAGAAGAGAAGGAGTCGGAGAAAGAGGAGGGAGAGAGAAAGTCGGGAAGAGAAAGGGGAGGAGAAAGGAAGAGAGGTGGGAGAGAAAAAAGGGAGGGAGAGAGAGGTCGAGAGGAGAGAAGGGGGAGGGAGGGAGAGGGGTGGGAGAAGGAGGGAGAGGGAGAGGTGGGAGAAAGGGGAGAGGAGGGGGGAGAGAGGGGGTGGGAAGAAAAGGGAGGAAGGAGAGATTGGGAGGGGGAGGGAGAGTGGTGGGAGAAGGAGGGAGGGAAGAGGAGGTCGGGAGAAGGGGAGGGGAGGAGGAGAGGGAAAGGTGGGAGAAAGAGAGGGGAGGGAGGGAGAGGGAGAAAGGGAGGAGAGAGAGAGGAGTGGGAGAAAGGGGAGAGAGAGGGCAGGAAGAAGAGAGGGGTGGGAGAAGGGAGGGAGAGAGAGGTGGGAGAAGGGGTGGGGAGAGAGGGGGTGGGAGAGAAAGGAAGGAGAGGGAGTCGAGGGAGAGGAGAAGAGAGAGAGGAGAGAGAGAGGTGGGAGAAGGGAGGAGGGAAGAGAGAGGGGGTGGGAGAGAAGAGAGAGAGAGAGAGGGAAGAATTAGGAGAAAGGGAAAGGGAGGAGGGTCGGCTGAGGAGAGAGAGAGAGGGGTGGGAGGAAAGAGGATGGGAGAGGAGAGGAGGAAGGGGTCCGAGGAGGAAGAGAGGGGAGGGAGAAGGAAGAAGAGAGGTCAGGAGAGAAGGGAGGGAGGGAGAAGAGGAGTCGGAGAGAAAAAGAGGGAGAAAGGGAGAGGAGAGGGGTCGGGAGAAGGAAGGGAGGGGGAGAGAGGGGTCCCCTAGGAAGAGAAGGGAGGGAGGAAAGGGGTCCCTAGGAGAAAGAGAGAGGGAGGGTCTGGGAGAAGGGAGAGAGGGAGGAAGAGAGGGGTCTGGGGAGGAAGAGGGAGGGAGAGAGAGGGTCGGTGGGGAGAAAGGGAGAGGGAGGGAGGGGTCTGGGAGAAAGGGGAGGGAGAGGGAGGAGAGGGGTCGGAGAGAGGAGGGGAGAGAGGAGGAAGGGTCCCGGGGAGAAAGGAGGAAGGGAGAGTCCGGAAGAGAAAGAGGGAGAAGGAGGAGGAAAGGAGAAAGTGGGAGAAAGGAGAAGAGGTCCGGAGAGGGAAAGGAAGGGAGGGAGGGAGAGGGGTCGGAGGAGAGAAGGAGGGAGGGAGGAGGGGGTCCCTAGGAGGAAAAGGGAGGGAGGGAGAGGGTCGGGAGAAAGGGGGAGAAGGGGAGGAGGGAAGAGAGTCCACAGGAGAAGGGGGAGGAGGAAGGGTCCGGGAGAAGGAGAGGGAGGAGAAAGAGAGTCCCGGAAGAGAAGGAGAGAGAGGGTCGGAGAAGGAAGGGAGGAGAGGGTCGAGGAGAAGGGGAGGGAGGGAGAGAGGGTCCGGAGAAGGGAGGGAGGAAGAAGAGGGGGTCCGAGGGAGAAGGGAGGGAGAGAGAGGTCGTACGGAGGAGAAGAAGGGAGGAAGGGAAGAAAGGTCAGAGAAGAGGAGGAGGAGGGAGAGTCGAGGAGGGGGGAGGGAGGGGAGAGAAGAGGTCCCAGCGAGGAGAAGGTGGGAGGGAGGAGGGAAAGGGGGGTCCAGGAGGAGAAGGGAGGGAAGGGAGGAAGAAGGGGTGCGGAGAAGAGAGGAGGAGGGAGAGAGAGGGGAGGGAGAGAGAGAAGAGGGAGTCGGGAGAAAGAGAGGGGAGAAGAGAAGAGAAAGTCGGAGAAAGGGAGTCGAGGAGAAGAAGAGGGTGGGAGAAGGATGGGAGAAGAGAGGGGTCGGAGAAGGGGAGGGAGAGAGAGAGAGAGGAGAGTCGAGAGAGAAGAGGAGGAAAGGGAGGGAGAAAGAGAAAGGAAGAAAGATCGTGTGTCCCTTAGGGTCAACCTCTGTGTGTGCTTCCTCAGCAGAAGGGCTTTCGATCTGTTTGCTGTTCACTTTTGCGCGTTTCTTCTCACTGCACCTGCTGCAGCATTCCCACCAGCCATGCCACTGAAAACCCTGCCCCCTCCCCCTGCTCAAATCGACCTCAACCCCTCACACGGCCCTTCTTGCAGCTCATTTCAACTTCCCAAAAGCGAAGGCCGAATTAGCCGTCCTCTTCCTTTTGTAACAAACAATCATGTCAGCCCTGCAGTTAGACTCGCATGGGAATGATAAATGGATTGAAATAAATAACGTACTTGGTATGCACAAAACGACCACTTCACAGATTGTGTCATGACTGCGAAAGTTTTCATTCCCGCCAATTGGCACATCAAGAATTCCGACTGACCCGGAGTTTAATGATATACAAATGAGCCTTAAGGACTTCCCGAAGCGTGAATGGCCTGGGAAGGTGGAGACGGAGTCGGGAGCAAAAGCCTTTCGTCCCAGAGGAGGTTAATCATCTGCAGATGTTGGGTCCCGAGAATCAAGGACGAAGAAGAGGAGGCCATTATGGAAGGCACATTTTCCTCGCTTTGAGCCAAAGCCGAGTCTAATCCGAGCCGTACCGACGCTAATGTGAGCCGTATCCGAGGCTAATCCCACCCATACCCAAGGCTAATGCAAGCCGTACCCGACGCTAATTGGAGCCGTACCCGACGCTAGTGCAAGCCATACCTGAGACGAATAAGAGCCGTACCCGAGGCTAATTTGAGCCGTACCCGAGGCTAATGCGAGGCATACCCGAGATTAGTGCGAGCCATACCCGAGGTTTGTGTGAGCCGTACATGAGGCTAATGCGAGCTGTACCCGAGGCTAATGCGCGAGGCGTACCCAAGATTAGTGCGAGCCGTACCCGAGGATAATTCAAGCTGTACCCAAGGCTTGTGCAAGCCGTTCCCGAGGCTAATGCGAGCCGTACCCGAGGCTAATGCGAGCCGTACCCGAGGCTAATGCGAGCCATACGCGAGGCTAATGCGAGCCGTACGCAAGGCTAATGCGAGCCGTACGCGAGGCTAATGCGAGCCGTACGCAAGGCTAATGCGAGCCATACCCGAGGCTAATGCGAGGCGTACCCAAGATTAGTGCGAGCCGTACCCGAGGATAATTCAAGCTGTACCCAAGGCTTGTGCAAGCCGTTCCCGAGGCTAATGCGAGCCGTACCCGTGGCTAATGCGAGCCGTACCCGAGGATAATGCGAGCCGCACCCGAGGCTAATGCGAGCCGGACCCGAGGCTAATGCGAGCCGTACCCGAGGCTCTTGCAAGCCGTACCCGAGGCTAATGCGAGCCGTACCCGAGGATAATGCGAGCCGTACCCGAGGCTCTTGCAAGCCGTACCCGAGGATAATCCGAGCCGTACCCGAGGATAATCCGAGCCGTACCCGAGGATAATCCGAGCCGTACCCGAGGATAATCCGAGCCGTACCCGAGGATAATGCGAGCCGTACCCGAGGATAATCCGAGCCGTACCCGAGGATAATCCGAGCCGTACCCGAGGATAATGCGAGCCGTACCCGAGGATAATCCGAGCCGGACCCGAGGCTAATCCGAACCGGACCCGAGGCTAATCCGAGCTGTCCTTTCCTCCCGGCGGTGCTCCATGAGCGCGCGTCCCACGTGTGCATTTTCGTTGCAGGTTTATTGCGCTCATGTGACCCTCGTCTCAGTCTTGCGCATTCTCTCCGCAAGCCTTTCTTATTGATTTCTGACTGGTATCGAGTCATGCGTTTGGTATCTGAATCGTACCCTTCTGTACAACATTCTGTGGAGCAACACTTTGCGTCAAGTTTTGTGATTCCATTTTGATCAATGACACACGAGGGCCGTTGAAAATGTTCTCGAACTGAGGTATTCACTCGCCCCCAAAAAAGACCCTGTCTTCAGCGTGAAATATAAAAAGCATCGTAAATATGGTTAGTACGAAAAAAACAATTCTGATACAAGGGTCTTGGTTCGTAGAGGAGCTGAACGACGAAGGGCAGCAGGGGTGTGTTCTTTTACCGATCAGCTTGTCATGGCTTGCCAAGCCAGCCATTCCTTATTCGTTGTTGATTTCGTTGATGTGCTTGCTTGATTGCTTAAGCCAACTGGTAATGGAACACACCCGAGGTTAACAAACGACCAAACGAAAGTGGGTGGGTGGGGGAAGTAGACACACAAAATAAGGAATGGTGGAATGATACAGGAACGAGTAACAATGGCCCGGATAGAAGCAAAATGGGAAAGAATAATCGTGTAGAGAAAAGATCGTGAATGTGCATCAATCTGTGCACCGTGCACGACACATCCATGGGGGAACGAGAACGACACTCAGTAGAGTGCACACCTCCGCCAGGCTGAACAGTTTACGTTTTGTCTCCCACTGATAGGCTGGATCTGGATCCGGTCCTCAACCAAAACCTAATCGGCTTGTTATTGTCACCGAACCAACTCATCCACCAAATGTAGTCAATAATCCCTCTGCACCATTTTGAGATAGCTTGCTACATATCGTTTTTGGCCCCATCTATCAATGGTGAAGAATAACTTTTAAAAACTTCAAGCATTGGGTGCACGTGTGGGAGCGTGTTCAGATCGTGGGAGCGCATTTGGATCCAGATCCTCATCAAAATCTAATCAATTCGTCCTTGTTACACAATCAACCGCTTCATCAAGTTTCGTCCAAATCTGTTCATAACGTTTTGAGATATTGTGATATGTGTGTGTATATGTCACAATATGTCATCTGCAGATATTGTTGTGGGGCCGGGTCTCGGTGGCGAGCGCGACCGCAAGGGGGAGCAGTAGAGTCGGCTCCACGAACACCAGGAATTTAGGTCGTACCTTTCAGATAAATCCGAAAGGTCATGGGTCCCTTATCAGACCGAAGATCACCAATAGGTCGAGACACGTGGGTAGGGTCAATTGCCAATTTCAATATACCTAATTACCCACGTCATCAAACTACCGGGGGAATTCACCCTCAGCAGGATCTGCACAATCCGGGCCGTTTCCAAGCTGGATCCGAGTCGTACCCCGAGCGGAAACAGCTACTAGTAGTAGTAGCTATAGTTGTTGGTGGTGAAGAAGCAAAGATGGGCATTGTTGTTGTTGTTGTTGGTGGTGTAAAAATCCTCACTATAAAATAATTCACAGCACACATACAATTAATCACCCGTTAAACATAGGACGGGACCCCACCTAGAAACACATACTTACCAATATAACTGATCTATAGGACCTGTCTGTTGTGTGCAGTAAGCTTCCAAATTCGCAACAATATTAGGTCCTGAGGTTCAAGGAAGAAAGAAAGGAGGCCATTATGAAGGACACATTTTCCTCACTTCGAGCCACAGGAGGTCTCGAGGCCAATATGAACCCTACCCGAGGCCAATACGAACCCTACCCGAGGCCAATACGAACCCTACCTGAGGCCAATACGAACCCTACCCGAGGCCAATACGAACCCTACCCGAGGCTAACACCAACCGTACCCAAGGCGAATGCGAGCCGTACCCGAGGCTAATACGAACCATACCCGAGGATAATGCGAACCGTACCCAAGGCTAATGCGAGTTTTGTTTTGTTTTTGCCCTATTATCTATCCTAATAAGTGTGTGTGTGTGTGTGTGTGTGTGTGTGTGTGTGTGTGTGTGTGTGTGTGTCTCAGTGTGTCAGTGTGTCACCTCCATAACTTCAAAACCATAAAACCTATCAGCTTGAAACTTTGCGTGCATATGAAGGAAACTCCAAGGAAGTGCAGGAGTGAAAATTGGTTGTTTTGGTTCATTAAAACACCCTTTTTGAAGATAAATAACGGCATTATTTAATCATATCTTTCATCAAGTGATCCTCGGTCACCTTGGTCTCTTGGTTTAAGACATTTCCTGGGTAACCTCGCTGGGGTCTGAAGCCGCCATGTTTTTTGGCTTGCTCAACCTTGCCTCGACTTGGAACAGGCTGCAACGATTTCTTTACGATAAAGTTTTTTTTTTCACTTCCTTCACTCATATTGAATGCCTTTTCATCATAGTGATGAATCGTTGTGTACATCGTTGTTGTAAGTACTGTTGTTTTCAAATTATGAGCTTGGAGCAATTTCATGCATTATGTGATACGATTTTCCACGATCTACTCTCATGGACGAATTCAAGAATATCATCAAAATCTTATTTCGGTTTTGAGGATTGGATATCGTCCAGACAAAATAAGTGTCGAAATCTGTTCTGAAATCTGATAATTTAAAGAAACAATGAGTCTTATAACTAAACTGATATACCTATTTACTTTAAGCAAGCAAGGCTATGTTCCTCCTCCATACATACACAAGAAAATGTGAAATTTCCAAAGCATTAAACTTACCTTTTTCCACTGTTTGGAGAATTATATTGAGTGAACAATTTTTTTTTCAGAACGTAACAAAATTAACAAGCTTCCTTCAGCTATATGATTTAATGCATTAACTGGCAGACCTCATGCCCTGTCCTCCGAGGAACTGCCTATCCATCAGGTCAGGTCAGGTATGGGAGCATGCGCCAGAGCAGCGAGTCGCTGCGTCCACTTTCCACCGGTACTCGAGGGGCCTCCGTCTGGCCATCCGCCAGGCAGATTCCTGGCTCATCTCCATCTCCTTGAGATGCCGATCAACCTGCTCTAACCACGAGGCATGTGGTGAGCCCATTGGCATCCTCCACTCACGAGGCTCCATTGCTGAGAGAATCTGGTGAGCAGGATCAGCGTCAGGAAAATGAGCCACATGTCCATACAGCCGCAGCTGATGCTTACGGACTATGCAGGTATTAAACACATCTCATTTGAGTCTCTCAGCAACCACTCATTGGACACAAAGTCTGACCAGCGATAGCCAAGGATTCTCCGAAGAGACCTGGAACCAAAGGAATTAAATCTCCATCGCAGATCCCTGGTCAGAGTCCAAGTCTCGCATCCATAGAGCAACACTGGAAGCACCAAGGACCTGAAGAGTCGGACTTTCGTCCTCCCGCACAGGTACCGGCAGCGCAACACCCCATTATCCAGTGAATCCATGACTCCCCAGGCCCGACCCAGACGTTTATTGACCTCTGACTCACAGCCGGCAGAGACATGGATATCACTGCCAAGGCAAGTGAATCTCTCCACGACCTCAACATCCTCACCACAAACAGGCACAGAAAGGACAACGGCATCCAAGATGTCATTGAAAGCCTGGATCTTAGTTTTGACCCAGGAAACACGTAATCCCAGCGGCTCCGACTCCTCATTCAGCACCTCGCGGGCCCCCAAAAGGTTATCTAAAGTCTCCGCAAAGATGACTGCATCATCTGCGAAATCAAGGTCAGAGATATTGACATTCCCAAACGATGCACCGCAGCTTTATCGATCTGACATCCTCCCGAGAATCGTCCATACAAGTGCTGAAAAGTGTGGGGGCCAGTACACACCCCTGATGAACTCCAGCAACAACTGGAAATAAGTCAGAAATGGTACCACCACATCTCACAGCACTCTCAGTACCAGAGTACAGTTCAGACATGAGATCGATCAGTTTTGGTGGCACCCCACGAAGACCAAGAATCCTCCAGAGGGCATCCAGATTCACTGAATCAAACGCTTTCCAGAGATCAACATAGGCTGCAAGCAGCCCCTGCCGAAATTATCGTCTGCGTCCGGTGAGGACCCAAAGAGCAAGGATACGGTCAATCGTTGACCTCCTTTGGTGTAAAGCCTGACTGCTCTGGACGCTGGTGCTCAAGCAGATGGTGGTGAACCCTATCAAGAATTATCCGAGCAAAGACCTTGCCCGACACTGAGAGCAGCGTCACCCCTTGGTAGTTGTTGCAGTCTTGGCGATCACCATTCCCTTTCCAGAGAGGGACAACAAGGCCCCTCTTCCAGTCAGTTGGGATGATGCCTGTGTTCCAGGCAGAGCACAGAACTGCATGCAATGACACGAGTGCAGCATTTCCACCAGCCTGAGAAGTTCGGCATGGATGCCACAGATCCCTGGAGCTTTACCCCATTTCAACCGGTTCACCGCAGCCTGTGTTTCCACAAGTGAAGGTGGACTACAGTTGATTTGAGGGTCAGCAACAAGGATTGTAACACCCCTGACGTCCAACTCGACAGCTGGTGGATCAGTCTGGTACAACCGCTCAAAGTAACCGGCCCAGCAGGCCTTCACTTCAGACTCCTCTGTCAAGAGCCTACTGATCTGGGGCACTGATCAACCACAGACTCGAGCGTGGCGTAGAATGCATCCTTCACGGTGAGATCACTCGCCTCAGTCGGAGCATAAACAGAGACCAGGGAAATGACACCTAAGGAGTGATGAATCCTCAGTCTCATAATATTGTGACGTCCACGGGACTTGAACAGTCCCGCCAACATAGAATGAGCCGAAACGATGGAGGCGGTTTATTTATTTATAACCCCAAGATGGCGGTTTTAATCGCTCTACCGCAAACGGGACGAGGAAGGTGGCACGAGTCGCTTTTCACTGAGTTGATAACGTTTATTTCTCTAACCAGAAATAACAAGACTCAGCAAGAAGAGGGATCCAGGGCGATTCGACGGGATGGTGGTGTGGGTTCGGGCGTGGGGAAAACACAAACAATTCCAATGGATATACCAATCTCAAACCCTCTAAGGCGCCAGGTACACACACACACACACACACACACACACACACACACACACACACACACACACACACACACAACGTAGCTGGTCCTGGTGGTCAGGCTGGCCCGTGGTGTAAACGCAACAGTCCCTGGATTGGCGTCGGACGAGCTGGCGTTGCGCTCGTCAGGGGCAGGAGACACCGTGGTGCTGTCGACCTCCTGGTGTCGGCGCAAGTCCGCTCACAGCCGCCAGGGAACCAGTTCTGGCGCCAAGTTGCGAGCAGGAGAGGGAGGCAGGTCCGCCCGCCGTTCGACCCCGTGCTCCGAGCCAGCAGAACCCCAGAGCCAACCGAGGTGAGGCACGAGGCACAGCAAGGCCACGAGACACGATGAAACCAGGATCGAATCAGCGCAACAACACAGCACGCTCCCAGCACAACAGCCTCCACCAGAACGGTTTTTCTGTCCCGATCTTCTTCCTCCTCCCCCTTTTCCCCGAACAGAGCCTTTTTATCCTCGAGTCCTCATCACTTCCAATCGAGCCGTTTATTGGCCCTCCGCCGTCGCCTTCTGCCAATCGTGATCATGGGGCGGAGCCATCCGCAGCACTGTCCTGTGACGTCACGGCAAGCCTCCAGGGAATACTAAAAGGGGTTTACGCAGACACACTTACCCGATCCCGTATCCCTATGTAATTATGTGACAATTATCATTTCCCTCTTGAAGAAATGGACATTTACTAGACAACTTATCACCACTGAATTGCTACTTATTACATTGAGATCCTGGTACACTCAAACAGCATGGCATACCTAATTAAACATCCTAATTACCCTTTGAATGCATACCCCCCCTCTGACGTAACACTGCCCCCTCCTCTGGTACCGCAGCTCCTGCAAGGTATATCACAGGCGCTACCGTACCAGCCTTAACACTTACTGACTCACACCTATTTAACCTAACGAAATAAAGTAGGAGGGGCAATGGGCAGCGAGCCGCAGCTAACTTACCTATCCTGCTTAATGTACTACCCCCTTATGGCCTTATCCTCGCCTAAACAATCATTCATTTTTTTATTTTTTTTTTATTTTATCACATGAGAGCACTGAGCGAAGTTGCACTCCATCCTCTGGATCATCGCTCTTGTCTAACACTCTTCCAGTGATCTGGGGAGGGGAAACAAAAGGTTCCACAAAAACACAACACTTATACTTTACATTCCTACTCTAAGCCTTAACGACACTATTCACGGGATGTTTACACTTGACCGCGTCCCCCAGAGGATGCTAATAGACCCAGCGTTACCTGGGGAGCCAATTTTCAAATTTACTTCAGCCCAAAATTATGCGGACATCATGCCATTGCTGCACATGTCAAGTTGTGCGGGATCGAGTGGGACTCACATATCTTCACAACACTCACACCATGCTCATCATCACATTTCTAGGTCATGGTCCCCATTTTAATGATGCAGGCTGAATCCCGTCATGGCCGTGGGGTGGGTTACCACAAGATGATGGGGGCATCTCAGGTGCAACCATGCCCACAGGTAAGCTTTAGTCCAACCCGGACGTTTCTCCGCCCCGCTCCTTTTGATTCCCACCCCCCTGGTAGCCATCAGCTCTAACCCCGTACAACACACTGGAAGGGGTCTCACTGGCTCCTCTGGCCTTCCTGGGTCGCCAAGGTCCTACCCGCCTTGGTCGCCCAACCAGACCCTCTCCCAGATGCCTCCAGACACTGTCACCGTTACCCACCAGGGGTGAATCTCCTTGAAGGGGGTCGCAATTCCCGCTCACCGTGAGCTTCAGCAATCCCTGCGGACAAGCACATCATCCCCACCCACAAAACCCACATGACTCCCTCCACCCCATCGGCCTTACATGTGACACCTGCATTTCTAGCACTTCACCGACCATGACCTTCCCTGTTACCACACCATGTCCAATAAAAAATCAACGTGTGCACCATACATTTCACTTCTTAACTTGAAACAACTCACACAGCACTTCTCACCCGATCCACGCACCAGCCATTGGACAGTCACTCGTTCCCGCTTGGTTCCCAATTACTAACTGTCCCTATTGTCACTCTAAAACCCAGCAGAACTTACAAACCCATGCCAATTTTCCCACAATTCATTTTTCTCACCAAAGGAGGCACTTCGCCACAATCTCACCAGTCGAGCATGGCCCGAAATGCTCAGCCTGATCTAGTCTCCCCGACCCCCGACAGTGATTTTCGGACCCGACCTATAAAAGGGCATCTCGGATAGACCTGGTGGTTCAGCAGGAGGATTCATCCTCTCTGGGCTTGAAAGTCTATTGGAGGGTCCCTCCATCGCCGGGTACCGGCAATATCGTTGCACGTGTCCTCTTCGCCCGCACCGGAAACAACTCCCCATAAAAGGCCCCCGTGGGTATCGGTGTAATGTCTCTTCCGGTTCAGGACCCCTCGGCCATAATCGAATTGCTCTATTGGCTGGGCTGGACCCCGCCGCTTTGGCGCACCAACTGCCGAATTATCCTTTATCAAACTTGACAGTTTCTGTCAAATTTCCTGTAACATTTGGGTAATGCCAATTTCTCCCAGCCCCCCTCCCTGATCCCGAATCTCTACCTGTCGGATCGTCACTGATGGCCTCTCGGGCATCCGACCCGGCCGACTCCACGAGGCCAGCCTGGCCGCGCACTCGGCCACTCGGTGTACGGTGGGGGGATCCTGTAGCTCCACTCAGCACTCGGACCTCAGGGTCAGGAAGAGCAGCTAAAAAATTCTCGAGTGCCAGTCTGTCCCATGCCTCCACTGTAAGGTCCCGATACGCGATCCTGACTGATTGGTAAATGTCCTGTGCCAGCTCCTGCACTGTCTCACCCGGCTTTAATCTGCGGTGCTGGAGCTGGGCCCGCACCAGATCACAGTTCGCTGCGAACCCAAACCGACGGCTCAACGCCTCGCAAATGTGGGAGCTTGTCAACATCCCCTCTGCGATCACGTTTAACACATCTGCGGCTGGTCCCCGCAACGTTGCCACCAAATTCCCTGTACGTTCCCGCTCATTCCACCCGTTTAGTCGGGAAATACACTCAAATTGCGTCAGAAAAGATTCAACGCTCCCTGACCCGTCAAAATTTACCAGGGGGATCACTTTTACGGTGGTCCGCTTCTCAGTTTCTCCCTTGTCCGAATCCAGCCCAGGGATCAAACACCGTTGTGGCTGCGTATCCAATTTCGGAGCCCACTGTGGCCAAAGATGTTTTGTGGTGAGGGTCTCATGGGTCAATTTTTCCTCCTGTTCCAAACGTTGAATGGACCGATTCACCTCTTCCCGCAGGATCTTCTGGGCCCGCACAACCTCCTCCAAGGCTCCGTCGCGAGTTTGTAGCTGCTCCTCAACCAACCCGGACACTCTACTTACAAAAGACTGCTCTTCCAGGCCTTTATCCAAGACTTCATCTTGGCTCATAATTTTATCTTGTTCGTCCAAACGAGCCTCCAATTCTTTTACCTCCTCCGCCAAATTCATCCCTTGCTTCCTCAGCTCTCCCCACTCTTCTACTTGCAGCTGCATACGAGCATCCACACAGGCACGATGACGTTCCAGGCTTTCATCCACTTTATCAACCCGAATGTTCGTTGCATCAATTTTATCTACCAATTTTTTCCATATATTTTCCCCCTCCAATGTAATTTCTACCTTTGTTTCCTCCAATCTATCCTCGAATTTACTTTGTAAGTCTCCCAATTTAACATCCACACACTCCTGCATCTCAGTTTTCATTTTCTCCATCTTTTCCCCCCAATTCATCCCTCATTAAATCAATCCATGCACCCAACTGTTGCCCCATTACCCCCAATTGATCTGTCATTTCTGCCCCCTGTGCCGTCATTTGTGCCCTCTGTGCCGTCATATCTGCCCTCTGTGTCACGAATTGATTTTCCATTTGTGCCGTCATTTCTGCCATTTGTGCCCCCTGTGCCGTCATTTTTGCCCCCTGTGCTGTAATTGCACTCATTAAACGTTCCAACATTGTCCAGATCGTCATCGTGCCGGTTTCCGGTGCTGCCGGCTCCGTTACGGGCGATGAAGCACGGTCCAACCTACCCCGTCTCTCCCTTCTTCCCCCGACTCGCTGCCAGACACGTGGCCTTCCTCCTCAAACATCTGCACATCCGCCATGGTGCAGAAGTCCCGTTTGCCGCCAATTAATTTTAATTTGAAAAATCCCGCCAAAATTTTCCCACGCTTTTCTGTAGTAATTTTATATTCCAATTCGTGGCGAGATTTCAGTCCTGGTATATTCTCCCGATACCAAATATAATTTAGAGGGGTTCGAACATCCAACACCCTGACACCAATGTGATGTCCACGGGACTTGAACAGTCCCGCCAACGTAGAATGAGCCGAAACGATGGAGGCGGTTTATTTATTTATAACCCAAAGATGGCAGTTTTAATCGCTCTACCGCAAACGGGACGAGGAAGGTGGCACGAGTCGCTTTTCACTGAGTTGATAACGTTTATTTCTCTAACCAGAAATAACAAGACTCGGCAAGAAGAGGGATCCGGGGCGATTCGACGGGATGGTGGTGTGGGTTTGGGCGTGGGGAAAACACAAACAATTCCAATGGATATACCAATCTCAAACCCTCTAAGGCGCCAGGTACACACACACACACACACACACACACACACACACACACACACACACACACACACACACACACACACACACACACACACAAAACGTAGCTGGTCCTGGTGGTCAGGCTGGCCCATGGTGTAAACGCAACAGTCCCTGGATTGGCGTCGGACGAGCTGGCGTTGCGCTCGTCAGGGGCAGGAGACACCGTGGTGCTGTCGACCTCCTGGTGTCGGCGCAAGTCCGCTCACAGCCGCCAGGGAACCAGTTCTGGCGCCAAGTTGCGAGCAGGAGAGGGAGGCAGGTCCGCCCGCCGTTCGACCCCGTGCTCCGAGCCAGCAGAACCCCAGAGCCAACAGAGGTGAGGCACGAGGCACAGCAAGGCCACGAGACACGATGAAACCAGGACCGAATCAGCGCAACAACACAGCACGCTCCCAGCACAACAGCCTCCACCAGAACGGTTTTTCTGTCCCGATCTTCTTCCTCCTCCCCCTTTTCCCCGAACAGAGCCTTTTTATCCTCGAGTCCTCGTCACTTCCAATAGAGCCGTTTATTGGCCCTCCGCCGTCGCCTTCTGCCAATCGTGATCACGGGGCGGAGCCATCCGCAGCACTGTCCTGTGACGTCACGGCAAGCCTCCAGGGAATACTAAAAGGGGTTTACGCAGACACACTTACCTTATCCCGTATCCCTATACGTGACAATTATCATTTCCCCCTTGAAGAAATGGACATTTACTAGACAACTTATCACCACTGAATTGCTACTTATTACATCGAGATCCTGGTACACTCGAACAGCATGGCATACCTAATTAAACATCCTAATTACCCTTTGAATGCATACCCCCCTCTGACGTAACAATATGCTCATTGACTGGTGTTACCTCAATTATCATTGGAGTCAGCTTATTGGACACAGCTGCAGCAACTCCTTGGGAATGGTCACCATCAGAGCGACCAGACCAATAGTAGGTGTAACCACCCACCATGATCTCACCGCAATCTGGTCTCCGAACCTCAGAGAGTGCTGCAATACTGATGTACAAATGATTGAGCTCAGATGATAACAGAGACAGGTGATCATCCTCTCTTAGGGATAGGAAATTCCAGGCAACCACCCGAAAGGACCACCTCAGGTTAACCCAAGGAGACCGACGTCTGGTGGACGACACCTCAGCACCACTCCGACACACTCTCCCGCAATCTGACCCAGGAATGTTACCCCGTGGTTTCCCTCCTATCATCAAAGATTGGGGGTCCCGAAGTCTTTGCCCCAATCCGGTCATCCGGTGAGCTGCCCTGCGAAAGGAAGCTGCACAGGAGGTACTCCCACGGAGTGGGTTTTCAGATTTATTTGCGTTTTTTTGTTTTGCGGAATGAAGCGTTTTACGGTGGCCGGAGGGAAAATCCTGCCACCAACTTCCTAATAAGAAGTAACCCAACTGCAGGAGGACGTCCGCAGACATGGTTGGGCACTAGATATGGATGGCCGTTGGCTCACAAGGAGCTCCTCCGCCCTTTGAAAGGTTTTGTTTTTAATCCTGCTGGGTGTCCATATCCAAACACCCTCCTCACCAAAAAAAACCTGGTGGGGGAGACGGTTTAGTCACTGACAACCCGACCATGGAACAGGTTAGTACAGGTTTACATGATACCTGCAGCAAGTCACAGATCTAATCTGGCCTGACCTGACAGTATCCATCAAGTCTGCCGTATCTATATCTATATTTTCGGAGGTTTCAAGAGGTGCTCTACAGGAAATCACAGCAAATCTGTTAAAAAATGGACGTATTAAAAAACATTATAACGTTTGCGTGCACCTCAAACTGATATGCCACGTGCACAGACGAGCAGGCAAAATGGCGGATTTTCTGCTCTGTTTATTTCTCGGAACCAGCTTCATTGAGCAATATGATATAATGCATTCACTGCTGGACCTTGTGACCTGTCCCCCAGAGAGACCGCCTTTCCATTGCATCTGCCAGATCTATGTCTATATTTTTGGATGTTTTGCGACGTGCTCGACAGGGAATCAAAGCAAAACTGGTCGAAAACGGACGTTTTAAACTAAAGTTTTTACGTGTGCGCAGACTCCGAGCTGATGTACCACATGACACATGTACAGATTGAGCAGGCAAAATGGCACATTTTCTGCAATGTTTGTTTCACGGGCAATTGAACCTTGCGATGTCTCCAGGGTTGTTCGGCATAAAGCTGCAACTCCTTTGTGGATGAAGTCATTTTATTTCATTAATTCACATAGCTATGAATTTCTGGGTACATTGCAATGCTTTTCAACACCCGGAGACGTCAGTGTACATGGCTTGACATTTTGGGCGTCTCCGGGAGGTGTATGTTTAATGTGCGGCTAATCGCATGCCAAACGAGCTGTTTCTTATCAACTGTTTCATTGGAGTGCTTCCTTGAGTGTTTAAGCCACTTGGCGATCGCTCTCCAAGCTGCTTGGTTGTTCGTTTCGGTAAAAGTTCCCGTGCTCTCAATGGAACATTGATTAGACAGACGGACGTTTCCGCCTGTGTTTGGCCATGCGGTGCGTGTGGTTGGTGCCTTGGGCAGTGTCTCGTCCGCTGAAAATGTGCAATTTTATTTTTACAGGACATCATTTTGTTTTACTTTTTTGTGCGATCTCCTTTTAATATAATCCACCACTCACTTCGACATCGATACATGTATAAAAACAATAAGGTCCATCTGACCAGGTGTTTGCCATGATCTGGTTGTGAAGGCATAGAGCATGAATCGACATTTTGTGTTCTGTTTTCTTGATATATTTTTTCAGATGTATTTTGCAAATTTCCAATTTGAATTCCTCTTTCAAAGAATTGTGTTTACAGGTAAATTTTTGTGTTTGTCATTTTAATGTATTTTATGTGTGTGTACCTATTTAAACTCTATTACCATAATGGAACTTGGTGTGTGTGTGTGTGTGTGTGTGTGTGTGTGTGTGTGTGTGTGTGTGTGTGTGTGTGTGTGTGTGTGTGTGTGTGTGTGTGTGTGTGTGTGTGTTGGGTGTTGGTTGTTATCTCCATATGTGGGTTTCAGTAGGTGGAACGGATTCCTCCTAGGTCTTGAAGTATATCCGGATACATGCGGAGATAACCACACGTATCCGGACTGTGGTTGTCTCTACACTTATCCGGACGGTGTTTGTCTTCACACGTATCCGGATGGTGGTTGTCTCCACACATATCCGGATGAAGGTTGTTTCTGCACATATCCGGATGAAGGTCGTCTCCGCACGTATCCGGATGAACGTTGTCTCCGCAAGTATCTGGACGGTGGTTATCACCACACGTATTCAGATGGCGGTTAGCACTGCACGTATGCTGATGGTGGTTATCGCCTTATTTATTCGGACTGTGATTGTCTCCTCACATATCTGGATGGTGTTTTTCTCTGCACATATCCGGATGATGGTTATCTCTGCACGTATCCGGACGATGGTTATCTTTGCACGTATCCGGACGATGGTTATCTTTGCACGTATCCGGACGATGGTTATCTCTGCACGTATCCGGACGATGGTTATCTCTGCACGTATCCGGACGATGGTTATCTCTGCACGTATCTGGACGATGGTTATTTCCACAATCCGGACGATGGTTATCTCCATACTTATCGGGGCAGTGGTTATAGCCCCACTTATTCAGACAGTGGTTATCTCCATACATGTCTGGACGGTGGTTATGTCCGGACAGTGGTTATTTTCACATGTATCCGGAAGGTGGTTATCTCCACAGATATGCAGATGGTAGTTATCTCTGCACTTTTCCAGATGGTTTTGTCTGGAAGGTGGTTATCTCCATATGTGTCTGGACGGTGGTTATGTCCAGACAGTGGTTATTTCCACACGTATCCAGATGGTGGTTATCTCTGCACACATGCATGTGGTAGTTATGTCCAGATGGTGGTTATCTCCCGACGTGTCTGGACCGTGGTTATGTCCGGACGGTGGTTATTTCCACATGTACCCGGATTGTGGTTATCTCGGCACTTATCCAGTTGGTGGTTATGTCTGGATAGTGGCTATCTCCGTATGTGTCTGGATGTTGGTCTCTCTCCCTTTCCCTCTTACTCCCTCCTCCCCCCCCCCCCCTTAAGATTCTCATAGGCGAAGCGACGAGTGGTATATGCTCGTGTATATATATATATATATATATATATATATATATATATATATATATATATATATATATATATATATATATATATATATATATATATATATATATATATATATATATATATATATATATCTATATATATACACACACACACACACACACACACACACACACACACACACACACACACACACTGTGCAGGATATGTCATGCTGTTTTTATGACATGTTTTTGTTTTCTTTGTTGACGTTTGTATTATTTAATGTGACAGCTGTTTAACGATTCCTCAAATTGCTTATTGAAGTTGATGTGAGTGTTTTAGAAATCAAAGGTATTCAAATTCCACATGGAGTGCATTTATTATTATTGATTGTTTATTTGTTTATTTCACATTTATTGCACAAAATGACTGTGAATAAGAATTTTGTGTTTTTTTTTTTTTTTAACATTATCAATAAATTAATCCACATCCATATCCCTATCCACATCCACAGACTGATGTTTTCTGTATTACTGTTAATAAGATGTATAATCATCTTGTTCCAAGAATATTTTGAACGTGCTTCTGGTTAACAAGGTCTTGTTAAAAGACGAAATGAAACACGACGAGTGATAAATAAATCCACTTGATTTTCAGGAAGCAATCCGATCTGATCCGACACGACTGTCTTTCGGAAAATTGCAAACATTCGACGCTCATGCGATGCTTTATCGATATGAAAGGTCGGAGTTGACATCACGCATCTTACTCGTGGCTTCGCCCGATTTGCTTGATAACGGCCTGAACTTTAACTCTCTCCATGACGCCCCAATCCGATCTGACATGTCAGGTTGAATGAGATCGCATCGTATCTGTGCCGTTGAGCTTGATAAAAAAAATCGACCCCTTTCGCGTCGCAAAGCGTGAATTCCATATCTCGCTGCGTCCTTGGCCAATCATTGAGGATGAAGATTGATCACTGAATCCGAATCCATCACTCCCGAAAATAAATGCAACGATGTCACGAGGATGTTCGGTTTGAAAGGTTAAAAATTGTTGTCAAAAATAAAAGTTGTTCGGATGATGCACCTCCCTGTGTGGCTGGTTCCTGGATCGAGTCCAGGTGACCTCCAATTCTCTGATTAATTTGATCATACAGACCAGACAGCTCGAAGGAGCTGCTGTGCCCCGTGCAGCAACCACACTCTGAGATACCAGCAGTGTAACCTGTTGTCTAGGGATACCCGAGAAGAACAGACCACTTGTTATCCGCAGTTTACATGCCATTGTATGTAATTCGAGGCTCGTGGAGGAGCTAAAAGTAGAAAAGCTAAAACTTACTAAATAGAACGGTCGACAGAGAGGAGAAGGGGTGGGGGGGGGGCACGCCAACAGGAGGGAGGAGGGCCAAATATAGGGAGAAATTTGTTCAAGATGCCAGCAATACCTCGCATGTGTTTGTGGTCGAAAGCCTTGATGATGATGTTTATTATTACCATTTAATGTTCACCTGCTAATGTTTGCAGATGGGATACTCGGCTTTGCATCCTTCCAAGGGACGGTACGTTTTATGATACACAATGCCCCACCTGCAACAGCAAGGTACCAATCCGACACTTTATAGTCAGGTCGGGAATCGAATCCAGACTTGACAGCTCCAAGGTGAGTGCAGTGTCCCTGCACCATCCTTCGGACATTGGAACCGTGTACAATAAAAAGAAAGTGAGGTTCGAGTCTGTGTCTGGCCTCCGTGGCTACATTGAAGATGACCGTCTCAGGTTAATTCTGCTCTCTGTTGAAAGGCAGTGATATGAATTATTAAATCAAGATGTAATCCATAAGTAGGTGAGATGGGCAGGAAAGCTCAGACTCCTTTAAACGGTCCAGTCTCGGTTTGACTTTGAGTCCCGACTCGCTGATGAACTGGTGGCTGCTTCGCCAGGCAGCACGGGTTGCCTCTTTCAGTGCGCCCTCCTCCGGATGAATGCCAAGCCGGCTGTCCCATCTGCTTACATCGGTTTGTTTAGCCACATGACACCTGCCCAAATTCCAAACTCTTCCCTGCGTGACAGAGAAGCGACCGTTGCGTGGTCGAAACGTTCACGACTTGGCGTGAGCATCCTCGAATACATATGACTTCCGTGACGCGCATCATGTCGCAATATTATGAAGCGCCTTGAGCCGTTAGCTCAGTTGTTCAAACAGAAGTTCGAACTGAAAAGAACTAAAGGGGTCCATCGGTATATTTTTGAGAGTCGGCCTCGTAATTAAGATCTTGATTGTGGTTGTGTATACACCTGCTGGCTTCATCGCTGCAAGGTGTGTGTGTGTGTGTGTGTGTGTGTGTGTGTGTGTGTGTGTGTGTGTGTGTGTGTGTGTGTGTGTGTGTGTGTGTGTGTGTGTGTCACATTGAACATGCACCCTCGGTGCATGTCCTGCAGGAAGGTTCGCAACACTCATGGTGACTCGGGAGCTTCGACTGCCAGTCGAAAATCCATCCACGTGGTTCCTTATACGTACATGGCATGTGGAGGAGAAATCCGCAACGTTTCATCAGCAACGGTCAAACATGCAAAGCATTCAAAGTTCCACGATACACTGAACAGAATTATTTTCCTTTCGCTCTCAATACATGTCTACAGATAAGTTAAAACACCACCCGGGCTCGCGCTGTGGTCACGGAACGCTTGCGTTGTTGCACGACATGAAAAAGCCATCACAGAGGCAACGCCGCACCAGGCAAACGTATATTTCATGGTTTTTTGGTGCGGGAAGCGAAGAGGATGCTATATGGCTCGAGGCTTTAGTGAGCCCAACGGCGCGAGAACGATTGCTCCTGCGTCGCCGGCAGCCCCCGCAGCGCACGGCCCACGCAAGGTGCCCTTGGCCGACGCTTCCAACAGGGGCTGTCCCGTCCCCACGCCCCCGCGCTTAGCAACCGTCTCTCCCGATCCCTCCCCATCCTGCCGCATCTCTTGTGCTGTGAGCGCTCGCTCCACGGCGTTGCCATGGCTACCAGGGCGGCGATGCCCGCGGGAGGCGCCTCGTGCTTCCCGCTGCTCCGACGCGTGCGCGCACGACTGCGCGTGCGGGCGCAGATCCCGTTCGGCTTACGATTAGCGTGTTTATAAACAGCGTGCGATGATACGCTAACACAAGCCTTCTGCACACGCACAGCCACTATATCTTACTAAATATACATGCTCCGTCTGTCCTCGGCTCTGTGTTAAATATAGAAAATTTTTTTTATATCCATTCCTGTTTTATCTTTCTGCACAATTACCTCCTTGGAGACAAATCAGACCACCTCCCCCCCCCCCACCCCTATGCTCTCCCCACTACCTTGTTAATGATGGAAGAATGTGAATAATAATCAGAAACATGTTTCATTTGAGTACATGATATTACTGATACAGGCAGGGCCGGGGGAGGCGAGAATCTCAAGCTTACTTACGTCACTGCATCGGAGATGAATCGTCGTCGATTTAATACACAAAACGCGTAAAACACACAAAACGTGTAAATCACGCAAACACACACAAAATGTGTAAAACCACGTAAAACGCAAAACACCTAAAAGATGTAAAACACCAAAAATGTGTAAATCACGCAAAACACACAAAACGTGTAAATCACGCAAAACACACAAAACGTGTAAAACCACGTAAAACGCAAAACGCGTAAAAGATGTAAAACACCAAAAACGTGTAAATCACGCAAAACACACAAAACGTGTAAATCACGCAAAACACACAAAACGTGTAAAACCACGCAAAACACACAACGCGTAAAAGATGTAAAACACCAAAAACGTGTAAATCACGCAAAACACACAAAACATGTAAATCACACAAAATACACAAAATGTGTAAAACCATGTAAAACGTAAAACACGCAAAACGCGTAAAACACGTGAAACGCTCAAAACACACGAAACGTGTAAAACGCGTAAAACCCGCAAAACACACAAAACGTGTAAAACACGTAAAACGCGTAAAACGCGTAAATCACGCAAAATACACAAAATGTGTAAAACCATGTAAAACGTAAAACACGCAAAACGCTCAAAACACACGAAACGTGTAAAACGCGTAAAACCCGCAAAAGACACAAAACGTGTAAAACACGTAAAACGCGTAAAACGCACAAAACGCACAAAATGTGTAAATCACGCAAAACACACAAAACACGTAAAACCCGCAAAACACACAAAACACGTAAAACGCACAAAACACACAAAACGTGTAAATCACGCAAAACGCGTAAACTGCGCAAAACACGCAAAATGTGCATAATGTATAAAATACGTAAAATGCATAAAACATGTAAAACGCGTAAAACACGCAAAACGCGTAAAACACGCAAAACGTGCAAAATGTATAAAACACACAAAATGCATTAAACCACGTAAAACACAAAACACGTAAAACACACAAAATGCGTAAAACACGCAAAACACACAAAATGCGTAAAACACGCAAAACACACAAAACGCGTAAAACATGCAAAACACACAAAACACGTAAAACATGCAAAACAAGCAAAACACATAAAATGCGTAAAACACGCAAAACAACCAAAATGCACACAACACGCAAAACACACGCAAAACGCACAAAACGCGTAAAACATACAAAACGCGTAAAACGTGCAAAACACACAAAACGTGTGAAACATGCAAAATGCGTAAAACATGTAAAACATGCAAATTGCATAAACACACACAAACCACGTAAAACACGCAAAACGTGCAAAATGTGTAAAATGCGTAAAACACGCAAAACACACAAAACGTGCAAAATGGAAAAACACGTAAGATACGTAAAACATATAAAACACGCAGAACACTTAAAATGCGTAAAACATGCAATATGCGTAAAACACGCAGAACACGTAAAACACGCAAAATGTGTGAAACACGTAAAATGCATAAAACATGTAAAACACACACAACACGCAAAACACCAAAAACACCCAAAACATGCAAAATGTATAAAACGCCTAAAATGCGTAAAACACACAAAACACTTAAAATGCGTAAAACACGCAAAATATGTAAAACACGTAAAACGCATGAAACATGCAAAACACGCAAAACTCGTCGTAAAATGCGTAAAACACGCATGATCGAGCTACAGAAACCAAGGGTGATCAGGGAGCACAGTCCGATGCAGAAGCTTCACTTTTATTTGTTGGCTATTTGCTTTATTTTATTCTCATACATCAATATTGGTCCTCAAATTTCGTGATCACCTTTCGTATAGCTGTGGAGTCTCAATACTGTTGTGCATCCCATATTGTCTCAGACCAGTGAGGTGTGGAACACTATTAGTACACCCCTTCCATTAATGGGACTACAGGACAATGAAGGCACCCTTTTTGCAGTGATATGCTCCCTGCGACTGGAGCAGTGTGATGCTCATGACAGTCCTTTCAAAGAAACCTCGTCTCAGCGCTTGTGATGCTACCGATGAGCATCACTCGTGCTTCTCGTCCAGTCACGTACCATTCACACTTGTACGAACTCCACGACACTCGAGGAATTATAAAGGACCTTTTTCCAAAAAGGAATGACTTTAAGGTGGTGGAACAAGAAGCCATTGTTTAGCATTTTGAACGGTCTTCATTGCCAAAGCGTGTAATGCACGTAACGCTCCCGCAAAGGACCGCCAGGCATGCAAGCAGCGTGTCCGTGCGTGTGTACCATGTGTGCTCCCAAATTGGCGCCTTGTCTCTTTTCTCCTCGCTGCTTTGGCTTTCGCATGCTTAGTCTCAAACTTCATGTAGCATGATAACGACGAATTTCCGAAGGGATCCGTTGAGGTCTACCTGCTGCAGCATTTCTATTAAAGGTATAAACGCCTATTTTTGAGGTCATTCATTCATTTATATTGTGCATCTAGTTTTGCTGGAGTGAGCGATCACATGTACTGTGTATGCATGTATGTATGTAGGTATGTATATATTGTTACGGTTCTTGGAACCGTATGCGTACAAACATACAGTTGTCCTGAAGTCAGTTATTCCATTAAGTATAGATACATGTGGATAGATCTCTACCTTTGGTGTAGTGGGAAGACACTGGGGTGCATTGCGATGGCTTTTAGTTAGGTTTATAAATCATTTCTCCCCTTTTATTTTGAACCACAGTACCTTCCTCTCGCTTTCGGAGGCAAAATCTTTGTGCAGTACCTTTTGGCGAATCCAGACACGCGTGGAGTGGGCGGGCTTCCCGCATGGCCGAAACCCTGCCCAGAAAGGGCGGACCCATGGAAGCCCCGTCCAATCAGGATGGACAATGACGTCAGCTTCACCAAGGCCCCTCCCCGCTGAGGGAGATCTTTAAATTACGAAGCAACCCTGAGAGCGAGGAGTGTTGGAGTGAGAGCGTTGGAGTGAGGAGCGTTGGAGTGCGGAGTGTTGGAGTGCGGAGCATTGGAGTGAGGAGCGTTGGAGTGAGAATGGTTGGAGTGAGACAGTTCGTCGGCTGGTAGCGGAAGAAAGGAGGAAGGTCATAGAGTGGTTGCACTCTTTGGGGGTCATTCGTTTTGAGTGTGAGAGTTGGGAAGACCACGACCCGACCTTCACTGGGTCTCTCATTGGGTCCTGTCTGCAGCCCTGATCCCCGCCTCAGACTCTGCTCTACTCGACCCGGGCTCCTTCGCAGACACTGTCTCCACGCGTGCGGCCGTGGACCGAGCCGCACGACCATTGACAGGTGCCGCACCACGGAGCATCCCTTCCCTCCAACGTTCAGGTACCCGAAAGAACTGCGACCTCAGCTCACCTCCCTCTCTGGCTGCGGGGGTCCTTTGCCATACATCTGGGTTTATTTTCATCTGAGTGCGTCTGAGTGTGTGGCGCCGTCTTTAAGTAGAATTGAATCAGTGTTTTTATTTGATCATTGTAAATCTTGCCTGTATTCTCACGATAAGTCTGCTCTGTGTCCTTCTTTTGTAAGTTGATTTTAAATAAATTATTGTAGAAATGTTCCCAGTTCGTTTTTGTCTTTTCCTTCATTGGTCCAGCATGGTTCGGATCTGAGTTTAGCCGGATCTTTATCCCCGATAATCTGTTCATTCTTGCCGGTACGTTCTTGGCAGGTCTGCTCGGTTGCATCCGATCCGGAGTTGGTAGTTGGTTCTCTGCCATAGTTGGTAGAGTGATCCAGTTCGGGCAAGGCGTACCGAGGGCGTGGTTCCCCTGTAGTCAAAACTGCATGGTTAATTAGGTAAATTGTTTCTGGACAAAAAGACCCTATGCCACGCGGTGGAGGTATTGGCGTCCACGGTCGGTTAAGCGACCCGCCGTGTCAGGGAATTATCTGTGAGTGACGGCCTACAATTCCGGAAGTCTGGTGGGAGACGTCGTAACTTCCCCCACCTCATGCTCATTCTCGCCACCGGACCCCGGCCCACAACAGTTTGGTAGTCAGGAGCGGGATTCGAACCCCTCCGCCTCCATAGAAAAATTTATGGGATTCGGACCAGGGGTGTGCTTGGCAACCCCCCCCTTTCCCTCCGAAATTAAGAGCAGGATCCAAATTTTATTTGATTCTCGGTACGGACCATGGCGGACCAAGATGGACTGGTACAGGTGGGTTCTGAAATAATGTTGGAGGAATCCGTGGATAAGGACAACACCTGTGAGGGAGATCTTTCCCTGCAGCCAAACCCAGAGGTATCAATGGGGCAACGGCGACAATGCCGGAGCTCCCTCTCCATCAAATTTCCCCCATGGAGGACCGAACGATCCCTGTCGGATCCGCGCCCGATCGTGGCAGATCGGCTTCGCAAAAGCCAGTTGACATGAGCCAGTTCGTGGAAATACGAACATACATGGAAAACCGAATAGGAAGTGATATGGAAACACTGAGAGGTGAAATGCAAAACATGGGAATGAATGTACAAAACCAACAGAGGAGTGATATGCAAACGCTGAAGGCGGGTCAGGAGGAAATGAAAGCGGAGCTGGCAAAGGTGAAGGGTGAAATGCAAAGCATGAATCAGAAAATGGTGAATGAGATCAGGACTGTACATGGGGAAAAGACCGAGTCAAGGGGGAATGTGGAGGCTGTTCGGACCGCGATGACGACGGGCAAGGTCGAGGTGACGAGTGACGCCGCGATAATTAAGGGAGAAACCTGTAAACTCGGACAGGGGATGACGGAAATAATAAAAGAGACGCAGGAATTAGAAGAGGTGGATGAATTGTACGAAATTAAAGAGGAGCACACACACATAGAACTAGTAGGGGACATTGGAGTTGAGCTTGTGGAATGTTTTGAGACCCAGTGCGAGGGTCAGATTAACCTCCCGCAGGAGCAAAGGGAGACGGTATGCTCCCTGGAGGCAGGAGACGGGAGACGTGGGTCGTGTAACTGACGGGGTTATTGCGGAAACCGCGCCGGCTCCACGGGACGCTGCGTGCGAGGTCCGTTCCGTATTTTGCGAATGGCCCAAGTGCATGTGTTTGCGTGGTCGGGAGCCGGCGTTAAAACGCTCTGCGCCTGGTGCAAGACCGGAGCGCGGATGGCTAAAATGGAGGCCAATTGAGGGGTCGAGTGACCTTGGAAAGCATGCGTCCCCATGTGAGCACGTGTACGGAGACCGACATGCTGCGAGCTGCGAGTGTTGTTCGCGGGACGCGCGGAACGAGTCCCGACGACACCTCTGGGCCCGTCGGCATGGCAAGCCGCGTGGAGCGGTCCGTGTGCGAGTGACGTCATCGGCAGGGATCGCAGCACGAAGGCCAGGTGAGTAGCGCATGGTGGCTCACATGGTGGATGGCCCGAAAGCGAGCGTTTGGTGCAATTAACGGGGTGACGTTACGCTCGTATGTATCAGCCAAACGAAGGGGATGAGCGAGTTGTAAACCGCCTCCCTGGAGACGCAAGGCTGGCAGAGCCTTGCCACGAGTAGACGATCCCTGGCCAGGATGTAGCAAACATCCTCGTCGGGGGCAAAGGAGCACTCGTTAGGGGAAGGGTTTAGCGTTAGATCGACCGGCCTCATGGTGCATGGACAGGCCTCCATGGGGCCCGGTAACACGAGTTAGGGGAATTTAGGGTAGAATTTAGAATGGATTGGAGACATGGAGCGTGTAGTGGGGACGTAGCTTCGCAATAGAATTAAATGGAACATGCATTAAAATAAGGGATGACGGCAAGCACGAGGTAGTTAGGGGAACGTCGCTGGTAGAGCGTCAGTGTTGGAGTGAATTGGAAAATATACGGTGAGTGAACGTGGGTCAGTGGTCCCGAGTGTGAATGGAGTGAATGTGGAATGCATGGTGTGAACGAATGATTGGGGGGAGGAGTGAATCCCACCCAAGGGAACCTGGGGTTAGTGTAATGTTAGTTAAATTAACCAAAATGGATGTCGGTTTGTTGTTGGTGTCGAACAAAGGCACGAAACCTTTTGAAGGGTGCAGGAGTCTATTGACTGGCTGAGAGCGTGGCTGTTGAAATATGCGTACTGAGTAGAGGGCATCCTGGGAACCGAAGTAGTCGGCCAGAGTAGGCCATGGGTCCAAGGGACCGAGTTAGTGTAATGGGCATGGGTAGCCCACGGAAATGGGACCCGGAGCACCAAATGCCACGTGGTCATCGACGGGGAAGATGCCAGGAAGGGCATCCCCCACGTTCATAAGGAGTTGGTAGGCTCGGAGACAGCTTCAGCAACCCAGGGGTGCCGAAGATCAAGTTAGGCAGATGGGTATCCCTGCCAATGGAGCCACGCTGCCCAGCCACGAAATTGTGTAAGGGCACGGGAGAAAATTTGCGGGCCAGGCCCAAATTAATAACGAACACCAACACAGGTGATGGGAATTGTGGTTGCTAGAACCAATAGTTTAAAGAGACAGGTGTGTTGAAAAGCCCTGGGGGTAGTTTAACGTTTAATAAATGCTGGGATAGATAGGAAATGTGTACCCCTTCACACCATCCATCCCTTCGCTGTCCGTGGGCCGCTGGACTCACCTTGGTAGTTTCTGAAACCTATGGGAGTTATTCTGAGGCTCCATTGGGCCTCGAGACAGATTCACTAGTCTCTTCCTCAATCCCCTAACAAGGAATCTTAGGGATTGGGAGTAGATAGTTTGGACAGGTTAGCCGAACAAAGTCGATAATGGGGTCAGGGACACACGCAATTATAAAATGTAAAATAAAATAAAAAGTCGAAATTTCGTTTTTTTTGTTACAAGCGAATGGGGGTGGGTATGGACAAGGACAGGGATAGGCGATAGGTTGGGGAGACCGTATGGTAGGTCCGAGCCCGTCTTCGGTCTGTATATACTGTATATGTATATATATATATATATATATATATATATATATGTACTGTATATCTATATATGTACTGTAGATATGTATATATGTATATATTGTTGAAGATATGGGGATGGGGGTGCTTCGGACGCGTGCGTCAATCACTGTCCGCAACCAGTTTGTGTTTTCGCACCCTACTCTCGACAGCCAAATGTTACCTATTCGGCGCCACCCTAACCACCGCCCTCTCCGGGGTTATAACGCCCGCTGGTTCGGCACAGACCTCGGGTCACGCGTCTCGAATCGCGATACCAACGTACCCCTGGACCTTACCAGTTGGGGAAATAGACCCCGGTTACAGACTGGTGTTGTCAGAGACCGAGCAGAGTCTACCAGTCTATAACCATCTTGATTTTTATATCCAAATCGAGCGGGATCGTTCCTCGACGCGGCACAAGTTAATTCAAAGCCACAACTTCATACGAATCAACCAGATTTATTGGGGACATCGGGGAACATGACACAAGCAAAGCATTCACAACAATGTTATAATTAATCTATAACCCATTCTTAACTCGGGAGCTACGGATTACGGGTTTCGAAGGGGACCCTAACGAGATATACCTTAAACGACATGCAGACAAGACATGGACAGCATGGAGACAAGACACAGAGTACTTTGTGATGTTTCATGGACGAGAGGAAAGTGTCAAAGGCACGAATGTGGCTCGTGACAAGCCATTGTCCACGGATTCGAGCGCCCAAGCTCAAACACGCCGTGTGGCAAGATGGCGCTCGCTGTCCTTTTGTCGCACCGCCCACATACGCGGCCTCCGCGTGTTCTGACCCCACGTGAGGTTGACGGCACAAGACCGTCAGATCGATGGTGGGTTTCAGCTGGTTTCGCACAAAGTCCAGTATACAAGTCCAGGCCTGGCCTGTTCACCAGATGAGATCACCCAAAGCCTGTTCACCCAAATTGAGGTGTTGGGCTCCGGCAGGCAGATCGGCAGGCCGATCGACAAACGTGTCGAGGACCTTCTCATGAAAGTCAATCGCCGACTCGATGTGCAGGCCGCCTCGAGTCGTTTCTCCTGCCTCCTTCACGATGCAGATCGCAGACAGACACAGCCGTCCCCTACACAGCAGATCACGACCCCCACCAGTCGTTTCTCATTCAGCCGAGGGCAGTCTCGGCACGCTCAGGTTCAGTTTTCTCTCCCGGCCGATTCACCACTGCCTTTCCTTTTCTCGCTCGTCTCGAAGCCCACTGGCTCCTCCCTTCAGTTTCACTTCCTTCTTAAGGCCACTCCCCCTCTCAGCGCTGGGCGGGGACTATTGTCCGGAAAGAGAAGGAAGAAGAAGAACCTCTCGGTACACCACCACTGCACAAACAAATAACAGTCTGTGACATCTCCCGACACACATGCAACGTCAAATTACCGAACAACTTGGCTAAACATGCATTTAATGGGGGATCTGGGCTAATCCTATATTTAATAACACACGTAGGGTCACTTCCGTAACAATATATATGTATATATATATATTTATATATATATATATATATATATACACATTTATGTACTGTATAGATCCATATATATATATATATATATATATATATATATATATATATATATATATATATATATATGTGGATATATATATATATATATATATATATGTGGATATATATATATATATATATATATATATATATATATATATATATATATATGTATATGTATATGTATATGTATATATATATATATATATATATATATATATATATATATATATATATATTAATATATATATATATATATATATATATATATATATATATATATATATATATATATATATATATATATATATATATATATATATATATATATATATATATATATATATATATATATATATATATATGTCGATATATATATAAATATATATAATATATATATATATATATATATATATATATATATATATATATATATATATATGTCGATATATATTTATATATATATATATATATATATATGTCGATATATATTTATATATATATATATATACATATATATATATATATATACATATATATATATATATATGTATATATATGTATATATGTATATGTATATATATATATATATATATATATATATATATATATATATATATATATATATATATATATATATATATATATATATATATATATGTTGAGATCCAGGTGAGGTCCACAGTGATTAAGGTCAAGCTTTGTTCATCACCGATCTTGGTAGAGAAGGGTTTATTACACATCAGACATATGCATATGGAGACAACAGGCTTTGAACACAATAGTCCACCCAGCCTAATCCTCTGGTGAACGGTCTTTCGGTACTGCCTTATATTCAATTTACTGCGACCTTTGAATGACTGTGTGTCAAAGAGGATTTATTACCATTCATTAATCTATTGCATTCTCCTGTCAGTACTGCTGATAAGAGAGCACAGAGAGTGCAGAAACAACACCCTTGATTCCCTTAAAGAATTTTAAAAGGTAGCCTCCTACATGTTGTTTGGGCCTTAACAGTTCTGGGCAGTAGTCCAACAGATTCCAGGTAGCTCAGCTGCCCGATTAGCAAGGTCATTCAAACGGTCGACAAGGCCAGCTGTGTTGTAACAATGTCAAAACAAGTTCCTTGACAGTGCACAGATAAACTAATGGGAAGATTTATCCTTTCCCTCTTTCCAATTGAAACTCAAGAGTTTTAACCAAACACTAGTAGACATGTTTGGTTGCTGTTAGAGTACATACAATCCCCGACATTTCCCTCCTCTTGTTTCTTTGAAACATTTGCAAAAGAAACTACAAATGAAGAAAAGGAGCATCCGCAGGCCGGCAGGTCAGCAGATAGCAACCTCCAGTGGGTGGCCATCCTTAGGTTTAGCTCCAGATGGTCCAAAACGGTCAGGAGTTCCACCTGCGCACCCTAGCCCAAAAGGGGGTTCCTACCCACTTTCCAACCGGTCCACTAACACCCCAAGTCTTCAACAAGGGAAATCGGGAAATATCGCAACATTTAAACATAGAATATAAGGAAGCCAAGCACTCCCAAAAGCTGTTCGTACAAGAATTGCTCATGGCTAAACAAGAATGAAGTTATACAGGAATATACGTTCCATTAAGTATTTGATTACATATTGCCGCTTAATGGACTTCATGAGCAACAAGTAAGGCAGTGTTAAAGTATATAAATGTAATGTTCTTTATGAACAAAGCAAAAGAATATTTGATAAACTACAAGCCAGAGTATAATGAAGGCACAACTTGCCAGCAATTACCAACAAGGCAAATCAAATGGTATTTCTACCGAGCCCTTCAATTGGTGCAAGCAACGAAAGACATTCGTCCAATGTGAGTTGAAGCAATTGTTCATCACTCGGAGGAAGCCAGAGTAATGGATCGGCGACTACTGCAAGGTTACAATATGTTTCATTGTTCGTGGGTTGGGGTGACATGGGTGGGGTACATAGTATTTAATGGGGGGGGGGGTAGGTGTAAGTGCAGGGAGGTTTGAGGAGGGCAGCAGTCCAGCAGTGTTCACCGGAGCCATCACCGTCTGTACTGGCTGGGTACTGGGCTTTGTTGTCCATCCTGAAAAACACTTTCCAATGGCCTTTTGGGCAATTACCTTGAAAACCATCAGTAATATAAAGGCTGCCACGATGATTATCAGGATTGTTATAAAAAATCTTAAAACACTTCCTCCCCAACCCCCAAACAATCCCTTTAACCAACTACTCATGTTATCATTACTGTAATCTTTATTTGCTCGCATCTTTTCTTATGTGACCCGCGAGGTCATTAATGTTTTCTGAATTATCTGGGATGTACGTACAACACTCTTTGCCAATTACAGCACATGTTCCCCCTTTCTCAGCTAGAATCATGTCTAAAGCTATTCTATTTTGCATTACAGTAGTCCTTAATGCGACCAGCTCCGCGCTAATTTTTTCAAACCCATCAGCGGTATCGTTTCCCATTATTTCCAATGTTGATGCCATGCTGATAAGTTCTCTTCCTGCCACCCAGGCCCCATATCGGGGGAAAATTATCATTGCTGCATATGCCCCATCTGATATCGCTCTCTTACGTCGTGTTTGATCTATCCCAGAGAATGGGCCAGTGATCAAACGCATGTGCGGAATGACGTAAGCTAGATAACATGAACCGCCCCATTTGTTTGGCAGCCATGGGTAGGCTCTATACCCACACACAAAATATGTGCCATTAGATGCAACCTTCGGATATGTTCCATTCTCTCCCTTCCTGTTGGCTGGTAAGTCATTTATCTCTATTGATATATTACAAGTGGAGTTCCCTGCCTGAAATCTGGCATGAGGCTTTGTCCAAGTAAGGCAGATAAACCCCATACGCTTATATGTGATTCTGAAGTACGGAGGTCTTTTCTTTAAATTAAAAGGAGGGTACCACGCACCTGTAAAGTCTACACATGATGAGTTACCGGTTGTTTTAGTCAAATTAAAATTGTTGTACCAAGCAGCACCACAATAGTCTATTTCCTCAAATGGGATCACAGATAATGGCAAACCCGTTTGTGAGGAGTGCGGGAGATAAGCACACACCCAGCACTTAGTCTCATTACTCAATGTAGCATATTTGTGCGACAAAAGTAAGAATGTATTTATCCCATGTACTCCCAACTCATGTAAATGTTCAGTGTGGTTCCCAATTGCTCTTTTCCCCCTCTGTTGGATGGGTTGGATTGTCCAGTTGTCAATTTGCCCTTCCACTTCCCAGCTTCCCATCCAGAAGGCAATTATAGCAACTAGGATTTGCTGTAATGGGTTCATTCTTGCACAGCCTCCTCCTCTGCTGGGATGGCAAGTTTGCAGTGTGAAAAGTGTATCCAAGCAGGCTTACCTTCACACTTGAAAGTTCGTTGAGTAATCAGTAATACCTGGAAGAGTCTTCCCCAGGGCGCCCCTCGGCCAGAACACCTTGTTGGCTCCTCAGCTGGTGGGGGGTCGAGTCAGGTTGTGGCCCCATATCGAGGTCCTCGGGGTCTTCCTCCCTGAGTTCGCTGTTAATTATTATGATGGCCTGGGTGAGGGGTGAGGCTTCACAGCATTTCTTTAGACAAATGGAAATGAGACGTTTGATCAGAAATACTCCAAAAATGATTCCCATGATGATTAGGATTGCTGCCCCTACCAGGCACAGTAACCAGTCTCCCCAGTCATGAAATATAGATCTCCACCCTGCGTAACCCTCCTTGCGTTCCACTCGATCGCTAGTGAGAGCTTCAAGCCTTATTGGTGAAAACACCTATAAGTGAAATGTGTTCTTCTCCGGGAGGTTACTGTATTTTCACAAGATTTCACAACTGTACTCCAAAAGGGTTCTTTCGGGGCCCATGGAACTTGGGTAATTAGAGATGCGTGTTGACCCCATATGAATCCTATTTGTGCAAAGTGCCCCCGCTGGGTTTTATCTTGCGTTTTGTTCTGCCAAGCCACTTCTGTCTTTTCTGCATTTTCTGACGTCCCCCCTCCCAACAGGTTTTGTCATAGCATAAGACCATCTAATCGATTTTATTTCCTCGTTTCGTTCTATCAAATTGTAAGTTTCCTCGGCTTGGACGCAAGACAGTTCTATGAGCTGCTGTGGCTGGATGGTTGTCAGCCCTCTGGAAATGAGTGGTGCGGTCTTGCCAGGTTCCTTTGAAAATATCTTTACCTTATCTAGTTCTTGGTTGTATGTTTTCCCCAACCTTGCATATTCACCTGCTTCCATTCTTTCTCCAGCCGCTCCCCTCCTATGTCGCTGTGGGGTTGGTACTGGTTCATTTCCGTGTCCCCCTTTGCCACGGAGGTGTATATGGTTTCTTTGGCTTGAGTGTGTTAGTGTGTTGCCTAGTGATAGGTCCCCCCCCATAAAGGAGTAGTGTCAGTACCAGGAGTTGCATGTTGTGTCGTCAAAGGTTCTGTCACTGTCTCCGTTACTACAAGGTTTACAGCATGCCACTGCACTGAACACTGCAGTCAACTGCAACATAATGACAAGTATTTGTGTAAAAGATTATTTTTAAATGATACCTCCGTACGAGGCTCCCACCATGACTCGAGCTTGCAGGACTGGAAGTTGCTCTGGGTGCGTGGTGAGTGGATGTGAAGGCCGAAGACCTTACTGTACACTACTGTAGATTTTGATCAGGCAAGCATACCTTCCATCCATCTCCTTGTCTGACGGCCTGTAAAGTGTTCTGGTGTTCGTTGCCCCATCTTGTGGTTCTGGGGCGCATCTCAATCTGTTCACCATTCTTCCTAACTCCCCTGCACTATGTCCGTTACTAACTGCCATTGAGATGTGCGGTGTTAGTCCTTCTCTGTGCTTCATTAGTTCGCGCTCTCTGGCGGTTTGTTTCACCTCCACCGCCGCTCCTTCCTTCCCGATCCATCGGTTGGTTGTCATCAGAGAGCGTTTGACGGTGTAATCTCTATGTGCTTTGGCCACGTATTCATAATCCTGCCCTGTTTCATCGTAGTAGACAGTGAGTGCAGTGCAAAGCCAATTCCATTCCTTCCAGATCGATGTCGTTGCTAAGCAACCATTCCTCTACATCCCTTTAATTCCGCTTATGCTTCCCAAATCCAATGAATTTATCCTGACAGATAGAGGCTCATATAAAGACAACAGACATGCTTTTCTGTCCGCTTCCAGACAAACAGCTCGACCCCGACAGGCAGAGAATCGAAACGTTCCCTCGTCAAGGCCCACGATGGCTGCGTGTTCAAACAGCACGAGCTCCGCCCGTAAATTTCCCCAAAAACACCGCTATCCTCATCAGTGCGGAGCCTACCAAACGTCCTTGTTCTTGGATGTCTGACATGTAAACAAGGACAAATGTGTCCAAGAGCCACGTCCTAAAGGTTTTGTCTTCACCAGAAGAAGAATAATAAGAAGAACAACGCGGAGCTCTCTTAGAGCCGGCGTTCACTACGCGAGACGCGGCTAAAAGATAAACCCACATTAAATAAAATCCCTTCCTTGTTCAAAGCATTTAAAATCCCCCTGTCCATCCATCCTAAATCCCTCGGTCCTGCGCCTCTTCCGCGTCTCTTTTTTTTATTTTTTATTTTTTTTTATTTTCGGTCACGAAGCCCAATCAACAACAACAACCAGAACAAACATATATATTACAGCCTTGTTTCAAAGCATTGTCGCTTCCATGTTTCGATAGCGCGTGCACTCGCCTCGAAACAAAAATCGAGCGATGCTTTGAAACGTCAACGTTAATGTCCTTATTAATTAATTTTACCACAAAGCTATCTCTTTAAAATCTAGTTTGTCCACCATTTTCAAGATCAGCCGCCTTGAGAAATTCTCGTACATTGCTCGACACACAGGCACGTTCACAGCAGGGTGTTAATTGCACTTTCAAGTTTGACAAAGCGCGCTGGGCCCATGCGTGATTACGTCATCACGCACTCACATGAGCAATACGTCTTATCAGCGCGTTGGTTTTTACGATCAAACTCACGTAACAAATATTTGACGACATCTCAAATACGTTCGTTTTAAATCGGAATTTTTACAGAATGCTATGAAGGGCGTCCCCAAACTTTGTAAAATGTGCTAATCCATCTCGTAAACCCTCACGATAAGCTGTCCTTCGACGGGACGATTTCGTGCTTTCGTCGCGCCCGTTAAATCCGACGGCACGTCACGTGACTCGCAAAACCCCATAAAATAATTTTTTTTTTCCCCAGATTTACGAAAATCAAGTATAAAACATGCTTAATGACCCCAACAATGAAACAGAATTGAAACTGACGTTAAAACGAACCCGTAACGTCGATCAGCCTTACGAAACATGCAAAGTGGAAACAGAACTGAATTTGAATTTTAAATCAAAATGATGCTCCGTGGAGACCATCCATTTATCACGTACGTACAGTGTTCAAAGCCAAAACAGCATACAGAGTTTATCGGACCATGAGAAAACCCGAACGTTGGTCCATTTGACATCCCACAGCACGAGTACTGTAGGGAATTCTCACACATAATCCCCAAACTGTCTGCTGAAGTGGTTTTAATTATTCAATTCCCCATCGAGTTCACTCACAGACACAGACACACACACACACACACACACACACACACATACACACACATAAACACACACACACACACACACACACACACACACACACACACACACACACACACTCTCAAAATGACATTTTCCCATCACTGAATTAACAACACGTGCAGAATCGGTCATCATCGTCCTTCCTCCGGATTTGGTGTGCGCAATTCACCTCGTCCAAAGTCTTCACATTTACGATGACGACCAATAATTATTTCCATACAAACATACAAGTTGTTCCACACATACAAGTTCCAGGTTGGAACACTCAACTTACATCTAACACAAAACTCAACCTTCCCCACCACATTGTATTCACAAATACATCCAAATAGGTAACTCTACAAACAGCCCTTCTCCTGGCTCATTAACTTTGTGTTTTTTCCCGTTGGTTCAAGATTCCCTCTGAATCAAATCGCTTACGTCCTGTCTCACTTTGTGACTCTGTTAGCCACGCTGCAAACGCTCTCCAGTGTTTTCCACTTTCACCGGTAACTTTAAGTGTTGTTCCTTTGGGTAACTCTATGTTCTTTGCAGAGTTATTCCCCATCTTATGTTCTTAACTTGTCACCAGCCTAAAGCTTTAGTCTTGTCTCCTTTTATCACGGGATCAAAATCCCCCTTTCTTGCATACCGCCTGATAGCTTTCTTTCCTCTCTTTAATGTGCAGGATCAAAGTCCCGCTCTACTCAATCGCCTTTAGCCTTCTCTCTTATGGACGGGCCTTTAACCCTCCCCTTTATGGTACAGGATTCCAACCATCTTTCCTCGTTTCTACAGGACTCGAACCTGTTTTTATTACCACAGAATACAGGACTCGAACCTGCTTCCCCTTATTTCGTGCTCCCATTTTCTCGACTTTTTGTTCCACTAATTTTCTAGCCACCTCATTTACCTGTAGGGCTTCCTCCTTCCACATATCATACGCTCGCATGTCTGGCTCAGGTTTTACTTTATCATTCATTCGATGTTCCAGCCGGCTTGATAGGTTATCTACGATTTCTGATCTTAGAGAACCCCATTTTGGGAATGGGTGTGGATCCCCTTTTGTCCACCTTTCCCACAATGCCAATTGAGTGCATGACTTAGGTCCATATTTTTCATACATTAATCCCGCAGCTGTATTCGGGGTGGGGCATCTTTATCCACTGTTGATTTTGACGTCTTATTTCCCATATTTCCTTATTTCACTGATCCTTCCTAGAGTTTTCTTGGGCCAGGTTAGTGTTCTCCGCCTGGGGTGTTTCTTCACACTCCCAATGCACACTTCCCGCTCCCTCACCCTCCCAACGGGGTTTTCACACCTTTCCTTCCCCTCAATCTCCCGTTCGGATCCTGGCCCTGGCGTATTCTTGGGTCTCCCCCACGGTCTCCCAAAGGAGTGTCCTGGGGTTCCCCTCAACCTTCCAATGGGCCCTTACCTTCCCGGGTACCCCTTTCCGATGTGCAAATAAACCTCCTTCTCCCCTGGTTCGTTTTGTAAGGGCAAGGACAGATCTCAGAGAGCAACGAGTATCCCCAGTGTGAGAAAGGAGGCAGCTTTCTTACCTTTTCCTTAAGCTGGCCGGCTCTTTCCTCCTTTGTCTCACCAGGGCTCTCGAGCTCCTCCTCGATCCGGCTTGCCCCCTGCCGACTACGCCAATTGTTGAGATCCAGGTGAGGTCCACAATGATTAAGGTCAAGCTTTGTTCATCACCGATCTTGGTAGAGAAGGGTTTATTACACATCAGACATATGCATATGGAGACAACAGGCTTTGAACACAATAGTCCACCCAGCCTAATCCTCTGGTGAACGGTCTTTCGATACTGCCTTATATTCAATTTACTGCGACCTTTGAATGACTGTGTGTCAAAGAGGATTTATCACCATTCATTAATCTATTGCATTCTCCTGTCAGTACTGCTGATAAGAGAGCACAGAGAGTGCAGAAACAACACCCTTGATTCCCTTAAAGAATTTTAAAAGGTATCCTCCTACATGTTGTTTGGGCCTTAACAGTTCTGGGCAGTAGTCCAACAGATTCCAGGTAGCTCAGCTGCCCGATTAGCAAGGTCATTCAAACGGTCGACAAGGCCAGCTGTGTTGTAACAATGTCAAAACAAGTTCCTTGACAGTGCACAGATAAACTAATGGGAAGATTTATCCTTTCCCTCTTTCCAATTGAAACTCAAGAGTTTTAACCAAACACTAGTAGACATGTTTGGTTGCTGTTAGAAGTACATACAATCCCCGACATATATATATATATATATATATATATATATATATATATATATATGTATGTATATATATATATATATATATATATATATATATATATATATATATATATATATGTATATATGTATATGTATATATATATATATATATATATATATATATATATATATATATATATATATATATGTACATGTATGTATATATATATATATATATATATATATATATGTACATGTATATATATATATATATATATATATATATATATATATATATATATATATATATATATATATATATATATCTATACATACATATATATATATATATATATATATATGTCTATATATATATATATATATGTCTATATATATATATATATATATATATATATATATCTATACATACATATATATATATATATATATGTCTATATATATATATATATATCTATACATACATATATATATATATATATATATATATATATCTATATATATATATATATATATATATATATATATATATATATATATATATATATATATATATATATATATATATTGTTGCGGATTCGCGCCGGCGTGCGGACGGCCACGTAACTCGAATCGCGGCACGTCGCCCACCGGACGGACAATCCAGTCGTGACCCTCTCGGACTAACGCCGGGAACTAGTCACGGGTGGACCTTTCGGTCTCACCACGATCGTGCCAATCGGCCCCCGCGTGGGATAGGGTTGCTCGCCAAATTCGACCTACCTAAGTACCCACACGGAGGGTAGACCGGGCGATCGCACCTCGCCGCAGGTCGACTTCGGACACGGGCCACTTTAAGCGACCCGTTCCGTACTATCGGGATAACCGACGGTGTTATTCGTCGGCCTCGACGGTTCGATTAATTATCGGGCGTTTTAGCCCACGACCAACCCTTTACGTGAAGCAAGATGGAGATTCAATGAAAGAAAAGACGAAGCGAAGCGGGAAAACAGTTCAACATAATTCACATTTATTTCGCGATGAACGGAAAGTACACATATACAATTACACCAAAAGCACATGTAAAAGGAGAAGAAACACAATATTACACAAAAAGCAAATATAAAAGAGAAACACAATGCAGAGCTATCCGACTACCGAGCACACGGCAACACTTATACAATTTTACTTCACAGACGGCGCCGACAACACAGATACCCAAAGCAAAAGAAAAAGAACCACCCTCCAGGATGAGGGGGGTAGGCAGGCCTGGGGCCGAGACCGTGTCGGGCCTACCCGTCTGATGATGAGACGCAAAGCGGCGGTGGCGCCTCAACTCCGCGGGCCTCGCGGACAGTGTCTGGTAGGGGGTGGGAAAGGGGCCCCCTTGTCGCACTATCTCAGCGCGGGGGGGGGGAAACAGGAGGGGGTTGTTGATGCTCGGGGGGGAGGAGGATATCACCCTGTCTCGGGTCCCGCGACGAGCGTCTCCACCTCGACCTCGGTCGTGCCGCCGGCCTCTCCCTCCGCAGCTCTCCGACTCCGACGCGAGCACCCCCTCGATCGCCTTCGCCGCCGCCACCTCTCCACAGCTCCGTCCTCTTCACTCTGACTACTACCACTTCTTCCCAGCTCCACCGACAACTCCCAACCGCGAACTCGAACTCTTACTTCTCCCCTCCGAACTGAACTGTTTGGCGAGCGTGGCCGTTTATATCCCCCGTGGCTTCGCTCCCCCACCTTTGACCCTTTACCTCCGACCCTTCACCTCTAACTGGTTCCACATTGGATCGAGGAAAAGTGGGCGTGAATGCTTTTTGATCCATGAATTTGCATATAGCGACCTCACTCCAACGCCCTGGAGGCGGGGCCAAATCGCCCCACGCTCTCCGATAGGACGGAACAGAAGTGGGCGTGAGTCGTTTTTGATCCGTTTTTCTCGGAAAGTCTGTGATGTTTCTGAACACGCTGCTCGGTGCACGCCCTGCACGAGTCCAGTATCGGTGCCCACAAGTGGCGCAAGAATGGTGGTGATGCGATGGTGGCGAGTTGTGACGGTAAAGGTCGTGGCTGTTGTTGTGAAGCGGCGTTGTGGTTGGTGGTTGTTGTTGTGAAGCGGCGTTGTGGTTGGTGGTTGTTGTGTGATGGCTGTTGAGACATGGTTGGTGGTGGTAGTAATGGCGGCTGGTCCAAAATAAAGATAGTAAAAGAAAAACGGCTATCTAGAGGTGTCGCAGCCCGAGTGAATGACATTTATTCCCTCTAAACAACGGGTTTGGGCCTAACTACACATATACTTACAGAGATATCTCACCTAAGGGACCTGAATGGTGGTTTGTGAATTTCGTCAACCACAACAATATATATATGTCTATATATATATATATATATATATATATATATATATATATATATATATATATATATGTGTATATATATATATATATATATATATATATATATATATATATATATATGTCTATATATATATATATATATGTCTATATATATATATATATATATATATATATATATATATATATATATATATATATATATATGTCGATATATATATATGTCTATATATATATTGTTGCGGATTCGCGCCCGCCGGCGTGCGAACGGCCACGTAACTCGAATCGCGGCACGTCGCCCACCGGACGGACAATCCCGTCGTGACCCTCTCGGACTAACGCCGGGAACTAGTCACGGGTGGACCTTTCGGCCTCACCACGATCGTGCCAATCGGCCCCCGCGTGGGATAGGGTTGCTCGCCAAATTTGACCTACCTAAGTACCCACACGGAGGGTAGACCGGGCGATCGCACCTCGCCGCAGGTCGACTTCGGACACGGGCCACTTTAAGCGACCAGTTCCGTACTATCGGGATAACCGAGCGGTGTTATCGTCGGCCTTGACAGTTCGATTAATTATCGGGCGTTTTAGCCCACGACCAACCCTTTACGTGAAGTAAGATGGAGATTCAATAAAGGAAAAGACGAAGCGAAACGGGAAAACAGTTCAACATAAAGCACATTTATTTCGTGATGAACGGAAAGCACACATATACAATTACACCAAAAGCAAATGTAAAAGAAGAAGAAGAAACACACAATAATGCACAAAAAGCAAATGTAAAAGCAAAAGAGAATGCAGAGCTAACCGAATACCGGGCACACGGCAACACTTATACAGTTTTACTTCACAGACGGCGCCGACAACACATACACTCAAAGCAAAAGAAAAGGACCACCCTCAAGGATGAGGGGGGTAGGCGGGCCTGGGGCCGAGACCGCGTCGGGCCTACCCGTCTGATGATGAGCCGCAAGATGGCGGTGGCGCCCCGACTCCGCGGGCCTCGCGGACAGTGTCTGGTAGGGGGTGGGAACGGGGCCCCCTTCTCGCACTATCTCAGCGCGGGGGGAAACAGGAGGGGGTTGTTGATGCTCGGGGGGAAGGAGGATATCTCCCTGTCTCGGGTCCCGCGACGACCGTCTCCACCACGACCTCGGTCGCGCCGCCGGCCTCTCCCTCCGCAGCTCCCCGACTCCGACATGAGCACCCCCTCGACTGCCTTCGCCGCCGCCACCTCTCCACAGCTCCGTCCAACCGCCTTCTCCGACTCCTCTCTTGACTCGTCCCAACTCTTCACTGGCTCCGAACTCTTCACTCTCTCCCCTCCGAACTCTTCACTCACCCCGAATTCTTGACTGCCTTGACTGACGAACGCAGCCCCTTATATGCTCCGTGGCCTCGCTCCTTCACCTTCGACCCTTTACCTCCGACCCTTCACCTCTAACTGGCTCCCCATTGGACCGAGGAAAAGTGGGCGTGAATGCTTTTTGATCCATGAATTTGCATATAGCGACCTCACTCCAACGCCCTGGAGGCGGGGCTAAATCGCCCCACGCTCTCCGATAGGACGGAACAGAAGTGGGCGTGAGTCGTTTTTGATCCGTTTTTCTCGGAAAGTCTGTGATGTTTCTGAACACGCTGCTCGGTGCGTGCCCTGCACGAGTCCAGTATCGGTGCCCACAAGTGGCGCAAGAATGGTAGTGATGCGATGGTGGCGAGTTGTGACGGTAAAGGTCGTGGCTGTTGTTGTGAAGCGGCGTTGTGGTTGGTGGTTGTTGTTGTGAAGCGGCGTTGTGGTTGGTGGTTGTTGTGTGATGGCTGTTGAGACGTGGTTGGTGGTGGTAGTAATGGCGGCTGGTCCAAAATAAAGATAGTAAAAGAAAAACGGCTATCTAGAGGGGTCGCAGCCCGAGTGAATGACATTTATTCCCTCTAAACAACGGGTTTGGGCCTAACTACACATATACTTACAGAGATATCTCACCTAAGGGACCAGAATGGTGGTTTGTGAATTTCGTCAACCACAACAATATATATATGTCTATATATATATATATATATATATATATATATATATATATATATATATATATATATATATATATATATATATATCTATATATATATTGTTGCGGATTCGCGCCCGCCGGCGTGCGAACGGCCACGTAACTCGAATCGCGGCACGTCGCCCACCGGACGGACAATCCCGTCGTGACCCTCTCGGACTAACGCCGGGAACTAGTCACGGGTGGACCTTTCGGCCTCACCACGATCGTGCCAATCGGCCCCCGCGTGGGATAGGGTTGCTCGCCAAATTCGACCTACCTAAGTACCCACACGGAGGGTAGACCGGGCGATCGCACCTCGCCGCAGGTCGACTTCGGACACGGGCCACTTTAAGCGACCCGTTCCGTACTATCGGGATAACCGAGCGGTGTTATCGTCTGCCTCGACGGTTCGATTAATTATCGGGCATTTTAGCCCACGACCAACCCTTTACGTGAAGTAAGATGGAGATTCAATAAAGGAAAAGACGAAGCGAAACGGGAAAACAGTTCAACATAAAGCACATTTATTTCGCGATGAACGGAAAGCACACATATACAATTACACCAAAAGCAAATGTAAAAGAAGAAGAAGAAACACACAATAATGCACAAAAAGCAAATGTAAAAGCAAAAGACAATGCAGAGCTAACCGACTACCGGGCACACGGCAACACTTATACAGTTTTACTTCACAGACGGCGCCGACAACACATACACTCAAAGCAAAAGAAAAGGACCACCCTCAAGGATGAGGGGGGTAGGCGGGCCTGGGGCCGAGACCGCGTCGGGCCTACCCGTCTGATGATGAGCCGCAGGATGGCGGTGGCGCCCCGACTCCGTGGGCCTCGCGGACAGTGTCTGGTAGGGGGTGGGAACGGGGCCCCCTTCTCGCACTATCTCAGCGCGGGGGGAAACAGGAGGGGGTTGTTGATGCTCGGGGGAAGGAGGATATCTCCCTGTCTCGGGTCCCGTGACGAGCGTCTCCACCACGACCTCGGTCGCGCCGCCGGCCTCTCCCTCCGCAGCTCCCCGACTCCGACACGAGCACCCCCTCGACCGCCTTCGCCGCCGCC
>NC_140969.1:13138795-13169000 GCF_056783735.1 Eptatretus burgeri
TAGGATAGCCGTTTTTCTTTTACTATCTTTATTTTGGACCAACCGCCATGATCACAACCACAACATCAACCACCGACCACAACCACCGCTTCACCACAACCGCCACGACCTTTACCGTCACAACTCGCCACCATCGCATCACCGTCATCTCGCGCCACTCATGGGCACCGATGCTGGACTCGTGTAGGGCGCACGTTGAACAGCGTGTACAAAATCACGGATTTTCTGCTTCAAAAACGGATCGAAAACGACACACGCCCACTTTTTGCCATCCAATCGGTGAGCGAGGGGCGAATTGGCCCCGCCCCCAGGGCGATCGATATATGCAAATTTGTGGATCAAAAAGCCTTCACGCCCACTTTTTCTCGGGCCAATGGGGAGCGAGTTGAAAGGTCAAAGGGAGGGGGTAAAAGGCGAAGTTACGGGGGGATAAAAGGACGGTGTTCGTCAGTCAAAGGAGTCGTAAAAGTCGGAGCGAAAGAGTCAGCAGAACGAGAACGGAGAGTCAAGAAGAGGAGAGTCGGAAGCAGAGGGTCAAGACTTCGCGGGCGGTGGAGCTGCTCGTCGTGTGCGTTGGAGTCGGAACGGAGGGGACGGAGCTGTGGAAAGGCGGCGACACCGGACGAGGGGGTGCTCGCGTCGTGCAAGGAGCTGCGCGCCCGAGGGAGGCCGGCAGCGCGACCTGGCCGAGGTGGAGACGCTCGTCGCATATAATAAAGATCCTCTATACCCCGAGCATCAGCAACCCCCTCCTGTTTCCCCCCGCGCTGAGATAGTGCGACCAAGGGGGGCCCCGTTCCCACCCCCTGCCAGGCACTGTCCACGAGGCCCGCGGGTTGCGGGGCCATCGCCGCTCCGCGTCTCATCACCAGACGGGTAGGCCCGACCCGGTCTCGGCCCCAGGCCTACCTCATTCTTGAGGGTATTTCTTTTCCTTGGTTTTGGGTATGTGTTGTCGGCGCCGTCTGTGAAGTAGAATTGTATAAGTGTTGCCGTGTGCTCGGTAGTCGGTATTAGCTCTGCACTGTGTTTTCACTTTTATGTTTGCTTTTTGTGTAAATGGAAGTGTGTTTTCTTTTTTTGTGTGCATTTGGTGGAATTGTATTTGTGTGCTTCCCGTGTGCCGAGAATAAATGTGCTTTATTGTTGAACTGTTTCCCGCTTCGCTTCGTCTTTTTCCCCATTGAACCCCCATCTTGCTTCACGTAAAGGGTTGGTAGTGGGCTGAATACGCCCGATAATTAATCGAACCGTCGAGGTCGACGATAACACCGCTCGGTTATTCTGATAGTACGGAACGGGTCGCTTAAGTGGCCCGTGTCCGAAGTCGACCTGCGGCGAGGTGCGATCGCCCGGTCTACCCTCCGCGTGGGTACTTAGGTAGTTCGAATTTGGCGAGCAACCCTATCCCACGCGGGGGCTGATTGGCTCGATCGCGGTGAGACCGAAAGGTCCACCCGTGACTGGTTCCCGGCGTTAGTCCGAGAGGGTCACGACTGGATTGTCCGTCCGGTGGGCGACGTGCCGCGATTCGAGTTACGTGGCCGTCGCACGCCGGCGGGCGCGAAGACCGCAACACTGGTGTCAGGAGTGGGATACAAATTCCTCGCCCTCCTCGCGGCACTGGTATCGGAGAACAGGAAAACGGGCTGTCCTGTCTCCGGCTAAATTCACGGGAATCGGTCCAGGGGTGAGAGAAGCGACCCCCGATTCCCTCCAAATTACGAGCGAGCAAATTAACCCTTCACGAGAAGCAAGATGGCGTCTCAAGGCGAGCGGGAGCCGGGGGTATTAGAAATGGATGTAGAATGTGTAGAATCCATGGTCCAGGATGGAATCCCCGAGCAGGAAATGTTGATTGTGCAGGAACACGGACTCGCCCAACTGAACCCAGGGCCCGAGGTGGGTGCGGCAGCGGCCGCGGTGTATGACACCTCCCCCCCCCTCTCCACCAAGACCCTTCCCCAACCCTTGCCGAAACGGCTCAGCTGAGTGCATCCAACATGGCCCAGCTATGCGCCATGCTGGCGGCAATGAACGAAAAGATGAATGCGAAAATGATCGAAAAAATGGATGCGAATATGAAGAACGAAATGAAAGGCATGAACGAAAAGATGGATGCGAATACACAAAAAATGGATGAAAAGATGGATGCGAATACACAAAAAATGGATGAAAAGATGGATACAAATACAAATGAAGTGAAAACGACGATGGATGCGAATGCACAGCAAATGAGGGAAGAAATGAAAGAGCTGCGGGGTGAGACGCAAAACATGGGCCGATGCCTGCAGGCGGGCATGAAGGCCGTGACCAGGGAGCTGGGAATGGCGACTTCACGTGTGGGAGCAAACGAGCTGGGTGGGGGTGCAACGGCTGACAGGCCCGCGGTGGAGGCGGGTGAAAAAATAATTCGTGGAACGTGTTGGGCGAGGGTCGTGACGATGACCGAAAGGGAAAAATTAAATGGGGAGACCAAAACGTGTGAGACGAGACACGAGGTGACGACAAAGGAAAAAATAATAGTTGAGACAAGGGAGGTAAAGGGTGAAGAGTTGGCAGAGACACGGGAGATGGGAACGATAGAGGGAAGACTACACGATGAAGACGGGGTAAGTGACGCACACACACACACGGAGGTAGTGGAGGATAATGGGGGTGAGCTCGCGGAGCGTGTAGGGACCCGGTGCGAGCAGCGGGATGGCCTCCTCCAGGAACGAGGGGAGGGAGTATGCCCCCTTAAGGCGAGTCACGACCAGGTGAGTTCGGTCGTGTTTTGCGAGGTTGAGGGGACGGGTGCTGTGGACGGGTGCACGGAAAGCTTGGGGGTATAGAGGCCCCGGAGACCCTTGTGGGGACACGAATCCCCAGTATGGTTGTCCCTGTGTGTGTGGTGCAAGGTGTGAGTGCGTCCCCGTGTGTGGAAGCGACCCCGTGTGTGAGTGGTGTGGTGGCGATGGTGCTGGAGTGCGTGCTTCCCAGCACGCCGTGTTTGGATGAGGCACCGTGTGTGGATGAGGAACCGTGTGTGGAAGAGGCCGTGTGTGTGAGTGAAACGGCCAGTATGAGTGAGGAACCGCGGGTGAGTGCCCCCGCGTGTATGAGTGAGGGACGTTGTGTGGAGGAGACCGCGTGTGTGAGTGTCGCCGTGTGTATGAGTGAGGTACCGCGTGTATGAGTGAGGCACGGTGTGTGGATGAGGCACAGCGGTTGAGTGCCCTCGCGTGTGTGGGTGAGGCACCGCGGGTGAGTGCCCCCGCGCGAGTGAATAGAGCACCACGTGTGAGTAGTATGGTTTGTGTGAGTAGTGAGGCACGCGTGAGTGAACGGCCGTGTGCAAGGTCGCTGTGTGCCAGGGAGACCGTGTGTGTGAGAGAGCGGTATGAGAGGGAGATGTCGGTTGGCATGCGGGAGCACGCAGCCGCGTCTCCCGGTGTGAATGTGATGGAGTGGACTGTGTGCGTCGTGACACGCAGGTATGCGTGTGTGGAATGGAGACGGAGACGGCGACATGAGAGGAGAGAAAGCCGAGTAGCGGCTGTAGTTGTTTCGAGGACCGTGCCGGGTTCACCCAGCAGTGAGCACGCGGTTCGTGCTGTGCAACGCACGAGACCGCCACGTGCTCGCTTGCGAGAGTGAAGTCCCGGTCCGGAAACGCACGCGGTGGATTTGCCGATCCCGCGGACGGACAAAGTTTAGGCAGGTAAATGGATTTGGACCGGACGGGTTCTCCACGCGATCGTGTGTGTTAAGCTCCAACGGGCAAAGCACATGTGTTCGCGTGGGGAACCCCTCGAGACGTGGGGCTTGTTTTTTTTATGCGCACGGTGACGCCATGGCTGCACGTGGGGTTGGAATCCGGCAGGAGGGGTATCTCTGCCGGATGGTCCCGTCCAAGGAGGGACGAGGAACACGTGCAGCTGCATGACGTCACGGGCAGGTGCAAAGTGCGCGAGCTCTGAGTTGCCGCGCAGGTGCTGCGCATGGAAAAAAAAAAAAAAGCAAGCCTCACTTTCGGGTGCACAGGATTCCTGGGCAAGGGGTGGAAGACCCCCTTACCTGGGCACAGGATGGAAACTAGTTAGGGGGAAGGGTTAGCTTAGCTAGACCGACTTCATGGGGCAGGGGTAAGTCCTCATGGAGTCCGTGGAATGGATTAGTTAGAGGGATTGTAGCGAGATTTAGGTTGGGAAATAAAATGATTTATTTGGAGACAGTGACAGACTTGTGAGTGTGTAGAGGGGACGTAGTTTAGCTACGTAGTGTTAAATGGAACGTGCTACTAGTTTAAGGGACGACGTGGGAGCACGAGTTAGTTAGGGGATGTAGATAGAAGGATGGCAGAGTTCAGCGGTGAGTGTGTTGAAGAGTTGTGGGTTGTGAGGTGAGCACTTGTTGAGTGAGTGAGGCCAGCGGGTCTGTGTGTATGGAGTGAATGGGGAATGCATGGTGCGATTAGGGATTGGGGGAGGAGTGACTCCCGCCCAAGGGACCCGGGGTCAGTGTAGAGTGAGTTAGGGGTTAGTCAAATTGAAAAATGGAGGTCGTTTTGCTGTTGGTGGGAAAGTAGGCTCGAGACCCATTTGGAGGGGTGCAGGAGCCCTGTTGACGGGCTTGGGAGCGTGGCTGCGAAAGGTGAGTATCGCTGAGTGGGTACCCCGGGCACCAGGCTAGTCGGCCGCGGTAGGCCATGGGCCCATGGGGGGCCGGGATAGAGTAGTGGGGACGGGTGCGCCTGCTTGGTGCGGGGGCCCGGGGGGCGATTAGCCGCGTGGGCAGTGTAGTGGGCACGGGTGACCCTCGGAAAGGGGCCCGGGAGGCCGGCCTGCCACGTGTGCGTTTCAGGGGAGGTGCCATGGGGGGCACTCCCCGGTGTTAGGGAGCTGGTAGGCTCGGAGGCAGTGTAGTGCCCGGGGGTGCCATAGCGGGAGATTCGGCAGAGGGTCGTGCCTGCCAAAGGGAGCCACGTGTCCCAGCCAGGAGACCGTGTGAGGGCACGGAGAGAAAATTGGGGGGGGCGAGTCCCGAAATTGTAAGGACACCAACACAGGCGACGGGAATCTGGGTTGATAGAACCAATAGTTTAAGCGAGAGGCGCTTGTTGAAAGCCCCGGGGTAGTTTAACAGTTAAATGGTTAGGATAGATTAGGAGATGTACCCCTCCGCACCATCCATCCCCTCGCTGTCGTTGTGGGCCGCTGGACCCACTTGGTGTTAAGATCGCCGAACTCTGGGGAGGCCATTCTGAGGCTTCGTTGGGCCTCGACACAGGACGTTAGCTCTCCCTTATTCCCCTCCGGGAAGGGAACGTAGGGGTTGGGAGTAGGCTAGGTGACAGAATAGGTTAGCCGAACAAGGACGATAAAGGGGGTTAGGGGACGATTTATAGTGGGGGAGTAAACATAAAAACAACAGAAAAAATTGATTTGGGGCTAAATTGGGGTTTGACAAATTAAGGGAGTGGGTATGTACAGTGACAGGCAAAGGCGATAGGTTGGGAGGGAGACAGGTATGTAGGTCCGAGCCCGCCTTCCAAGTGGCCAGCACCACCGCACTCCCTCCACCAACCTCCACTGAACGGCAAAGGCTGGCCAACTTCATCGGCTGGCCGTGTTTTGCTTCAAGGCGGAGGCCGGCCAACTTCGTCTGCAGCTGCTGTGCTGCAAGGCCTGTGCCGGCTGGATCGTCTGCAGCTGCTTAGCTGCAAGGCCTGTGCCGGCTGGATCGTCTGCCGGCTGGCTGTTTTTCTGCAAGGCCTGTGCCGGCCAGTTCATCTGCTGGCTGTTTTTCTTCGAGGCCTGTGCCGGCCTGGTTCTGCGGGCTGAGTTTGCCTGCAGCGGCCTTATTCTGCGGGCTGAGTTTGCCTGCTCACCTTTGCCATGCCATGCCCACTGCCCACGTTCACCAGCCCCGTTCAATTTTTGCTTTGCCCCCCCCTGTTCATTTCCATGTGCGCCAGGATCGTAAAAGCAACAGTTTGTAAGCTGCAAGAACTGCCCTGTTGGCAGCTACAACACGGGCCTGCAGTGGCGGCCCGTGCACCGTGTTTGTGTCCATGCATCCATTCGTTGTGTTCATTGCGTGTGCCACTTGAGCTGGCACAGAGACTGCGTTTGTGCAGCCCAAGCACCGTTGTGGTTCACTGAGTTCAGTTCAAAAGGGAAGGCCTTGGACTGCGTGTGAGCAGCCAGCCACGTTCCCTGTCACCTGCATTGTTTGAGCCAGAGACTGCATGCGGGCAGCCTGGCTCCCTGCTAACTGCTTTCTTTGCAGAGTTCAATGATCCTGGGCCATGGTTTAGTGTAAAATTTGTAAGTTAAGGTAAGATGTACTGTACATATGAGTGCGCCCCCGGCATGTTTGTCTTAGCGCCGGCAATTTTATTTAAGTCGTCCGTGTGAGTGAGTTTGTTTAGATAGTTACGCAGCCCTCAGGTTATTTATTTTGGGGACACGAATACCATGAATGTCGCACTCAGGGATCCGTAGGTAAAATGTACTAGGGGAAAACTACACATGATGGCACACGAAAATTTGACGACTCGGGACGAGTCTGTAAAAGGGAAGGGGGTAGTGTTGTGGTTACCAGATTCGCAAACCACCATTCAGGTCCCTTAGGTGAGGTATCTCGGTAAGTGCATGTGTAGTTAGGCCCAAACCCGTTGTCTAGTGGGAATACATGTCATTTATACGTGCTGCGACTCTTTAGGATAGCCGTTTTTCTTTTACTATCTTTATTTTGGACCAACCGCCATGATCACAACCACAACATCAACCACCGACCACAACCACCGCTTCACCACAACCGCCACGACCTTTACCGTCACAACTCGCCACCATCGCATCACCGTCATCTCGCGCCACTCATGGGCACCGATGCTGGACTCGTGTAGGGCGCACGTTGAACAGCGTGTACAAAATCACGGATTTTCTGCTTCAAAAACGGATCGAAAACGACACACGCCCACTTTTTGCCATCCAATCGGTGAGCGAGGGGCGGGTGGCCCCGCCCCAGGGCGATCGATATATGCAAATTTGTGGATCAAAAGCCTTCACGCCCACTTTTTCTCGGGCCAATGGGGAGCGAGTTGAAAGGACAAAGGGAGGGGGAAAAAGACGAAGTTACGGGGGGATAAAAGGACGGTGTTCGTCAGTCAAAGGAGTCGTAAAAGTCGGAGCGAAAGAGTCAGCAGAACGAGAACGGAGAGTCAAGAAGAGGAGAGTCGGAAGCAGAGGGTCAAGACTTCGCGGGCGGTGGAGCTGCTCGTCGTGTGCGTTGGAGTCGGAACGGAGGGGACGGAGCTGTGGAAAGGCGGCGACATCGGACGAGGGGGTGCTCGCGTCGGTGCCAGGAGCTGCACGCCCGAGGGAGGCCGGCAGCGCGACCTGGCCGAGGTGGAGACGCTCGTCGCACATAATAAAGATCCTCTATACCCCGAGCATCAGAATACCCCTCATGCTTCCCCCCGCGCTGAGATAGTGCGACCAAGGGGGCCCCGTTCCCACCCCCTGCCAGGCACTGTCCACGAGGCCCGCGGGTTGCGGGGCCATCGCCGCTCCGCGTCTCATCACCAGACGGGTAGGCCCGACCCGGTCTCGGCCCCAGGCCTACCTCATTCTTGAGGGTATTTCTTTTCCTTGGTTTTGGGTATGTGTTGTCGGCGCCGTCTGTGAAGTAGAATTGTATAAGTGTTGCCGTGTGCTCGGTAGTCGGTATTAGCTCTGCACTGTGTTTTCACTTTTATGTTTGCTTTTTGTGTAAATGGAAGTGTGTTTTCTTTTTTTTGTGTGCATTTGGTGGAATTATATTTGTGTGCTTCCCGTGTGCCGAGAATAAATGTGCTTTATTGTTGAACTGTTTCCCGCTTCGCTTCGTCTTTTTCCCCATTGAACCCCCATCTTGCTTCACGTAAAGGGTTGGTAGTGGGCTGAATACGCCCGATAATTAATCGAACCGTCGAGGTCGACGATAACACCGCTCGGTTATTCTGATAGTACGGAACGGGTCGCTTAAGTGGCCCGTGTCCGAAGTCGACCTGCGGCGAGGTGCGATCGCCCGGTCTACCCTCCGCGTGGGTACTTAGGTAGTTCGAATTTGGCGAGCAACCCTATCCCACGCGGGGGCTGATTGGCTCGATCGCGGTGAGACCGAAAGGTCCACCCGTGACTGGTTCCCGGCGTTAGTCCGAGAGGGTCACGACTGGATTGTCCGTCCGGTGGGCGACGTGCCGCGATTCGAGTTACGTGGCCGTCGCACGCCGGCGGGCGCGAAGACCGCAACAATATATATATATATATATATATATATATATATATATATATATATATATATATATATATATATATATATATGTATATGATTCTTGATTCGTATGACAAGAAATGATTCTTGAGAGATCGTGCCAAAAATGATGTGCAGTGTAGCATGGTATCTCAAAAAGCTATGGACAGATTAGGACGAAACTTGGTCGACAGGGTGGGTGTGTGACAAGGAAAAATGGATTCGATTTTGGTGAGGATCCCGGATCTGGCCAATCAGTGGGATAGAAAACGTAAACTGTTCAGCCTGGCAGAGGTATGCGCTCTTCCAAGTGCTGTTCTAGTTTTTTGTTATTCCTTGTTGGCAAGGCTTTTAAGTTGCATCTTATTTTTTTGCATAATGTGTTCTGTGGAAGGGTAAACATGATGTTGAATCTTTAAATTGTCCAATTTAATTAAAAAAAAATTTTATTAGCAGATGAATATGTAGACGTCCAACATTCATAACGGCCCTCCTCTGATGTTTTACTTAAATTGATGCAAGCTTTCCTGAAGTTGTGACTGCTCATCACTCTCATAGAGCTCACTTGTCTTTGGCCTAGAAAGGCAAATCAAAATATGACACCACATCAGTAATCGGATTGTCGGTACTGTCAGGATTCTGTAGTTATCCCATTCTGCCCATCAGGGTTGAGTACAACTGAACTTTTAAAAACTAACTCTGCACATACCTTAAGGACTGTTAGTGAAGAGCCTTTGGCTCCACAAATCTCGATTCAGCCTACTTTTGAACACATTGACATTCACAGTTACGGACAGTTTCCTGTGTAAGGCTGTTCCAAAAACTATAACAACCCCCTGGTTGAAAAAAAAAATCCCATTTATTATGTTCAGTCTGGAACAGCTTTTGAACAGCTTGCAAGGATGTACTCTCGTGATCAGATTACTCGGAGGTACAAAGAAGTGAACAACTGGAACTCAAAGATCTCCATTTTATATATCGAAGACATTGATCATGTCACCCCTGCGTCGATGGTAATCGAGTGAGTGTAGACAGAGAATTTCGAGACTTTGGTTATAAGGCAGCACACAATATTCTTCAATCAGCCTTGTTGCTCATCTCTGCACTCTCTCAATCTTTTCTCTGTACATAGTGATCCTGGAGTGCCAGAATTTCTTTCAATACTCAGGATGTGGCCTGACTAAGAAGACAAAGATAATTGGCAGATTTTCTCTTGTTAAGTGTGAGAATGTTAAGCCTGGTGATGGCTTAGTGGTTTGCGTGGATGGCTTGGGATCTTACGCTCCTGAGTTTGAACCCCTGTCAGCTGTTGCATGAACACCAGGTGGGGTTGACTTAATCTGTCATTCTTCTGAGAGTGGCAAAATTAGTTCCAGTGGTCTGTTAATAGGGGCATTGATCAGTTTCATAACCAATGAATGCTACCTGCAGTCTTGTGCTGCATACGATGGAGGTGGAGGTGGAGGTGGAGGAGGAGGATGAGTGTGAGAATATCCTTTTAATGACTCCTCGCATGTGATTGGCTTTGAGAATGGATTTTGAGACATTCTGATGAAAGTTAAGTCTCTCTTCAATCACAACACCAAGGTCTTACTCCATTTGGACATCCTGAAGGAATACATATTAATACGGTATCCATTCTTACTGTTTTGTCTTCCAATATGCAGGCCCCTGCATTTGCTTTCATCAAAGGGGACCTGCCAGGTGGTGTACCATTCCTGTGCCTTATCTGGAAGTGGACCATTCCTGTGCGTTGTCTGGTGGTGGACCATTCCTGTGCCTTATCTGGAAGTGGACCATTCCTGTACCTTGTCTGGTGGTGGACCATTCCTGTGCCTTGTCTGGTGGTGGACCATTCCTGTGCCTTATCGAGTGGTGGACCATTCCTGTGCCTTATCTGGTGGTTTACCATTCCTGTGCCTTGTCTGGTGGTGGACCATTCCTGTGCCTTATCTGGTGGTGGACCATTCCTGTGCCTTGTCTGGTGGTGGACCATTCCTGTGCCTTGTCTGGTGGTGGACCATTCCTGTGCCTTGTCTGGTGGTGGACCATTCCTGTGCCTTGTCTGGTGGTGGACCATTTCTGTACCTTGTCTGGTGGTGGATCATTCCTGTACCTTGTCTGGTGGTGGACCATTCCTGGGCCTTGTCTGGTGGTGGACCATCCCTGTGCCTTGTCTGGTGTTGGACCATTATTGCGCCTTGTCTGGTGGTGGACCATTCCTGTGCCTTATCTGGTAGTGGACCATTCCTGTGCCTTGTCTGGTGGTGGACCATTCCTGTGCCTTATTTGGTGGTGGACCATTCCTGTGCCTTGTCTGGTGGTGGACCATTCCTGTGCCTTGTCTGGTGGTGGACCATTCCTGTGCCTTGTCTGGTGGTGGACCATTCCTGTGCCTTGTCTGGTGGTGGACCATTCCTGTGCCTTGTCTGGTGGTGGACCATTCCTGTGCCTTGTCTGGTGGTGGACCATTTCTGTACCTTGTCTGGTGGTGGATCATTCCTGTACCTTGTCTGGTGGTGGACCATTCCTGGGCCTTGTCTGGTGGTGGCCCATCCCTGTGCCTTGTCTGGTGTTGGACCATTATTGCGCCTTGTCTAAGTCATCTTGAAATGATTCTGCTTGATCATGGTTGTTAAGTGGACGCATAATTTTCGTGTTGTCATCAAAATTGTACACGAGGTTCTTGATCGATTCTGGAAGATCGTTCCTAAAGATAACAAACGAAAAGGGTCCCAGCACACCGCCTTGTGGTATGTCACTTCTTCCAGGACTCCAGTTTGAGCTCACTCCAAATTTTGTGACTCTTTGGAGTCTTCCTGTTAGGAATGCTCCAATCCATGTAAGGAGTTTTCCACCTTTGCCATACGATGCAATATTCATCAAATGCTTTGCAGAAGTCAAAATAGAAAATACCCACTGCATGTGCCTTGTCAATCATGCCCATCAGTTCCTTAAAAGTACACGACAGTTGTGACATGCACGATCTTCTTGGCATGAAATCCATTCTGACGGTTTGTGAAGAGGTTGTGGGTCATCATGTGCGTTGTTATGCTATCTCTGACTATACTCTCCAGTACTTTACCTACCATTGATGTCAAATTTACAGGGCGGTACTTCTTAGCAGATTACTTGCTTCCTTTCTTATGAATGGGTGTGATGTTCCCCTTTTTCCAATAATGTGGAAGAACCCCTTCATCAAGAGACATTTGGAAGATCATCTGCAGAGGTTCTGCAATGACATTATCTGTCTCCTTCGAGCATCTTGGTGTACTGTATATGGTCCAGTTCCACAGAATTTGAGCACTTTATGGCAAGAAGCTTTTTCCGAACTGTCTCTGTCGTGATTGGGATGTCACCCAACACAGGGCGCTTAGAGTGCCCCTCTTTTGGACTCCTCTTTTGCTCCAACGAAGAGTTCATTCCATCCATTGTTCTACCTGTCCATCCATTGATTCCATCCATTGTTCTACCTGTCTGCTGATGCAGATTGACACTAGCCTTCACAAGCAACGCTAGTTCTTCATTCCACCTTTTCAGACAACAGTTTTGTAAACTCAAATTGATTTGCTGTTCGTGTTCCCATCTGAACCTCTGCTTCATGATTCAGGTTCAAATCCCATTTTCAATATGTGCTTGACCATTCTCTCCAACTGTCTTTGTAATCATGTTAAATGCAACGATGTCTATTGACAATTTTGTCCTGCATGCAATATCAATAGAAACCCTGACAGGAGCCTTATAATACTATAAACAACAAAAACTACCAGATATTGGGCTGTTCAGGGAAAGGTATTGGTACTTAAAGTAAAGCTTCAATTTTGTATCTACATTTGTTGGATTCAATACAATAAGTACAATTATATGAGAAATTATTCGAATCCGAGGTCACAAACACAGTGAGAAAACTAGAAGGGCACTCGGTGGAGCGCATACCTCTGTCAGGCTGAACAGTTTACCTTTTGTATCCCACTAATAGTCTGGATCTGCATCCAGACTTCAACCAAAATCTAATTGGCTTGTTCTTGTCACCTATCCAACCTGTCCACCAATTTTCGTCCAAATCCGTCCATAACTTTTTGAGATATCCAGCTCACAGATAGACAAAACAAATAGACAGACAGAGGTGTAAACGTAACCTCCATCCACCTTCGGTGGTCGAGGTAGCAATTAGTCTTCAGCTGTGAAGAATAGCAAGACAGATAAAGGTGAGAAGTGCATCGAAGTACGTATTAATATGTTGTTAAAGTTGTTCTGAGAAACAATATGTCATGCGAACATTTTGTATGGCAAGTGGAACTTAACCTTGGTTTGATAATATTTTAATGACCCCCACAGTGACAGCCATTGAACAACTCTCTTCACATCCCTCACCAGACCCTTTCAACAAAAAGATGTCTTCCATAACCAAAACACCAATCCTTGATGGGACGTGTGCAAGCCTGCATTGAAAGTATTAGTGTTGGACATCTTCTTGTGCCTTGAGGCTTCATCAACAAGACAACCACCAGGCAGTGGTCCTGTGTACCATGCGACACCATTTAACATAAAGTGAAGCAAACAGAATGCCTCATTTGCATCCTCATTGTTTCCTGGTACCCTTCATGTTAAAGCTGATTTCAAACAACGAAGAGGGTTTCTGGAGGACGAATGATCATGTGAGCACACAAAACGATCATTACGATTACTTAGCATGTGGCAGGGGCCCGCATGCACCCAAGCGTTAGAAATCGAGCGTCCGTCCGCAACACGATATTCAAACACCGAAGGAATAAATATGAACAAGACAAAGGAAACTCGAGAATTTCAAGAGAAAAATCAAATTTGAGAGACATCACCCCGACAGACCAATGCCATTGCAAAGAACAGAGCATAGCAGGACGCATCAGCTCTTCACCTAAATAAGTTGGAATAACCCTTTTTTAATGGGAATCTATCCCCAAAGTGTGGAATTTTGATTTGTTAGAAAAATGAATTAAAGTTGCGGTTCAACGAAAGGTTTAACTCTTTGCAGGATTAGGCCATCAGGGTGGTGCCCTACAGATGCACAATAGTGTTGACAACTTGGACTTCTTGTTATAGACCAGGAAGCGGGTCTTAAATGAGGCAAAATGTCTTTACTGTGGGAATCATTTGCAAGTCTGCATGTTGGGACAGAAGCACATTGTTACATCCTCCTTCTTTAATAAATCATACTGATATGGCAGATGCAGTACTGCATGATAGTTGTTATGAAACTATAATGGATTGCATTTGCAGGTAGATGGAATAGCATTGTTCGGAAGTGGTGTTGTCAGTTTTATAAAAGTCTAACCTGACCCCAACTTGATTTTCATGTTGCAAGTAGAGATTCAGGGTCGACCACAGGAGTTCAGAATGCTCGCTTCTGTAACAAGGGAAGGGGATAATTAAAGAAACAACGTTGGCTGCGAGAGGGGATGAAGTCAGTAATCCAAGAATGGAGTTGGCCTTGGATTCCATAGGTAGACAGTTTGGAGAGTGAGGAAGGATACCAGACTGTATCAAAAGCTCAAGATAATTCCAGAGAGACGGCCCTGGTCTCATGTCTCATATTGAGGGCCTCCATCCATTGTTGGGAGAGTAGAAGCAGCATGTCCAGGGTGGATTGACCTGGTCTGAATCCAAATTGATGATCTGACATGAGGCTGTTGGAAGAAACAGAATGATTTTATGTCAACTGTGATGATGGATTCCATGACCTTGCTGATGATTGGAAGTAAGCTAATTGGTCTGTAGTTGAAGGGGATCCATTTTTCCACCTTCTTTTTGAATGTAATGCTGCGATGTTGGCTGATTTTCAAGCAGATGGAAGATGACCGATGGTAAATTATAGGGTGAAAAGTACAGAGAGAGGAAGTGCAAGAGCAGCAGAGCAGGTTTTTAGGACACGTGAGCTGATGCCGTCTGGTCCAGCTGCAGAGTCAGAGTCGAGCGTTGCCAGAACGTTTTCCACCTTTTCAGGTGCAAAAGACACCGAATCCAGGAGCAGCTGGGTACGACTGTGGAGGATGGGTCCAGAGAGAGAGAGAGAGAGGGGTTAGGGACACAAGATTTTGAGGCAAACACTGAATTGAGGCACTTGGCCTTCTCATGAGCGGAGTCAGCTCTAATGCCATTTGAAGTGAGGAATAGGATTGAAGGGGAGCATGCACCAGACACATTACTTGACAAGGTGCTACCAGGATTTGGAGGAGGGAGACAAATTTGAAAGGTAATTCTTGAAATTGGACAGATGTTATTTTCTGGCTGTCCTGAGAGTAGACACACACTTCTCGTGGCTTTTTTTGGAATGACCTGCCTTTGGGTGAATTTGCCTTCCAGGAAGAGAATGCAAGTTGTCTTAAAGCAACTGCCTTATGACAGGATTCGGAGTACCAAGAGCAGGAGGATGGGTAAGATAACCGATGACAAGATGGGTTGAATCTGTGCATAAGAGAGAGTAGGTTTCTATGGAAGAAATCCCAGGCTGAATTAATATCAGTGGTGGTGAATAGAGGAGACCAGTCCTGAAGAGAGATGGCTGCTTGCAGTCCTTGCCAGTCTGCCTGAGCGAAATGCCAGATTTGTCAGCCCAGAAGCTGTTCTCTGCGAATGACCAGAGAGATGATGACTTTCACAAGCATACGATCAGATGAGACAATTGGGGCAGAGGATGAGCAAGATGCATTGGCAGGGAAATTGATCACTACCAAATCCAAGAGGGAAGATTTGCCATTGCGAGAAATGTGGGTGAGAGAATTCTCGGATTGAGTCAGATCCAATACACAGCCAATTGGCATGGCGACAATTGATATCACCACATATGGGGAAAGAGAGTTGGAATGAGTGGTTAAAAGTTTGTCCATGTTTTCTGTGAGAGAGAGGGAGAGATGTAGATGGATTCATCACTGTTGGGAGGATGGGACAACACACAGACAAACATGAGGTGGGAGCGGAGGGAAAGTCACAGCCAAAGGTACTCCTGGGGTTAGGGAGGTGTAAGAGCAGTACATGGAGAGTGAGAAATGGAGTTCTTGATGTGCAGTGCAACTTCACCACCAGGACTGAGTTCAGGTCGATCAAACTGGAGGAGACAAATAGCCGGGGATAGCCATGACCGAGTCGGGGACTTGCTGTGGGAGAAAGGATTCAGTTAAGCAGATAATTTCTGGTTTATTGGCAGCGGCCTGGATTGAGAGATCTATCAGATTGGAACAGAAGCCTTCGTTGTTTGAGGTCCATACAGTTAGGGCAGTGGTTGGAAAGACCTTCATATTTTAAGATGAAATAACCTTCGAAACGCAGCAGCTTCTCACATCTTTGAGTCATGCTTTGTACTCTTGGGAAAAATGAAGGCCCCGCTGCCTCTCCTTCATCCCTCCCCCTACCAAAAAATGGCAGTAAAATAAATGTTCTGCTCATCTGCCAGGTCCTACCATGTGCAAATGTTGAAGCGTTTTATCATGCTCCTACAGTCAATCTCCGATAAGTGTGGCAAGTTTCAATGGGTCTGCGTTGCTGAGTAAGGTGCCATCTATTTATTTCGCATGCAAAAATTGCTGTATTTCTTTATCTGTCATCGAATCCCGACCCCTCCCTTACCTCCCCTCTCTCACCCTTGCATGTCGCATCCCATACCTACTCCTACCCTTCCTTTATTTCTAGTTACTCGATATTGATATTCTTTATCTTCTTTCCCGACTCATTCACACTTCCTTTTTGCTTCCTCCTGTTCTTTTTCTCATTTTAAATTTGTGACATGTAGAACCCGTTTGCCCTCACGGGTACGTCATAAATAGATGGCTCAGAATATAGCTTAGATGAGGAGCATTTGGAATGAGGGCTGGCAGGATAGCTTGGAGGTCGTGCACTCGCCTTTGGGTTGTTGAGCTGTCCAGCCTGGGTTTGAATGTCGACCCAGCTTTTCACTGACCCTGGTGTTTTACTTGCAGGGCAATGCATCAATGTTGGCACCGTTCATCAGGACATGAAGACAGAGATCCTGTCTGCCAGTACTGGTCGTTGGTGGATGTTAAAGATCGCATGGTGTCTCTCACAAAGAGTAGGTGAGTTTATCACCATCACTGAACAAATGAAAAATCCCCGCACCTTCAGTCGAATGTCAGACCTGGGTACCGGTTCGTTAAACGATTGGAATAAAAACTTTCCTTGGAAGGAGGTAGTAGTTGGGATCCTTATATGTTAGTTGCATTCGTAGTAGTAGTACTCATGGTCGAATACATTTATAATGATTATTGGCTCATCTATTTTCAAGAATCATTGAAAGTGTTCATACAACTTGCTTTGCAGATGACTTTAGATTGAAATATAAGTTTGGAAATGAAACCTAGAGAGATGCTTAACTCTTTTGCTTTGCTCGTCTCCATTTCAGTAACCGCCCACCAATAAGATGTTACTTCGTGCATCTATTTTCCCAGCAATCGCCCAAAGGTCTTTTTATGATGAATCCCCAAATGTGTTTAGATGAGATTACCTTTTGAAATGTGTCCGCTGACTGTGAGAAACAACTTGCGAAAAACAATCACATGGGAAATACTAGCTATAAGTCTGAGAAAGCATTGAGATGGTGAGAGGCTGACATCCTGACAATAAGAGACATGATACTGATGGCATGACTGTTTGGAACGCAATCCTAGCAACAAGCAGCTGTGGCCATCAAATGCAAGCAAAGGGTCAAGCTGTGGAGCAGAAGCCATTAAATCTGCTTGCTCCTCATCCTCCCACTTGTCTCAATACATCTGGAAGTCAGAAACTCAAAGAACTTAATATAAACCCATGGCTCCCTAGGCCATGGCAAGTTGTGTCTCGTGCACCTTCACGTCACTTCCTTCTCTTTCCAAACCGTAAGCGTGACAGGCTGGGCGTGTTAGTGCTGTCTTCTCGTGCAAGACTGTCATGCATTCTGCAGGTGCAGTCTCATATGATGCTTCTGGCAGAAGAAGCATCCCACCCTGCTTTGCCTTGTAATTAGAATCGCTGTCGTTAGCTTTGTTATCTCCTTCCACACCAGCCTCTTCAGTCGATGTCAAACCACTTCAAATCTCTTGCAGTTCTTAATTGGCATTTGTAGTCTATGGATTTGGCCTTTTTGGCTGATTTCACAAAAATTTCATGAAATATACCTCATTAATTGTCACCAGAACTTCACACTTTTTTCTGATTGTCCATCATAGTAATAACTTGGGTATGAGGATTTAAAGCTTAATGTCATCCAACTTAGAGTCTGACCCTAAATATGTCAACTGCCTTGTGTTTGCACCTTTTTCAACTACAGTTGCATGACCTATATATAAAGTATTTAAAGATACTTGTATACAAACTGTGCATAGGATCATTAATGAAAGCATTTGAGGAAAATAGTTAAATGGACTTGCACAAGATTTCGGTAACTATTTCATCTATATTTATTTTATCACAGCTGTAATTGTATAACAATCATCCTGACTCCACCGACCCTGGATAGATCATTGGGTTTTGTGACCAAGGGACACGACTTTTGCATGAAATGTGATCATATCCGACTGCATCACGAGCAATTGCATTGCATTTCAAATGGGCCACGACAATATTGCTTACAAATCTCTTTCTGCCAATTCGACGTGAGTGCAAACTTAAACCAAATGTTGTTTGACATGATCATTTGAAATCAACATTACCAACAGTAATTTAACTAACCCTCACTTCACAGTTTTTTGAAAATGATGTTACTTTGCCAATATTATAGAGGCCATTTGATTAATTTAGCACTAGCCGTGCCTACCTGCCGCTTTGCTGATGGGTTTAATCAAAAGACAGCATGTTGCACTTCACATACATATTCCCTATCCATTTGTGAGTCTCAATGAGGATGTAAAATGAAGTGAAACGCATGAAAAAAAAAAGATCTTTAATAACATGTAGTTGTTGTTGGATCGCCATGGACAGTTCTCTCCAACAAGCTTGCAGCATGTAGACAGTCAATCAATTTCACAGGAGTGACCCAGAGATCCCTCACATCCAAGATGGTGTACCCTTGCTTTTATGAAGCCAGGGCCATGAGAGAGAGAGAGGGAGAGAGAGGGAGACGGACGCGCACGCGCAGTCCATGCTGCCATGACAAATTTGGGCAGCAGGGAAGAGTGGGGAAGACTTGACTCCTGACTTGCATTGGGGGAGGGGGGGTACAACCACTGTGAAGAGGCATCCGTGATAGTTGCTAACATGTTGTTGTTGTTCTTGCTGCTGTCATGTTGGCTGTGGTTATTGTTGTTTGTATCCTTTCTTCCGTGCACTTTTTTAATATATTTTTCTATTGGTTTGAGAAATATTACTATATATATAATTTTGTGTGCTCCTTCCATGTCCCAAAAGGGTTCCTGCTGTTGCAATTTTTTTTTTAATATTACCGTTGGAACCACTGCATGAAACTCCTATTCAGGCTTCTTATTCTTCTATCCCGGAAAGACGAGCTTTAAAAAAATGGTATATTTATGATTAAACAGACACTAATTTTTGTTCCAAGTAAATCGATAATTAGCTATCCAAGGGTTCCATTTTTTATGATTATTGCACAACAGCAGGAACCGCTATATGAAAGCTCGAGGTCCTGTTTCTTCTTCGCATGATGGATGGGACAGATACATGGATGGACTCTTCTCCTTTCATCTAGTATGCACCTCTGTGTAAGCAAGACCTTGTTGCTTCCTTGGTTTGGCTTGATATGGATTATTTTCTGTGCAGTTATTGAAATAGAAAAGGTAAACAACATAGAACTGTATTGTCAATAAAGCAACAATGGAGAGGTGGAAAGCAAACATCACAGGGCTTGGTATATACACAAGATTACATCAGGATTAGACATTGGGCTTGACACAAAATGACAATGTGATCCTATCTTAAGTGACTTGAAGGAGGAACAAGAATAAACACACCCAAAAGCTGTTCTTCAGACCAGTAAAATGTGCAGGGATGAAAGAGTACAGGTATATGACGAGTCAACACCTCAATATGTGGACAATCGTATACAGTACCTTCAGAAAGTATTCACACCCTTGAGTTTTTTCACATTTTGTTGTGTTACAGCCTGAATTATAAATGCATTTTTTGCCACCAATCCACACAAAATACCCCGTAATGTTAAAGTGAAAACATGTTTTTAGAAATTTGTACAAATTAATGAAAAATGAGAATCTGAAATGTTTTGCGTTAATAAGTATTCAGCTCCTTGAGTGAGTCGATGCTTTGCAGAAGCGCCTTTGGCAGTGATTACAGCTTCGAGTCTTCTTGGGTATGTCTATCAGCTTTGCACATCTGCATTTGAAGATTTTCTCCCATTCTTCCTTGCAGATTTGCTCAAGCTCTGTCAAGTTGGATGGGGAGTCTCGGTGAACAGCGAACGTCAAGTCTTTCCACAGATTCTCAATGGAATTCAAGTCTGGGCTTTGGGTGGACCACTCAAGAACTTTCACATTTTTTTCTGAAGCCATTCCAGTTTTGCTTTCGCTGTATGCTTGGAGCCATTGCCAGGTTGGAACGTAACTCTTTTCCACAGTCTAAGGTCTTTTGCACTCTGAAGCAGGTTCTCCTCAATGATTTGCCTGTATTTGGTTCCATTAATTGTTCTCTCTATCCTTCAGTCTCCCTGTCCCTGCCATTGAAAAGCATCCCCATAACATGATACTGCCACCACCATGCTTCATGGTGGAGATGGTGCTTGCTGGATGATGAGCAGTACTTGGTTTCCGCCAGACGTAGCACTTTACATCGAGGCCAAAGAGTTCAATTTTCGTCTCATCAGACCACAGAATCGTTTGCCTCATCCTCTCAGAGTCTTTCACTTGATTTTTGCAAACTCCAGGTGTGCTGTCATGTGCCTTTTTCTTTGGAGTGGCTTCCATCTAGCCACTCTTCCATAAAGCCTAGATTTGTGAAGTGCTGCAGAGAGTGTTGTCCTTCTGGCAGGTTCTCTTGTATCAGCAAATGAACTCTGTAGTTCTGTCAGAGTGGTGATTTGGTTCTTGGTCGCCTCCCTGACCAAGGTCCTTCCTGCCCAGTTGCTCAGTTTGGTCGGACAGCCAGATTTAGGAAGAGTCTGGGTAGTTCCATATTCTTTCCATTTCCTCATGATGGAGCTCACTGTGCTCTTGGGAACTTTCAACACTCGAAATTGTTTTATACCCTTCCCCAGATCTATACCTCAGCACAATTCTATATCGGAGTTCTACGGACAGTTTCTTGGACTTCATGGTAGAGTTTCTGCTCTGACATGCACTGTCAACTGTGGGACCTTTTTAGAAAGGTATGTTTCTTTCTAAATCATGTCCAATCAATTGAATTGGCCACAGGTGGACTCCAATCAAGTTGTGGAGACATTTCGAGGATGATCAAAAGAAATTGGATGCACCTGAACTCAATTTGGAGTGTCATAGCAAAGGGGTTGAATACTTGTTGATGCAAGACCTTTCAGCTTTTCATTTTTAATTAATTTTGAAAATTTCAAAAAACATGTTTTCACTTTGTTATTCTGGGGTGTTTTGTGTAGATTGATGACAAAAATTTAACTTTAATCCATTTTAAATTCAAGCTGTAACAAAAAAAATGTGACAAAACTCAAGGGGTGTGAATACTTCTGAAGGCACTGTATGATCCAGTTTGGCTGGGAATCATTGGACGAGAGAAAGAGCAGGTGGTGCAAGACTAGATGCGAATAAGTGGAATTTCATGACAGGACGAACCTGTCAGCAATGTAAGCAGCATGCTGTGTGCTCTGGTATCTTACTAAGAGATGCCAACGATACCCAGACCCATCGCTTATAAAATGTTAAAGTGTGCCAAGTGGGATTCTGGAACTCTGAGCAAGCTTGGCGATTTTCATCCATTTTGTGATCTTCAAATATAGATGCAGATTCTCCCCTGATTGTTGTGGTGTATATCAGAGTACTGTATATCATTTGTCATTGCAAACCCATTTAAAATCGGGAAATAAACAAATTTATTTTTTAACCCTCCAAAAGTATGTTAAAATGGAAATGAAACGGGCATGAAATTACTGAAACTGATTTGTTGAATAATATTGACTAAAATATGAGCTTATCATATTTCTTAAAGTTAAAGTGAGTGGCTTTGTGGTGGAGAGGGTAAAGTGTTGGACCACTTATTTTATGTCCCCAATTATTCCCATCCTCTTGGGTTGTCTGGGAAACATTATGGCCCAAGTCTTTCACAAACTGGCTTGCCAGGCCTGACATTCGACTGAAAGTAATTTGGGCAAGAATTTGTAAAAACAATTGTAATATTTTGACAAGTCTGGAGACGGCGAAAGTTCACGAGCAATGTACACGGTTCGCCTTTTTTTATTTTTTGACCTTCGAAGGGACGCCACGGGCAAACTGGCGGGAATCGGGAAAAACGTAAATGATGAAAGTTGTAGTACTCGAAGAGCACGACTTGCGTACCAACTTTCATTTGAAACAGTTGAAAACCCAAGGAGCTCGATGCTCAATTTATTGATTTTTTTGACATTTTCTAAGTTCGTGACCTTGTGACCTTGACCTTGGGACGAAAATGAAAAATTGAGCTCTGTAGGGCTATGCAGGTGCCATTGGGCTAACCAAATACCCAAACCCCTGCCAGATTCGACAAACCCCCTCGGAGAAGATGCAACTTGAAACCGGCTACCCCCTAAAAACACATTTTTTTGGGGGCATGGCTCCACCCATAATGGGCGCAGCACGCCCATTCTCCGGAAAACACAACTAGATCATGATATAAACCTCGCACCCTAATTTTATCAAGATCGGATCAAAACCCACGGAGCTATGCTCGGGACAGACAGACAGACAGACAGACACACACCCATAACGAATATAGTGGTCACTTACTGATTCGTGAACCAACAATTCGCCAACTGTTTGTGACGGACACCGTGGGATCTTTTTCGTCCACCAACGACCTGTGCTGGCAGGTTGGTCCAATGACTTCACATCCTTTCGATGAATGGCGCACATTGATGCGTCCTGCATGCGAAACACCAAAGTGACAGTTTATAGCTGAACTGAGATTCAAACTCAGGTTAGACACCTGAAAGGTCATTGTGTTTACCTCCAAGTTGGATCGCTTGTAAATCAATCTCAAGCAAAATTTAGCCAAACCTTTGTCTGTCAGTGTCAGTGTCGGATGAAGATTCTCAAGTTACTGTGCTGAGAGGCAAACAAGACAGAAACAAAGTGAGCAAAAGTTCCCAATGGAGGAGTCTCATTAACAATGCAACACTGACACTAAAAGATAAACCAATGTTGTGAGGCTATACACTACTGGTCAAAAGTTTTAGAACACCCCCATTTTTCCAGTTTTCACTGAAATTTAAGCAGTTTAATGTTTCAATGTACTCTGAAATTAAAGCATAGAACAAATAAACAATTGCATATAAAAGAGAAATCATAGAATCGTTTTGTTGAACAAAGTTTAATCTAAATATTTGACTCATCAAAGTAGCCACCTTTTGCAGATATAACAGCAGAACATACTCGTGGCATTCTTTCTACAATGGAAATCAAATATTGTTCGAAAAGTTCTTCCCAACACTGTTGCAGAAGTTCCCACAAATGTGTTGCACTTGTCGGTTGCTTTGCTTTCACCCTTCTCTCCAGTTCATCCAAAACCAGCTCGATGGGGTTTAAGTCTGGAGACTGTGCTGGCTATTCCATGATTTGAAGCCTACCATCTTGTTCTTTTCTTCTAAGGTAGTTCTGACATAACCTGGAGGTATGTTTTGGGCCGTTATCTTGCTGTAGGATGAACCCCTGACCAACTTGGCATAGACCAGAGGGTATTGCATGGTGCTGCAAAATGCTGTGGTAGCCCTTTTGGTTCAGGGTGCCAGTCACTGTGCAAGTCGCCAACTTTGGATCCAGCAAAAGAGCCCCAGATTATCACGCTTCCTCCTCCATGTTTGATAGTTGGTGTCACACACTGAGGAACCATCCTTTCGCCTACTCGACGGTGTACAAAAACCCTGCGTGATGAACCGAAGATTTCAAATTTGGGTTCATCGGTCCATAAGACCTTCTTCTAGTTTTCATTAGTCCACTGGTGGTGCTTTATGGCCCAGGCAAGCCTCTTTTTTCTTATTTTGCCATTTTAGCAATGACTTTCTTACTGCCACTCGACCTGTCAAACCTACAACTCGAAGTCTTCTCTTCACAGTTGAAACTGAGACCTCCTTACTTCGACCAGTGTTAAGCTGTGCTTAAAGCTGCTGTCCTGTGAGCCACCTATCACGCAAGCTGTTGACTCTCAGAAACTTGTCTTCTGATTGCATTGTGGCTTTGGGTCTGCCAGACCTCTTCCTTTCAGAGTTTCCTCCAGTTTCCAAGTGCCTTTTGATGGTGAAGGAAACTGTACTCACTGACATCTTGGCTTCTTTGCAACTCCTCTAAAGGAAAGACATACACTTTTAAGGGTTATAACGGTCTGTCTGTCTTCCTTTGTTGATTGTCTTTTTCTTGCCATTATGATAGCAATATACTACTTCCTGCAGTGCAATATTGTCAAAATAATGCTACAGAGGGTGTAGCAACACAGTCTGTTCTGGCACTGCTTTTATACTGACAGAGGGTTTGTCACTAATCAACAAAAATTGGGACACCTGCAAGAATTGTTTGCATCAACTTTAAAGGCTTAATTTACTTCCATTGCTACAGAACAGCTGCAGCTGCTAATGCATTACTTGTTCCCCGAAAAGGGCCTTTTTTAACAACTCTGAAATTTACATTATTTTTCAGTTTTTGGTAGCCTAAACTTTTTTTTAACCTCTGGCAGTTTACTGCTTAGCTTTGTACCATTTCAGGTTATTCACTGGACTTGAACTGCTTAAATTTCAGTAAAAACTGGAAAAATGGGGGTGTTCTAAAACTATTGACCAGTCGTGTAACTAGATTACTCTCACATGTCGCTAGATAATTCATTATCATGCCCACTTGACATTGGTTGAAGACTCTAGGTGCAACCATAAAAACAGACCTGTGAACCTTTCGAGATGTAATCATTTTGCAAACTTCAGAGACTTCTCCAGAAAGAAGTCTTTATGAATTGGTGTGTAAGCATCACAAGAAGTTGCACAAGAAACATCACAAACATTTGTTAGTGCTGACAGTCAAAGTAATGCATCAACAGAAAGTTGAAAAACTTGCACACTTCTTCATAATGCCTTAACATAATCATGTTCGAAGTTTGGTTATAATATCAACATGTCACAAGCAGCCACAAAAGCAAAGTATCACGGAGCTCTGATTAGGTTTTTAAATTTGCTTCGTATCTTGAAACACTTTGTCTTATTAGGCAAATGAAATGTACACACATTTATGGCCATGAAAAGGCCACAAATGAAATGTTCTCTTGGTATATGGTACTTACGGTGAAGAGAATCTGAACATTGACATGTTGCAAATGACTATTTTGCTAATTTCTATTAAATAGTTGCTCATAGATCAAAATTAATACAATGACTCATTTTAATATTAACAGCAATTTCAAAATAGCTAGCAAATGTGTTATTAACGTTTCAACTTGAAATCCACATAAACTGCAGTACAGTACTTGGAAGTTCCAAAGTGAAATGTGAAGAAGTCCATCTCGCTGTCTATAACACTTGGGGAGCTTAAAAAGTTCAATGAACAAGATACAACACTCAATGAAGTGGGAACCTCTTATTATTTTTAAATACGGACACAATCATATAATAAATTATTACAGGAAAGAGAAATTTTCAAGATAATTATATATACCTGTATAATGGAAAATAATAAACACGTTGGTGTGACTATTCTCAAAGTATATCCTTATTAAAAATTTTTGAAATCCCTCATATTCATTTAATTTATTGCTTCCCATTGATGTATTTAATAATTTAATATTTCATATCGGTTTTAATGTGTGACAATAATTTGTCTGGTTTTACCGCACAACACAACACAACTATGGAAGAAGTAACAACAACCAGCAATGTCCTTAAGCAGGAGATAATGTTCAAAACGCATTGAAGAATGATTTCCTCAGCCAAAGATCCAGCAAAAGCTTTTTGCAGAAATATATGATTCGGTGCTGGACACTGCAATCCATCAACAGTGCCGACTATTATAAGGTCAGAATTTGGGCGTAAATAGGACAGACAGGGAGGACAGGCCCGTTTCCGCACTTTTCAGCAATTTTTTTTTCCACAACAGCAACAAAGCATCGGTGACAATAACTAATTACAGACGAAAAGGTTAATGCCTTGCCGTGTACCTGGTGGTGCACGTCAATTCCGACAACTTCCCACCACACCCAGAAAGTGCCAGCCTCGGGCTAAGCTCCAAATGCGACTGAACCAGTGATCTTCTCACAAACCTTGGAGAAAGCCATAATTTACAGTTACCATTGGTGCTACTTCATGTTTCACCTGAAGCTCAACAGTTAATGAATTAGCAGTACTCATTTGATTTTGGCATTTGCCTACTGGGATATACACTCAGTCGACAAAACATTAGGAGCATCTTCCTAATATTGAGTTGCAAACTCTTTTGCCCTCAGAACGGCCTCATTCATCGGAGCAAGGACTCCACAAGGTGTCAAAAGTGTTCCACAGTGATGTTGGCCCATGTTGACTCCAATACTTCCCAAATTTGTGTCAAGTTGGCTGGTGGTGGATCTCTACTCAGAATAGCTCGTTCCATGTCATTCCACAGATGCTCAATTGGATTGAGATCTGGTGACTGGCAGACCACTGCAGTAAGCGTAATTCACTGTCGTGTATGTGGAACCATTTCTGGACAATCCTTGCCTTATAGCATGGGACATTATCCTGCTGAAGAAATACATTCAAAGATGGATATACTGCTGCCATGAAAGAATGCACCTGATTGGCAATGATGTTCAGATATCCTGTGGCATTCAAAAATTGCTCCACTTTTATCAAGGGGCCATGAAAACGCACCCCACACCATCACACCACCATCACCAGCCTGCAATGTTAACATACGGCATGAGGGATGCGTGCACTCATGTGGTTTTCTCCATACCCAAGTCCTCTCATCAGCATGAAACAGCAGCAACTGGGATTATCAGACAAGACAATGTTTTTCCAATCCTCCAGTGTCCACTGTTTTCATACCTTATCCCACTGAAATCAAAGGTTCTTATTTTTTGCTGAAAGAGGTGGAACTCTGTATGGTCGTCAGCTGCCATACCCCATTCCTGCCAAGGTACGACGAGTTGTGCATTCTTTTATGGGTCTTTCGACACCAATGTTGTACTGGACTGTCAGTTGACTAGCTGTAGCCCATCTCTTGCTCTGCACAATTCATGTCAGCCTCCTTTGGCCTCTTTCATCAATGAGCCATTTTCGACCACTGGCCTGCCATTGGCTGGATGTCCTTTGGGTGGTAGACCATCCTTGATACACACGAGAAACTGATGAGCGTGAAAAACCCAGCAGCATTGTAGTTCTTGACACACTCAAACCGGTGTGCCTCGCACCTACTACCATACCCCGTTCAAAGGCACTTAAATCTTGTCTTGCCCATTCACCCTCTGAATGGCACACATTCACAATTCTTGTCTCAAGGCTTAAAAATCCTTCCTTAACCCATCTCCTCCCCTTCATCGACACTGATTGAAGTTGATTTAACAGGTGCAATCAATTAGGGGATCATATCTTTTCACCTGGTCAGTCAATTTCATGGAAAGAGCAGGTGTTCCCAATGTTTTGTACACTGAGTGCATGTAATATACATATATATATATATATATATATATATATATATATATATATACATATATATATATATATATATACATATATATATATATATATATACATATATATATATATATATGTATATATACATTATACATGTCTATATATGAAGACCAAAAGGGAAAAACCAGAGATGTCAGGATAAGTCAATTTTGAAGAAACTGAAAAACAAAGTTTCAAGACTTTGGTGGACTGTTTAATAACTGTCATATAGATTTCTTTTCCAGTAAAAGGAAGAGTGATCATTGGCCGATCAAATTAAGCATGTAGCATTTGCAAGCTTCTGTGTTATTTAATTTAAGAGCAAAGAACGAATCAATGTTGCAAACTGACATCACTGGTTATTCCCATGTTTAATAATTGCCATGCAATTTTAACCCAGGATGTGGATCAAATTCATGCTTGTTGGTTATTAGCATACATTACATGACTTCGGTGATCACAGATTATTTTTTTCAACATTAAACGGTCATTGTTTTTTTGTTTGATTGGTGTTTAACGCCATACTCAAGGGTATTTCGCTTATATGACGACGGATTCTCCATTTCTTACTCCGTACTACTTAATATGATGGAAAACCGGGAGGAAACCAAGGATAAACCACCCCCGCGATAGCCGGTCACCTCATGTGACTCCCTCATATACCTAAGCAGGTTGATTGGGCGGTGGGTACATCGAATGAGGATGGGTACTCAGACGCGCTAACCATTAAGCCACGGCGTGGGTCCCATAAAAGTCACAATAAAGGTTTGACCAGGCTTGAACCACGATATGCACCAACTACGGAGCCCATGATATAACCAAATAGGCGATTGTAGTGCTCAGGGTTTATGCTGTGAAAGTTTTACAACCTTTCATTTTTCAATTTCTCAACTCTGAATATTATGGTGGAACAGTTAACATGAATGAAAGGGAGATAACCAGGAGTAAAGTACTGACAACTCTAGGTTTCTACTTGTTCAGCTTTGACAACACTTGTTTTTGTCATTGCACGGCTAAACTTTATACCATATAAATTATGTGACACCCCTGGTTATTTGTTAAAGTAAGATTGTGAGAGGAAACCTTATGTTTCCAACTATTGGCAGGTACAATAACCCTGAAATTTATAAAAAGTGACATCTCTGGTTTAACCCTTGTGGTGTTCATATATGCATATATATATATATATATATATATATATATATATATATATATACATATTTTTGCGGTTCTGAAAACCGCATACCTCGAAAGCAATGGCACCCAACATACAGTGATCCCCAGGCAGTTATTTCGTTTGTACACATGCAGTTAGATCTTCCCCTCATGTCTAATGGGTTAACGGGATGAAGTGTGTTGCGTGGGTCTTATAGCTGGGTCTAATTATATCTCTATCTTCATTCCAACTCTTTCCTCTTATCCATGAAATAAGTCAAAGCAGGCACCGCACCCCAGACGGGCGCCTGTGAAAATCATGGTGAAAAACTCTCCACCACCAGACTGTACAGGACGCACGCAGCCCGGTGATAATCTCCGCCTACACTGTACAGGATGCGTACGGCGCGCCCTTTCATTCAAATCTGCAATTATATCTTTCATTAACAATTATATCTGTCTTATTTTCAACCCTGATATCCATCCAATCCTTTCCTGATTTACATCCAATCCTTTCCTTCAATCCATGATACAAAGCGAAGCAGGCGCAAATGCACGATAACAGACATGCACGCAGCCCTGTGATAATCACCACTGCACTGGACGGGACGTGCATGGTGCACATCTTTATTTGGGTCTGCGCGCTGATTTACAACGGTGTCTCACCTTCGACCTTCGCTCGCCACCTCGGCCACCAATATCTCCCGCAAATGGCAGAGGTCATCCCACGCCTCATCGCACCTCCACCTCAAAGCAGTCACCACCAGGCAGAGGCGTGCTGCACGGCCCAGACCGCTCGGGCCACATGGTGTGTGGATGGAACAAGTGCATTGACCAGTGCCAACCGCAGAGTGCCGGGGGTGCCCGAACGGGCATGCAGGACTGACGCGACACTCGGCTCGTTGCCGGAACACGGCCCAGGAGTTTGGTGCAAGGTCATTCATGTCGTGTTGTTAGGTGCAAGACAATTCCACAGCTCGGCCATGTCTCGCCGGATGTGTGACTGAGACCACTTCTGGCCATAGGGGCTGAGCAGGGGGGAACCAGGGGCCCAATAGGAGCGCGCGATTCGGGTGCTGATGCACCGCTTTGGGTCGTCACTCCACCCTACACCATGGGGCTTATAAATGGCAGATCGCGAAGCCATTCACCGTCTCGCCTTGCTCGCTCTCGACCTCTACACTCACCTGCTGGATCCGCCCACTCTCGCCTCGCTTTGCTCTGGATCTCTACATTTGTGTGCTGACTCCGCCTTCCTCGTGTGCTGTTGGCTCCTCCCACCGCCCTTCTTGCCTGCTGGCTCCGCCGACTGCCCTTCTTGCCTGTCAGCCCCGCCTATTTTCGGGGCCAGTGCAGAGCACGCGCTGAGCCCGGACAGTAACCAAGCAGGAGACAATGCACCTATTCTCAAGGTGGGATTGCTCAGTGGAGCATCCCCCAAAACATACTGGGGAGCGCGGTCGGCCAACCGTGCAAGGTATTGTGAGACCGTTAGCCCTCATCTCCTCTCCTTTCTTCTGATTATCTCATCTTCATCGGGTTGTGTGTGTGTGTGTGTGTGTGTGTGTGTGTGTGTGTGTGTGTGTGTGTGTGTGTGTGTGTGTGTGTGTGTGTGTGTGTGTGTGTGTGTGATGGCGCCTGTCTTAGCCTAAGTTAAGAGTGGACAAGATATATCGGGATAAGTCTGCTCTGTGTCTGCTTTAGCAAGTTGCTTGCCTTGGTGTCGCACCCCACAAATTCCTTACTATCCCTGCTTGCACACAATAATAAATCCCATTTACTGTGCCACATACTTTCCTCGGCTGTTTGTTAATAAGTGCTTGTATAGAAATGTTCCCAGCTCTTCGTATTTTCCTTCTTTGATCCAGCATGGTCCGTATCCTAGCCTAGCCGGGACTTTGTTTTCCAATGATCCATTCTACTAGTCGGAACGTTCCTTGGCAGTTTCGCTCAGCTGCATCCGACCCGGTAAGGTGACCCGTTTCGGACCAGGCG
>NC_140969.1:13169500-13174500 GCF_056783735.1 Eptatretus burgeri
GGCTCGAAACCCGTTTGGAGGGGTGCAGGAGCCCTGTTGACGGGCTTGGGAGCGTGGCTGCGAAAGGTGAGTATCGCTGAGTGGGTACCCCGGGCACCAGGCTAGTCGGCCGCGGTAGAGCTGCGGGGCCCATGGGGGGCCGGGATAGAATAGTGGGCACGGGTGCGCCTGCTTGGTGCGGGGGCCCGGGGCGCCATTAGCCGCGTGGGCAGTGTTGTGGGCACGGGTGACCCTCGGAAAGGGGCCTAGGAAGCCAGCCTGCCACGTGTGCGTTTCAGGGGAGGTGCCATGGGGGGCACTCCCCGGTGTTAGGGAGCTGGTAGGCTCGGAGGCAGTGTAGTGCCCGGGGGTGCCATCGTCGGAGAATCGGCAGAGGGTCGTGCCTGCCAAAGGGAGCCACGTGTCCCAGCCAGGAGACCGTGTGAGGGCACGGAGAGAAAATTGGGGGGCGAGGCCCGAAATTGTGAGGACACCAACACAGGCGACGGGAATGGGTTGTTAGAACCAATAGTTTAAGCGAGAGGCGCTTGTTGAAAGCCCCGGGGTAGTTTAACAGTTAAATGGTTAGGGTAGATTAGGAGATGTACCCCTCCGCACCATCCATCCCCTCGCTGTCGTTGTGGGCCGCTGGACCCACTTTGGTTAGATCGCCGAACTCTGGGGAGGCCATCCTGAGGCTTCATTGGGCCTCGACACAGGACGTTAGCTCTCCCTTATTCCCCTCCGGGAAGGGAACGTAGGGGTTGGGAGTAGGCTAGGTGACAGGATAGGTTAGCCGAACAAAGACGATAAAGGGGGTTAGGGGACGATTTATAGTGGGGGAGTAAAAATAAAAACAAAAAAATAAGTTGGGGCTAAATTGGGGTTTGACAAATTTAGGGAGTGGGTATGTACAGTGACAGGCAAAGGCGATAGGTGGGAGGGAGACAGGTAGGTAGGTCAGAGCCCGCCTTCCAAGTGGCCAGCACCACCGCACTCCCTCCACCAACCTCCACTGAATGGCAAAGGCTGGCCAACTTCATCGGCTGGCCGTGTTTTGCTTCAAGGCAGAGGCCTGCCAACTTCATCGGCAGCTGTTGTTTTGCTGCAAGGCCTGTGCCATCGGCTGGCCGTGTTTTGCTTCAAGGCCTGTGCCGGCCGGATCATCTGCAGCTGTGGTACTTCAAGGCCTGTGCCGGCCAGTTCATCTGCGGGCTGTGTTTGCCTGCAGCGGCCTTCTTCTGCGGGCTGTGTTTGCCTGCCACCTTTGCCATGCCATGCCCACTGCCCACGTTCACCAGCCCCGTTCAATTTTTGCTTTGCCCCCCCCCCCTGTTCATTGCCATGTGCGCCAGGATCAGCAAGCAACAGTTTGCAAGCTGCAAGAACTGCCCCGTTGGCAGCTACAACACGGGCCTGCAGTGGCGGCCCGTGCACCGTGTTTTGCGTCCATCCATTCATGCATCCATTCGTTGTGCTCATTGCGTGTGCCACTTGAGCTGGCACGGAGACTGCGTTTGTGCAGCCCATGCACCGTTGTGGTTCACTGCGTTCAGTTCAAAAAGGAAGGCCTTGGACTGCGTGTGAGCAGCCAGCCACGTTCCCTGTCACCTGCATTGTTTTGAGCCAGAGACTGCATGTGGGCAGCCTGGCTCCCTGCTAACTGCTTTCTTTTTGCAGAGTTCAATGATCCTGGGCCATGGTTTAGTGTAAAATTTGTAAGTTAAGGTTAAGATGTACTATAAATATGAGTGCGCCCCCGGCATGTTTGTCTTAGCGCGGGCAATTTTATTTAAGTCGTCCGTGTGAGTGAGTTTGTTTAGATAGTTACGCAGCCCTTAGGTTATTTATTTTGGGGACACGAATACCATGAATGTCGCACTCAGGGATCCGTAGGTAAAATGTACTAGGGGAAAACTACACATGATGTCACACGAAAATTTGACGACTCGGGACGAGTCTGTAAAAAGGGGAGGGGGTAGTGTTGTGGTTACCAAATTCGCAAACCACCATTCAGGTCCCTTAGGTGAGATATCTCGGTAAGTACATGTGTAGTTAGGCCCAAACCCGTTGTCTAGTGGGAATACATGTCATTTATGCGTGCTGCGACTCTTCAGGATAGCCGTTTTTCTTTTGCTATCTTTATTTTGGACCAACCGCCATGATTACCACCACAACCACAACATCAACCACCAACCACAATGCCGCTTCACCACAACCGCCACGAGCTTCACGTCACACCTCGCAACCGTCGCATCGCCACCGTTCTTGCGCCGCTTGTGGGTACCGGTGTTGGACTCGTGCAGGGCGCGCGCCGAACAGCGTGTACAAAATCACGGATTTTGTGCTTCAAAAACGGATCAAAAACGACACACGCCCACTTTTTGCCGTCCAATCGGTGAGCGAGGGGCGATTTGGCCCCGCCTCCAGGGCGTTGGAGGGCGATCGATATATGCAAATTTATGGATCAAAAAGCATTCACGCCCACTTTTTCTCGGGCCAATGGGGAGCGAGGTGAAAGGTCGAAGGGAGGGGGTCAAAGGCGAAGCCACGGGGCTTATATAAGTGACCGTGTTCGTCAGTCCAGTGAGTAGTAGAGTCGAGAGGGAACAGAGAGTTAAGACTTCGCGGGCGGTGGAGTTGGCAAGAAGGAGCTGGTCGTCGTGTGCGTTGGAGTCGGAGCGGAGGGGACGGAGCTGTGGAGAGGCGGCGAGGGCAGACGAGGGGGTGCTCGCGTCGTGCAGGGAGCTGCACCCCAGGGAGGCCGACAGCGCGACCTGGCCGAGGTGGAGACACTCGTTGCGGGGCAATAAAAATCCTCTATACCCCGAGCATCAGCAACCCCCTCCTGTTTCCCCCCCGCGCTGAGATAGTGCGACCAAGGGGGCCCCTTTCCCACCCCCTACCAGACACTGTCCGCGAGGCCCGCGGAGTTGAGGCACCATCGCCGCTCCGCGTCTCATCACCAGACGGGTAGGCCCGACCCGGTCTCGGCCTCAGGCCCGCCTCATCCTTCAGGGTATTCTTTCCTTGGTTTTGGGTATGTGTTGTCGGCGCCGTCTGTGAAGTAAAATTGTATAAGTGTTGCCGTGTGCTCGCGTAATCGGTATTAGATCTGCATTGTCGCATTTGCTTTTTGTGTAAATTGAATTGTGTTTTTCTTTTCTGTGTGCTTTTGGTGGAATTGAATATGTGTGCTTTCCGTTCATCGCGAATAAATGTGCTTTGTGTTGAACTGTTTCCCCGCTTCGCTCGGTCATTTGCTTCATTGAATCCTCATCTTGCTTCACGTAAAGGGTTGGTAGTGGGCTGAATACGGCGGATAATTAATCGAACCGTCGAGGTCGACGATAACACCGCCCGGTTATCCCGATAGTACGGAACGGGTCGCTTAAGTGGCCCGTGTCCGAAGTCGACCTGCGGCGAGGTGCGATCGCCCGGTCTACCCTCCGCGTGGGTACTTAGGTAGGTCGAATTTGGCGAGCAACCCTATCCCACGCGGGGGCTGATTGGCTCGATCGCGGTGAGACCGAAAGGTCCACCCGTGACTGGTTCCCGGCGTTAGTCCGAGAGGGTCACGACTGGATTGTCCGTCCGGTGGGCGGCGTGCCGCGATTCGAGTTACGTGGCCGTCAGCACGCCGGCGGGCGCGAATCCGCAACAATATATATATATATATATATAATTACATATATGCATATATATGTGTGTATATATACATATTATATATGTACATATATATATATATATATATATATATATATATATACAAATACATGCATATATATATATATATATATATATATATATATATATATATATATATATATATATATTTATATATACACACATATACATGCATATATATACACACACATGTGTATATATATATATATATATATATATATATATATATATATATATATATATATATATATATATATATATATATATATATATATATATATATATATATATATATATATATATATATATATATATATATATATATATATATATATATATATATATATATATATATATATATATATATATATATATATATATATATATATATATATATATATATATATACATATATATATATATATATATATATATATATATATATATATATATATATATATATATATATATATATATATATATATATATATATATATATATATATATATATATATATATATATATATATATATATATATATATATATATATATATATATATATATATATATATATATATATATATATATATATATATATATATATATATATATATATATATATATATATATATATATATATATATATATATATATATATATATATATATATATATATATATATATATATATATATATATATATATATATATATATATATATATATATATATATACATATATATATATATATATATATATATATATATATATATATATATATATATATATATATATATATATATATATATATATATATATATATATATATATATATATATATATATATATATATATATATATATATATATATATATATATATATATATATATATATATATATATATATATATATATATATATATATATATACATTCATACGCATGAGCCTGGTGTTGGCGCAGTGGTTAGGGCAGCGGCTTGGGATCCAAAAGGTCCTGAGTTCAAGCCCCGTTGGGCCACTGAATTAATACACCAGGAGGTTGACTCAGCCTGTCATCCTTCCGAGGTCGGCGAAATGAGTACCAGTGTACTGGGCTGGTGTATACCCTGGTTAAAATAGGTGTACCATATCCCTGCGTTGTAAGAGGCGACCAGGGTTGCGTCAGGAAGGGCATCCGGCATAAAACATGTGCCAAATCACTATGCGGATCATAAGGATGATCCGCTGTGGCGACCCCAAACGGGAGCAGCCGAAAGAAGAAGAAGAAGAAGATATTCATACGCATATACCTGCGTAGATATATACACATACACCACAAAACCGAGCAGTCTGA
>NC_140969.1:13177000-13239500 GCF_056783735.1 Eptatretus burgeri
AAGTTAGCACTTCATCTGAAATACTACCCTGCGGTTCGGATTCGTCGTGAATCAGATGTCCGACCAACTAATAATTTATCATTTGGGTAAGTATCAGGTTGGGTGTTTTGGCAACAGAGTTGCTTTCATCAGGGGATTATGCAAGCTTGAGCATGCTGCAGTACCATTTGACATCCCGAAAAGGAAGGTGATCTGGATGGAGAGGTAACGAGGGGTTGGGTAGTTGGTTTGGAGTGCATGGGCTGTGCTTGCAACTGGGTGGTGATGAAGAATGTAGGTCTCGGTACCCACATATGACTTGTGCCCTACCGCCCTCCCTACGTGGAAATATATCAATAAGTATGGTCGTTTTTACAGTGTGATTGGAGGTGATGTGTCAGTGGAAGCGAGACTCATGAGATTAACGATCTGCAGATGTCGTGGAGATTATCATTGTAATCCAGGTGAAGAATATTGCATCTGTTGTGCAGGACAGACATGGCAGATGAAATTATAAAGTTTGGCGAGTTCTTTTTCCAATCTGAACTGAACTCCTGGCTCATGATGCAAGGACCCAGGTTCAAATGCTGGATAATATATGTTTGTCCATTGCCCATTAATGTCATCTTCTAGTCTTCTATTGTAATCAGCACAAGGCTGTGGAGTAACATCATTGGGTGTGGGTGCTGCTGTGCTACTCATGCAATGTCCTCTATCGGTTAGGGCAGGAATTTGTAATTTGTTCAGGGTACCGGCGATAGCTCGCCTTCACTTCGTGAAGGATGGCATGGATCTATAACATCCACCAACTAATGTTGGCATCCAGGATGCCAGTTTAACGTCCATCCGAGGGACGGCACAAACATTGATTAATCACCCTGCCTGTGAAACACTGGGATGACAGTTTATACCTGGGTCGGGAGTCAAACCCAGGCTAGATATCTTAGAGGTGAGTGTACATACTTCTTGGCAATCCTGCTAGCCCAAACAATATGTTTGTAATTGATGTAAAAGTACACGTGATATATGTACACACTCCTCCATGAGTCTTCAATTACTATAACAAAAACGTTTAGAGCTGGCTGCTTGATTGAGTAGTTGAAGACTTCTTTATTTCTCTCCTACTTGGTGAGGTTTTGATTCTAGTTGACCACTCACTCTTTCCAACCTACTTGTACTTGGCAAGTGTGGTCAGGAAGTCAAACAGCCCTCACCATGAATTGAGGAAAGCTTCTTCTTCCTTCATTAGATCATTCTGTTCTTGCATATGGCAGCTTGGCTGCCAGGTAGCTATCATTTCTTGGAAGCATAGCTTTGCCACCGCTGCTGTGCCCCTCCACCAGTACACTGGTACTCGTTTCACTAACCTCAGAAGGATGACAGGCTGAGTCAACTCCACCTGGTGTTAATTCAGCAGCCAACAGAGCTCAAACTCAGGGCCCTAGGATCCTAAGCCAGCCACCCTAACCACTAAGCCAACACCAGGCGTCGTTTCATTAGACTGAAATGTCATGAACGATAAATCTTCCATTGAAGATGCAATGTAGACAAATTTGAAGGATAGTCACATAACATCAAAACAAACAATCAATGGCATCTCATTATTGGGGACTAAAGGGAGAAAACAAGTGGAGCAATGAAAGAAGCATCGAGTCAAGATTTTGAAAGACTATAACATATTGGGAAAAATATAGATTGTGTCGAACTGTGACATACCTGAAGGCTTGGGTAAAGTCAAAACTGAAAAAGGGTTTGTAAATTTTGCGGATAAACTGACACCAAACTCAGTGGGAAATTCATTTTTCAACATTGATCCAAAGATGGGTTGAAGGCCTTCTTGGAGCATTGCTCTTCCCTTTGGGCTGGTACCTCTGTGTCGTATCTTGCACTTATTGATGCCATGGAGACCAGGGCCCTCAAAATCATTGGAATCTCCCTCTGGAAAGCTGAATCTCTGGGCCTTGTACTCCCATCCCGAATTGCAGATAGGTCGGTGGCCTCTTTGTCTTTTACCATCTCTTTTCTGGTCTTGTACCCTCTGCTCTTTCCATACTCTGTCCTCCCACCTTCCCCGCTCCCCAGGTTTCTGCAGGGGACACATGGTCTGCCATTAACCCTCTTCTTGTTAAACTCCTAAAATCCAGGCTCACTGCTCACCTCCATTCATTTGTTCCTCTTTTCTCTCACCTGTAGAACCCACTTCCTCAGTCTGTTCAAATTCATCCTTCCCTCCAGGACTTCAAAATGGCTTAACCTACTCCTCAGGTCATCACTCATCCATACACATGATCTTGTTTTGCCACATTCATCCTTTCCAGGCCCACCCCCTTCCTTCCCAGATTATTTTGGTGCATCCACCTTTACCCACTTTTCTGTTGTTTTTTCCCCATTGTTGTTTCATCCTCATTTTTCCCTCCCTCTTCTTTTCGCTCCCTTCTTGCTGTGTCCTCCATTCCCCCTCACCCTCCTCTCACTCCTTCTTCCTCCAAGGGTCTCACTATAGTGGCTCTCTGCCATGCTATTAGTGTGTTTCCCTGCTTTCTCATGCATTACTTCTGTTCTGTGTTCTTGCTCTTCCATGAGCCTCGACTTTGTATCCAATAAATAAATAAAAAGCGCAATGAAGATAAATATTACACTCTAACAGTGGTCGTGGTCGGGAGAGGAGGGGAGGGAGAGTGTTGTGCTAAATTGAGGACATGAAAATAAATGGCCAGAGCAAGAAGAAGGGAGTTTAGGTGAGTGTGAGAGTATGCGTATAATATGTAGTTGAGGTTTAAAAAATTTAACCTTCCTGTATCTATAAGTGAGTCATTACAACAATGTTTCATCACAGGTAGATGAAGAGATAAGGAGCAAAGGTTAATCAGTTTTGATGGAGATGTGGAAGAATTTTTACCGACGGCACCGAAGGTGGATGGAGGTTATGTTTTCACGTCTGTCTGTTTGCTGTGAAAATCGAAGATTTTATTTTTTTTCAAGTCCATTGGTTTGTCTTGTGCGTTATTCTGTTTGTCTGTCAATCGCCTGCAGGTCACAATTTTAAACAGATCTTCACGAAATGTCACCACCCGGTAGAGTTCGTCATAAGCAAGAAGTCTATTGTTTTTGAGATCAAAAGGTCAACATAGTCCAAAGGTCAACAACTTTTCCAGATTTCTAAAATCCTCAATTTTCATCTATTTGACTTGAAATTTGAAGATTATTTATATTTCAGGTCACTGAAGTCAACCAGCCAATTATTTTTGAGGTCAACATCGGCAAAAAAGTCAACATAGGCCAAAGGTCAACAACTTCAGTTACATTCCTAAAATCATCAATTTTCATCTGATTGATTTGAAATATGAAAAGGAGATGCGCATTTGGTCATTGAATTTAACCACCAATTATTTGTGAGGGCAACATCGGCCAAAAGGTCAACATAGGCCAAAGGTTAACAACTTTAGTGAGATTTCTAAAATCCCCAATTTTCATCCATTTGACTTGAAATTTGAAGAGAATTTATATGTCAGGTTACTGAATTTAATCAGCCAATTATTTTTGAGGTCAACATCAGTCAAAAGGTCGAAATAGGCCAAAAAGTCGACATAGGCCAAATTTGTAAAATTGTCAATTTTCATCCGATTGACTTGAAATTTGAAGAGGATTTGCATATTTTGTCATTGAATTCAACCAGCAATTATTTATAAGGTCAAATTTGTTTTAGGGATTTTGCAAGTATTGTGCTATGCACATCTTTCTTGTTACTTGGTAAAAAAAAAAAAAAAAATTGACAAGTATGTTGATTTCCTCCATTTGCTACCTCTGCCACCGAAGGAGAAGGGGGTTATGTTTTCACCTCTTTTGGGTGGTCGCTAGACTACCGTTATTCTCAGGTTTTCCGTCTGTCTGTTTGTATGTAATGGACAGCTCTGGAGGCCAGAGTCAACCGATTTTGATGAAACTTGACTGGTAGATTCAGACCAGGATGTAGTTGTATGCTTTTGAGCACCCGTTGCTATGGACACCACCGTTGCCTAGCAACGGGACTTTGAAAATTTTGGAAAAATCCTAAAAAATATATTTTCCCGAAAATCAAAAATCGGCTTCCGCGCTTTTATGCGCACTATAATCAACCTCTTTGTCAAAAAATTTCAGCCCGATCCGTCAAAAACTGTATGACTAGTATGCAATTATATTACTATATGCTTTCACCTCAACGCTCGCGTTGGAATTCCTGAAAGTAGGGTTTGGGAATCGAACGCAAATGATGAATGGACAGTTGCTCGTCATGTTCCTATATGGAACAACGAATGGCAAAAATGCCATCTGATGTGTTCTCTTATATTATCTACATATTTCAAATTCGCCTTGGTCCAGTGACCACCCGTCGCCTACCAGCTTGTCTGTTTGTTTGTATCTAATGGACAGCTCTGGAGGCCAGAGGAGTCAACCGATTTTGATGAAACTTGACTGGTAGGTTCATACCAGGATCTAGTTGTTTGCTTTTGAGCACGGTTGATATGGACGCCACCGTTGCGTAGCAACGGGACTTTGAAATTTTTTTTAAAAATCCGAAAAAGAATTTTTTTTCGAAAATCAAAAATCGGCTTCCGCGCTTTTATGCGCACTATAATCAACCTCTTTGTCAAAAATTTTCAGCCTGAGCCGTCAAAAACTGTATGACTAGTATTGCAATTATATAGCGACCACTCATGTCGCCAACCGGCTTGTTGGATTCGCTATATATGCTAGATATCCCTTATTGTCGGGTTTTCCGTCTGTCTGTCTGTGTGTATGTGTGTCTGCAACGCGAGGCTCCACAGCACGAACCAGTGAACCGATTTCGATGAAACTTTGTCAACAGGTGCCATATGGTCTGGGAATGTGCGCATTTGAATTTTGTTGCCTCGCAACCACCCGTTGCTGTGCAGCGGCCGAAAAACCGCGTACAGTATTTTCAATACTTGTCCTTCAGTTTTGAATGTGGAGAAACGAGACTTCGGAATTAAACACTTTGAGATATTTAGAAAATTTTACTCGAGCCGATTTTTGATTGAGGTTTTATTTTTCAAATGGTAGTCCTTCAAAAATCGGGTGTCTATTTGCCGTCATTTTTTATGAGGAGTGCCAGTTGGCGAAATACGCAATAGGAAAAATCTTGCCAGGTAGAGGAACAATTGTATGTGAACCAATACGTCTTGGCAATGAATCTTCGTCGGTGGATCGGTCAGAATGAAAAGCATCGTATCCAGCGCTTCGATCCGAGTGAATCCCTCGTCGCCTACCGGCTTGTCTGTCTGTCTGTCTGTCTGTATGTTTGTCTGTTTGTGTACAGGATATCTCAAAAAGTTGTGGATGGATCCGGATGAATTTTTGTGGACAGGTTTTGTGTGTGACAAGGACGAACTGATTAGATTTTGGTGACGATCCAGATCCGGATACGACTACTAGAATTTTAAAGTGATTCTTCAGCATTGAGAGATTGGCCAAAAGCGACATATAGCACGATATCTCAAAAAATGATTGACGGATTCGGACGAAACTTGGTGGATGAGTTAGATAGGTGACAAGAACAAGCTGATTAAATTTTAGTTCAGGTCAGAATCCAGATGCAGCCCATCAGTGGGATACAAAATGTAAACTAATCAGCCTGGCAGAGGTTTGCACTCCACCGAGTGGCTGTTCTTGTTAAAACATGTTTCATTCAACGTTTCAATTACAGAAAAGGAATGGAGGCAAAATATGTGTGACATGATGATCCAAAGGGAAGCACAAGCTGTCTTGATTCACAGGTATTGTATCACAAATGAGCCATTTCATTGGATGGCCATTAAGCTGGATGTCCTGTCTGCAAGCATTAGTTGGTGGACGTTAACAATTCCACGCTGTCATTCAACAAAGAGTAGATGAGTTAACGTTTGAGGCTTGAAGAGTTTTTGTATACATTATCGAAGCTCGAGGAAGAGCTCGAGCAGAATGGAAGGGAACAAAATGGAAAGGGGCAAACATCAATAGCAGAGTAGAAGTGAGAGTGAGATCAAGGAGAGGGGAAAAGGACACATGGGGTGAACAAGCTGCCCATGGGGATGAAACAGAAAAGAAGAAACCAGCCAGCAACTAGCAAACGAAAAGAGGTGAGGCAGAGGGGGGGGGGGGAAACCTGGAAAAAAGGAGCGTTTGGGAATGGGGTCATTTTGGAGTGGAAGAGATCATGAGTAATGGATGGGGGATGATCCAAGGGAGTTGCGAACAGCTCTCTTGAAGCCCTGGAGGGAAGAATGGGGCTGAACAGATGGGGAAGTTTGCTTCCACAGGTGAGATAGTTGAGAATCCTTTTCCGTCCCTCCTCACTGCCATCCTCATACAATGCATGTTCCATCCTGGACTCTTTTCCAAGATAAAGTAAACTTGGTTGCGATTAGTGGGTTGTTTGTGATTCGTGGGAATATAATCATTCACCAAGAATAACAACAAAGTGTAAACAAGCATTGCTCATCATAAAACAGAAAATTGAACTTTAAACAATAACTTCCTGTTTCAAGAAATGCAAAAGTCTCTTCCAAGCTCACGACAACCCAGCTGCGGACAAGACTCGCTGAAAGAATGAGGGACAAAAATGAGTGATCGGAAGCACCTCCAAGGGACTTGTGAACGGGGAAACGAACAGACCCGAAACTCTCACCGGGATACATGTCAGCATTCTCACAAGGATCTTTATTTAGAATAAATATATTGCAATATTAACACGATCATTTGAAATGCAGAAATATGTACATGTACCAAAACTTTCTATTCCTGGGTCTCCCAGTGACCCGGTTGTTTCAAACCCATTATTCCATGACTCAAATGTTGGTTTTGCTGTCAATCACAATTCCACTATTCCTGCTCTCGTTTTGCTGCTTTGACTTTCCAGGTCTTTTCTTCTGCCTTTCCTCCTTTTAGCTCCTCTTCGCTGCAAAGCTCAGTGTTGGATTATTTGGTTTGAACCTCCGGTTAAAACGAGTGAAATGAAACATTTTGGAAATTTTGAACTATTCTCACTCACATTCCAACATCGCCATAATGCATATCAAGTTGTTCAAACTTCCTTTATTTCAGAAGAAGATGATTTGTCATACCTGATACCACCAGGTGGCGCTATATGACATACATTTACAGGGAGAGAATTGGAATCTTCCCCCGGTCGTGAACCCCCTTCCCCAGGTTTCTTGCTACTCCTACCCCCATCAGAAACCATACATGGGGTACCCTTAGGCATCATGCGAAATTTGCCTGGATTTGGTTCAATAGTTTTTGAAAGATATATAAACAGACAGACAGATATGAACTCTCCCATATCTGTACTTTCAAAGTGAATTTGTTTATTTGCTTGTATATTTGTTCCACCTCCTTCCACCCCACAACTGCAAGTCCTCACCCTCCACCTCCCAACCTTAAGGCATCAATCGTCTCCCCACTTCAAGCCTTCAAACCCCCTCACCACACCCCTCCTCCAGAACAACTCCAGAACAAAATCCCAACTCTGTCCTCCCCTCTTCAGCTGGAAGTCCTCAACAAAGACCTTTATGATGGCATGGGTTTTATGGTCCCTGGTCACCAGGTAATGCACTAGTTTAAGAGAAAATAGCCAGGACCTGCGTAACCTCCGCAGTAAAGGCCCTGCTTGAGAGAATGCCGCATAGTTATTTTGGCGGTGTATAAACAACAGACCACTGCCTCCATTGCTGAGGCCAATCTTCACAATGCCGGTGATGCCTATCGGCTCAAAGTCTTTTTAACTGCTGCTTTGGTCATTGGGAAAACTTATTGTGAGTACGAAAGCTCGAAAGATATCTTTGACTTTGCATAGCAGGAAGCACCAACATGGCAGCTGTATTATAGAAATTGTGAGGAGTCAAGCAAACTGTCCAACCAATGGGTGGGCGCACACACACACACACACACACACACACACACACACACACACACACACACACACACACACACACACACACACACACACACACACACACACACACGCACACATGCACGCACACGGCTCCTTTTATAGTATTATATGATGTGAGTTTTCTTACAAGGAGCTTTGATGCAGATGGAAGACATTAGACCCATCAAAGCCTCCATTATTGTTGCCAACTTATGTTTGTCCATGCTCTCTCCTTTTTAAATGCTGAATGTCATGCAAGGAAGCAGCACATACCATTTTTAGTCTTTGGTATGACTTCGAAGAGCCAGGGTTCGAACTGCCAACCTCCCAGACCCAGACCAGATGCTCTATTACTCCACCGAGTCTGGTCTTCATTTGCTCATTCTTCTCTTTTATTTCGAACTTACTGACAATAGTTTTACAAAATCACTACTCACCTCTGCTCTTCCTCCTTCATATGCAGCACAAGGCTGCAGGTTGCATCATTGACTGAGGGCATGGCTGTGCCACTGATGCTGTGCCCCTATACCAGTGTAACGATACTCATTTCTTGTCTTTTGTCTTGATATTGTCTGGGTCGGGCCTGGGGAGTCATGGATTCAGTGCATCATGGGGTGTGGCGCTGCCGGTACCTGTGCGGGAGGACGAAAGTCCGAGTCTTCAGGTCCTTGGTACTTCCAGTCTTGCTCTATGGGTGCGAGACTTGGACTCTGACCAAGGATCTGAGACGGAGACTTAATTCCTTTGGTACCAGGTCTCTTCGGAGAATCCTTGGCTATCGCTGGTCGGATTTTGTGTCCAACGAGCGGTTGCTGAGAGAGACTCGGATGAGATTTGTTACCTGCATAGTCCGTGAGCATCAGCTGCGGCTGTATGGACATGTGGCTCGTTTTCCTGACTCTGATCCTGCTCACCAGATTCTCTCAGCGAGGGAGTCTCATGAGTGGAGGGGGCCAGTGGGTCGACCACATGCCTCATGGTTGCAACAGGTTGACCATCATCTCAAGGAGATGGGGATGGGCCTGGCATCTGCCTGGGGGATGGCCAGACGGAGGCCCCTGGAGTACCGGCGGAAAGTGGACGCAGCGACGTGCTGTTCTGGCACATGTTCCCATACCTGACCTGACCTGATACTCATTTCGTCAACCTTCGAAGGATGACAGGCGGAATCAACCCCACCTGATGTTAATTCAATGGTAAACAGGGGTTTGAATTCAGGACCCAAATATCTCAAGTCAGCCACCTTAACTGCAAAGCCAACACCAGGCTTCTCACCTCGGCTCACCTCCACTCATTCATTCCACTTTTCTCCCATCTTTGGAACCAACTTCTCCATTCTCTTCAATCTCAATCTTCCCTCCCGATCTTCAAGACAGTTGTTCACCATCATCTATCATCCCCTATCCAAAACCATGATATTTTCTACCCCCATTACCCCTCCCCAAGCCAACCTCTTCCCAAATTCCAAGTTTTCTCTTCGTGAGAAGCTGCTTCTGTCTCCATCTTGCCAATCCCACACATTATCCCCTACCCCTCATTCTTCCCCCCATCCCTTACGTGTCCAAGTCTCCCTCTATTTTATCTCTCAACCCTGCAGTTGATCTTCCTTTTGTTCTGTTACATCCCGATTCATTCTATGTTCAAGCTCCTCCACGAGCCTCGACTTTGCATGCAAACCAAAAGTTGGTGGAGAGTGTAGTCTGTAATGCGAAAACTCCATTTGACTCTCATTTCAGGTACGCTCGTATAAAAGCATCCAAGATCCATTCCCAATGTGCTGTCCATTTAGGCAAATGAAAAACGTGCACCGTGCACCGTGCTTTACCTACGGGGTCAGTACGAGAGCATCATGACTGTGGCTACATAGCCAACCTCTCAGCTTTGTGTTTTAGAGCTCCTTTGGGCCAGGTCCTAGGAACAATCTAAAGATTATTCCATAACCCTCCAGCCTTCCACAACAACAGTTCAATCAACATTTTATTGTTTAATGTCGAGTGTTATGTTTGGAGTAAGTGCAAAATTAACTGCAATGACGATTTTAATGGGGTATCTTTTGCATTGTAGTTAGTAAGACATGATATTAGGAATTTAAGGTTAAAATATTTCAGAAGTTGGGGATTGGAGGGGGGGGTGGGGATACGTATTTGTACAGTCTGGCTGCAGTTGATCATGTAAAGCACATTTTAGGATGTAATGTTGATCTGTCATCATACGGTCCAAGTTGAAGGTGATAAATGTCTCGTCCAATGTCATCTTCAATACAGCGTGTTATTTTGACTAATTTATAGGAAGTATAAAATCCTTCGCTGTGGGAGTTCGAGAGAATATGTGAGGACTTCCCTACAAGGTAAACCCCAACTGTAAACATAGTAGCATAGTTTAATTCGAAGTGTGCTTCTTTGTTACCCCGCGCATAGCGCAAAGTGGGGTTGAGCAATACGCGACTTTCAAAATTATGTAATCCGCACCAGATTATCCAGTGTGTATGTGTAGAAACCTCAGGAAATGGCAGCGTTTGGGGTGAAAGGAAGTATATCATGTGTCCGGGATAAGGATTGTTGCCGAAAATGGATCACAAAGCTATAAAATGATTGGGAAATACTCGGAAAAGCACCTGAGATTAAGGGATGTGCCTCTGCACAATGAAAGACTTGGATAACTTTCTCAGCTCGCCGAATGGGCACCTGCTCGACCTGCAAATTCCCGACCAGGTGGGTCGGTGGAAGACCCGAGTGGATGGGCTTGTGCTGCACAAACCCCCGACAGATCGCCACCAATGCATGGACAGCCGATAAAGCTTTTATTTTATTTCAGTTGAATTATATATTTTATCACTGTAGAACCAAATTGCCTTGTCTGCACGTCCAAAACCCCTGAGTTTAGTAGTACTCGGGCAAAATTGTTCGTCGTCTTCACCAATCAAATTTGCCACTCGCACTCTCAGGGCAGTTGAATTCCGAGACTTCTTTTTCTTCCAATAAACTGTTTCCAAGAAAGTCCCGTGTTCAAGTTCCAATAAAGTCCCATATCCTTTTTCTTAAGACTGAAAGGGGTAATGTGTTCCATGAACTCTCTAGTTTGGGCATTCGTTCAATTCTCATTGGAGTCAAGTTTACACAAACACGAGCATTGTGGCGCGGGGTCCAGCAGCGTCTCACTGTCGAGCGTGCTGACCGGATGGGATGTTAAACTGGCTGTCGTGGGTGCAATGTTATGGATGCACTTAACTTTCGGTATTTTTCACCAGACGGGGTCTTTGGATTGTTAATACGGCCAACGATAGCTCCATCAGGTCTGCTGAAGATTAAATGGGAAGATGTTTAGTATAATGACATGTGGACATTAGAGGAGTTCATAAATGTACAAGTTAACTTGTTAGGTTGATACAAGCCTTGTGATCATTTTCCGTTTAAGATGCTATGTACATACAATACCTTCAGAAAGTATTCACACCCCTCGAGTTTTGTCACATTTTGTTGTGTTGCAGCCTGAATTTAAAATGGATTAAGTTTAGCATTATTTTGTCACTGATCAACGCAATATACCCCATCATGTAAAAGTGAAAACATGTTTTTAGAAAATTTTACAAATTAATTAAAAACGAAGAGCTGAAATGTCTTGCGTCAATAAGTATGCAACCCCACCCCTCAAACCCCCCCCCTCTCCCAGTCAATACTTTGTAGAAGCGCCTTTGGCAATAATTACAGCTTCGAGTCTTCTTGGGTCTGTCTATCAGCTTTGCACATCTGGATTTGGGGATGTTTTTTCCCCATTCTTCCTTGCACATTTGCTCAAGCTCTGTCAAGTTGGATGGAGAGTGTCATTAAATGGCAATCTTCTCTTTCCATTGATTATTATCCATGGAATTCAAGTCTGGGCTTTGGCTGGGCCACTCGAGGACGTTCACGTTCTTGTTCTGAAGCCATTCCAATGTTGCTTTGGCTGTAGGCTTGGGGTCATTGTCCTGTTGGAATGAAACTCTTCGCCACAGTCTCAGGTCTTTTACACTCTGAAGCAGGTTCTTCTCAAGGATTTTCCTGTATTTGGCTCCATTCATTGTTCCCTCTATCCTTACAAGTCTCCCAATTCCTGCCGCTGAAAAACATCCCCATAGCATGATGCTGCCGCCATGGTTCATGGTGGAGATGGAGTTGTGTGATGAGCTGTGTTCAGTTTCCGTCAGATGTAGCACTTTGCATTCAGGCCAAAGAGTTCAGTTTTCATCTATTCAGACCACAGTGTCCATTGCCTTGTGCTCTCAGTCTTTCCCGTGCCTTTTGCGAACTCCAGACATGCTGTCATGTGTCTTTTTCTCAGGAGTAGCTTCTGTCTGGCCACTCTCCCATCAAGCCTAGATTTTTGAAGTGCTCCAGAGATTGTTGTCCTTCCAGCAGATTCTCCCATCTCAGCCAAGAAACTTTGTAGTTCTGTCAGAGTGGTCATTGGGTTCTTGGTCACCTTCCTGACCAAGGTCGTTCTTGCCCAGTTTGGTTGGACGGCCAGCTCAAGGAAGAGTCTGGGTAGTTCCATATTCTTTCCATTTCCGAATGATGGAGCTCACTGTGCTCTTGGGAACTTTCAACACTATATAAATTGTTTTATAGCCTTCCCCAGATCTAAATCTCCTCACAATTCCATCTCAGAGTTCTACAGACAGTTCCTGGAACTTCTTGGTTTTTCTGCTCTGACATGCACTGTCAACTGTGGGAGCTCATTTAGAAAGGTGTTTCTTTTTAGTCATGTCCAATCAATTGAATTGGCCAGATGTTAGGTTGAATAAATTAGTGGAGACATCTCAAGGATGATTAAAGGAAGTTGGATGCACTTGAGCTCAATTTTGAGTCTCCTAGCAAAGGGGTTGAATACTTATTGACGCAAGACATTTCCGAGGATGCAAGACACAATTCCGGATCCCAGGATCCCAAGTCTACCCGATATGTTCTCGTGGATCAGGCATTACGGGGTGGAGGTACGCGCTCTACTGAGTGCCCTTCTAGTTTGTTGATGTAGTGTATTTACCTGTTTCATTGAGTACCTTCATGTGCACTTTATTTACTGGGTTTGTGTATCCTTGTCTGGCCCGCCTGCTCTTGAGTGCCTCGCTCGGATCTGTTTCAGTTTCCTCCCATTTTTCTTTTCTTGCTCGTTCATTCCCCTGCTTGTTTCCCTGCTGCTCCACTGTGAGCACGTTGCTTTTGTCCCCTCCGTCACTTCGCTTTTTCATGAGCTTCGACTTGAATTGGAAAAATATGTTTTGTGGTTTTAGTTGCAAAAACAAGGGTGGACATATTAAACAGGGATATTTCACAATATTTTTTCCATTTGGGAAGGTTCATAATTAACGAGATAAATGCACCATCTGTTGGCAAAAAGTTGTTGAAAATTCACCACCACACACACACACACACACATCTGACCACTAACGTTTCGGCCACAGAGTGATCGTCATCTTGGCATCTGCAAGACGCGTGTACCATGACGCTTTATACACCCTCATCCTATACTTTCACAACGAAGGAAGCAGTAAGGGAGGTGGTAGCACTTGCTTACGATGGACAACGAGATCCACATCATTGTGTTCATCATTGAACATCTTCACGATTCATATAAACGATTCATCGATAGTTACGCAACAAAAAAGGGAATTGGACAGGCACCTGGTTGGAGGCTGAAGAGGATAAGAGGAGATTGAATCTAGTTTGCATATAGGAAGATAATCCGTTGCGGCCAATGTGTTTCATCTTTAGTCATAGTTACATACCTCGTACTTTATTCAAGTATACGTTTGTATGTCTTCCTTTTTGTTTCGTCTTTAAAAGGTGAAAAGTTTGCTACTCACAAGTGCCTGTTTTCATGCTTGCCAAATTACCCACATCCCTGCTTCCACAAACCACTACATTTCATTGAATTTTATTAATTTCATCCTCCAATGATGTGATTTGTGTGTTTTGGGGTGTTCCCCGGGTAGGGTTGACCAAACAATGTTCCCTTGTGATTTATACAGGTTTGTATCTCCAGCAGTAAGCCGCTTGGACCCTTTACACAATAAAAGCATGCAAGGCGAGAACTACACTTCTGATTCTCAACCGCCTTGTCTTCGCCCCTTGAACAGATGTCGCAAAGGCAAACACCAAGGCAATTCGTCTGTGCAAGTCCCAGGTGATTAACACGTCTTTGTAACATATGCCAGCGAAAAGGACATTCGCTGGTGCAAATTTCAGGTGTTTTCAAAGCGAATTCCCAATGCAATGATGTCATTTCCTGCTAATGAAATCCCACTGCTGAAAATTACATTTAAGGCTGGATAGAATTTGCTTCATTTTGGATGGTTGAGAAGCAGCTCATCAACTGACTCGATCAGATTGACGGCAGGCATCAAATGTGTAGAAATTCCCTGTGGATTACGTGGGAGACAAAAATGGGGCATTGTGTGGTTTCTAATGAATCACCGGTGATTTGCTTTTGGAGTAGAACTTGCTTTACTGAACATCGATTATAATTATAATTATAAGAAGATATTCCGCAGGTAGAATGCCTGGTGTTGGCGCAGTGGTTAGGGCAGCGGCTTGGGATCCAAAAGGTCCTGAGTTCAAGCCCCGTTCGGCCACTGAATGAATACACCAGGGGGTTGACTCAGCCTGTCATCCTTCCGAGGTCGGCGAAATGAGTACCAGTGTACTGGGCCGGTGTATACCCCGGTTAAAATAGGTGTACCATATCCCTGTGTCGTAAGAGGCAATCAGGGTTGCGTCAGGAAGGGCATCCGGCGTAAAACATGTGCCAAATCACGATGCGGATCATACGGATGATCCGCTGTGGCGACCCCTAACGGGAGTAGCCGAAAGAAGAAGCAGAAGATTCCGCAGGTAGATCTCATGTGAAACACACTCGAGATTTTCAGGTGAACCAAAAGTGATGAACTTTGGTGGGATTTTTTTGGGCTGGATCAGAACAAAAGGAACAGTAGAAAGAGAGGGGGGGGTAAGATAGAGTAAGAGTAAGGGATGTGGGAGAAAAATAAGGGCTTGTAGGGGATGCATGGGGTGGACAAGATGGATACAGAGGTAAGCCCTGAGGAAGGAAAAACTTGAAATTTCGAAAGGTTAATGGGAGCAGAAAAGATCATGGTTTTGGAGCAGTGATCCTGGATTTAGGGAGTTTAAACAGAAGGAGGTTACGAGTGGACCATGTGTACCCTGCAGAACCCTGGATGGGACAATGTACAGAAAGAACAGAAGGTGCAATACCAGAAAGGAGGTGGTAGAAGACTGAGAGACCACCGACCTGTTATGTACTTGTAATAAATTAGCGGATAAGTTCGGTTCCACGAGGCTGTTGTCAGGGAATTTGTTCCCAATAGAGTGTGGAATATTTCAGGAGTTTGTTCAGAATGTACTTTGACAGCACGTCACTAACTGTTAAGACTGCTAATGTTTCTCAGTGAGGCAAATCACCAACAATATAATTATACGTTGGATGGAATTGACTGAATAATTTGTGGTTATATATGTATATTACTTCTGGTCGGTGTGTGAACCAGCGACTCTGAGCCTATACACCGCCCTTGTGTGCAACCGAGCCACAAAAATGCACATAACTCGAAATTGCGGGCATATCGATCGATATTTGTAAACCTCCGCATGCTGCACTGTCTGTACTGTACCCAAGAGCTCTAAAATGAGGTATCATTCAGCATGATACACGCAGTCTTTACGAGGTCGACACTGTTCAGACACAATCATGTAACTTGCATTTATATACAGTAGGTATAGACAGCGCCTTCAGAAAGTATTCACACCCATGGACTTTTTCACATTTTGTTGTGACAGCCTGAATTTTAAATGGATTCAATTGCGATTTTTTTTTTTTGTCAACGATCGACACAAAATACCCTATAATGACACAGAGAAACATGTTTTTAGAAATTAACTTTGACAAATTCATTGGAAAAAAAACAAATCAGTAACTAATTTACGAAGTATTCAACCGCCTGAGCCATTACTTTGTATAAGCACCTTTGGCAGGGATTATAGCTTCAACCATTCTTGGGTTGGTATATATCAGCTTTGCACATCTGGATTAGGGGATTTTCTCCCATTCTTCCTTGCAGATTTGCTCAAGCTCTGTCAAGTTGGACAGGGAGCGTCGGTGAACAGCAATCTTCAAGTCTTTCCACAGATTCTCAATGGGATTCAAGTCTGGGCTTTAGCTGGGCCACTCAAGGACTTTCATGTTGCTTTGGCTGTATGTTTGGGGTCATTGTCCTGTTGGAACGTAACTCTTCGCCACAGTCGAAGGTCTTTAGCATTCTGAACCAGTTCTCCTCAAGGATTTTCCTGTATTTGGCTCCATTCATTGTTCCCTGGATCCTTAAAGGTCTCTCAGTCCCTGCCACTGAAAAGTATCCCCATAGCATGACACTGTCACCACCATGATTCACTGCAGGGATGGTGTAAGATGGGTGATGAGCTGTGCTTTGTTTCCGCTAGATATAGCACTTTGCATTCAGGCTAGAGAATTCAATTTTCATCTCATCAGACAACATAATCTTTTGCCTCATGTCCTCAGTCTTTCACATATCTTTTTCCAAACTTCAGGAATGCTGTCATGTGCCTTTTTCTCAGGAGTGGCTTCTGTCTGGCCGCTCTCCCATAAAGCATAGATTTGTGAAGTGTTGCAGAGACTGTTATCTTTCTGGCTGGTTCTCCATCTCAGCCAAAGAACTCTGTAGTTCTGTCAGAATGGTCATTGGGTTGTTGGTCACCTCCCTGACCAAGGTCCATCTAACCCAGTTGCTCCGTTTGGTTGGACGGCCAGCTCTAGGAAGAGTCTGGGTAGTTCCATATTCTTTCCATTTCCTTATGATGGAGCTTACTGTGCTCTTCTGAACTTTCAACACTCCAGAAATTGTTTCATACCCTTCCCCAGATCTGTGCATCCGCACAATTCTATCTAGGACTTCTACAGACAGTTCCTTGGACTTCATGGTGGAGTTTCTGCTCTAACATGCACTGTCAGCTGTGGGACCAAATATAGAAAGGTGTCAGGTCAGGTCAGGTCAAGTATGGGAGCATGCACTGGAGCAGCGCGTTGCTCCATCCACTTTCTGCCAGTACTCCAGGGACCTACGTCTGGCCATCCCCAGGCAGATGCGTGGCCCATCCCCATCTCCTTGAGAAGCTGATTAACTTGCTGCAACCAAGAGGGACGTTGTCGGCCCATTTTCCTCCTCCACTTACGAGGCTCCCTCGCTGTGAGAATCTGGTGAGCAGGATCAGCATCAGGAAAATGAGCCACATGTCCATGCAGCCACAGTTGACGGTCACAGACTATGCAGGCAATAAATCTCATTTGAGTCTCTCTCGGCAACCGCTCATTGGACACACAGTCCAACCAGCGATAGCCAAGGATTCTCCGAAGACACCTGGTACCAAAGGAATTAACTTGCCATCTCAGATCCCTGAACAGAGTCCAAGTCTCACATCCATAGAGCAAGACTGAAAGTACCAAGGACCTGAAGACTCAGACTTTCGTCTTCCTGCACAGGTACAGACAGCGCCACACCCCATGATCCAGTGAATCCATGACTCCCCAGGCCCGACCCAGACTTCTATTGACCTCTGGCTCACAGTCAGCAGAGACATGAATATCACTTCCAAGGTAAATGAATCTCTCCGTGGCCTCAACATCCTCACCACAAATAGGTACAGACAAGACATCAGCATCCAAGATTTCATTGAAAGCCTGGATCTTAGTTTTGTCCCAGGAAACCCGTAATCCCAGCGGCTCTGACTCCTCATTCAGCATCTCGAGGGCCCCCAAAAGGATATCTAGAGTCTCCACAAAGATGGCTGCATCATCTGCGAAATCAAGGTCAGAGATCTTGACATTCCCAAACGATGCACCGCAGCTTGATCTCTCCGACATCCTCCCCAGAATCCAGTCCATACAAGCGCTGAAAAGTGTGGGGGCCAGTACACACCCCTGACGAACTCCTGTAACGACTCAAAATAATTCAGAGATGGTACCACCACACTTCGCAGCACTCTTAGTACCAGAGTGTAGTTCAGACATCAGATTGATCACTTTTGGTAGCACCCCACAAAGACCAAGAATCCTCCAGAGGGCATCCTGATTCACTGAATCAAACACTTTGCAGAGATCAACATAGGCTGCAAGCAGCCCCTGCCAAAACTCTCGTCTGCGTTCGGTGAGGATCCGGAAAAAAAAGAAAAGTGTATTTCTTTAGCAATCATATCTTATCAATTAAATTGGCCTGAGTTCGACTCCAATCAAGTTATAGAGATATTTCAAGGATAATCAAAGGAAAATGGATACACCTGAGCTTAATTTGGAGTGTCATTGCAAAGTGGTTGAATACCTATTGAGGTCAAACATTTCAGCTTTTCATTTTTCATGAATTTATAAAAATTTCTAAAAACACATTTTCACTTTGTCATTGGGATATTTTGTGGAGATGTGTCACAAAAAAAATCTCAATTTAATCAATTTCAAATTCACGCTGCATCACAACAAAACGTGACAAAAGTCAAGGGGTGTGAATACTCGCTGAAGGCACTGGATGTATAGATTATATTTCTGTCACATTAGAGTTCAGAGAGCCAAAGCTGACAAGTATATAATCAGCAAACATCACCGCTCTGCATAAAAAAGGTGCAAAAACAAATCATTGCAACTACATACCAATCAGCCTTCTCCCAATCATCAGCAAGGTTACGGAATCCATCAGCGCTTCTGACATTAAATCCTTCCTCTTCTCCAATGGCTTGATTTCCGGTCGTCAATTTGGATTCAGATCAGGTCATTCTACCTGGATATGCTGCTCCTGCTTTCCCAACAATGGATGGAGATCCTCAATTCCAGACATGAGATCAGAGCCATCTCCGTAGACATATTGTGTGCTTTTGATATGGTCTGGCACCCTGCACTGCTTACCAAATTCTCTTCCAATGGTATCCAAGGCCATCTCCACTCATGGCTCGCAGACTTCCTCTCCTGTCGCAGCCAACGTGTGGCCCTTCGTGGAATTCTGTCATCCCCTCTTCCTGTCCAGGCTGGAGTTCCTCAAGGCAGCGTTCTGGACCCTGTGCTTTTTCTCTTTTTCATCAATGATCTCTCCAACTCTCTGTAAAATCCTTTTTATCTCTTTGCTGATGACTCCACCCTTTGCCGTACCATCTATCATCCCTCAGATCAGCAAGCAGCAGCTTCTTCACCCTCTGCAGATCTGGATAAAATCACAAGCTAGTCCAACACGTGGAACATGTCTTTCAATCCTGACAAATCTCATACTCTCACTATGTCTCTCCAAAATGACCATCTGGAAACCTTCCTCACCCCATCTGCTTTCTCATCAATCTTCTTGAAAAAGTTCTTTCATTCAAACTTTTGAGCCTCACTATCTGCCATGATCTTTCCTGGGAAAGCCACATCTCCAAACTGGCCTCCAAAGCCAGTTGCCGATTGGGCATCCTCCGTCGTGCAAAGTCCTTCCTTGGCATACCTGAGCTCCTGACCACATACAATGCTTTCATCTGCAGCCTGATGGAGTACTACTCTCCCCTCTAGACTGGTGCTCCCGCCTCTCACCTTTCTCAGCTTCACGTCGCGGAAACCAAAGCCTTTAAGATCATTGGTATCTGCTGCAATGAAGCTGAGTCTTTGGGTCTTTCACTCTCTCACCACAGGCAGGTCAGTGGTCTTTCTGTCTTTTACCATCTCCTCAGCGGCCTCGCACCCCCCCCTTGCTCTGCCTGCTATCTGTTCCACCCATATTTCTGCTGGGTGCTCAAGGTCCGCCAGCAACTCCCTTTTGGTTAAACTACCAAAATCAAGAATCACTGCTCACATTCACTCTTTCATTCCTCTTTTTTTTTGCGCCTTTGGAACAAACTCCCACACACTCTTCAATCCCACTCTTCCCTCCGAGTCTTCAAAATAGCTGTTCACCATCTATTATCTTCCCCCATCCAAGACCATGATATTTTCTACCCCTGTTAATCCACCCCAAACCAACCTCCTTCATATTCCCTGCTTTCCTTCCTGAAAGTCCCTGTAGTGTTCACCTTGTTTACCCCGTCTACCCCGCCCCATCCCTCTTCCTTCCACAGATGTCCTCATGTGTCTAATCCCCACTGTTTTGTGCTTTTCTCTCCCAGCCCTCTTGTCTCCTGCTCTCCTTGTTGTATGTTCTGTGTGTTAGCTCTCATATGAGCCTTGACATTGTTCATTAAAAAAAAGTGAAAAAAGTGTAGAACATAATGAATACGTTCCTTACAGATTCCATCCTTTTTGCCTCAATTTTGACTCAGAGATAGCAATGAGATGGGAACTCACCATTTAGTGTTTGATTAATTTGGTCTACAGGACAATATTAAACTGTCATTGGAACAAAACGGCGCACAGTATGAATAGACGAAAGAATTATAGAAACTACCCCAACGTGAAGCTCAATTGGAGGAATTGGACTTCACTCATTGGCAAAAATATGAGTTCCCATACAAGGTACTTCAAAGCAGGAGGAGAAGGCCTTGGGCCTATCAACCCTGTCCAGTGGTTGCCAACCTACGGTTGCTTGTCCGTGCTCTATCATTTAAAAATGGCGAGCGTCAAGCAACGAACACCACGTAAAAAAATTTTTATTCCTTGGTATGACTCGGCCGAGACTTCCCCCATTCAGAGCAGGCGTTATCACCATTACGCCACCTCATCTCGAAAAGGTAACAATTGCTTCCTTGTATTCCCCTCTGCTATATTTTGCGCTTTTATCTGCATCACACAGTCAAATAGTTCTGTTGTTTGTTGACATTCATTAACAGCATTGGTGGCTTATGTTGCATTATCTTGCACAAACCTTTTATCTTACCTTCATGTGTTTTTTTTTCGCTCTTTAGTTGCAAAAGAAAAAAAATGAAACTTGAATTGAAGTGTCTCTCTTGACTCCTTGTATTTACATTATTTAACACATCTAGTGTAATTGTCTATGTATAGCCGCTGCTGTTAAATACTGGAATTACTAATCCCAAAATAACAGGGTGCATGGAAAGCCCCCCCAGGATTATTCAAACTAACAACAGGACATGCTTAAAAGGCAGCTGTGAGCAGATGATATTAACAGCATTGGGGAAAACTAGCAGTGGGATTTAAATAATTTCATCTTTTTGCAGGAAATGACGGTTTATATGGAGGCTTTTTGAATGCGTAGTGTCAGATAAGCCAAATTGAATGTCTATCTATCTGTTTCATTTCAGGAAGGCAGCATGGGGAAGATCATTATTTCATTGCTTGGGTTGAAGCGAAGCAATGCTTTCGCGGCCATTTGAAACATACCTAACCTGTACAAAATACTGCAATGAAAGTACTTTGATTTGAGGATGGAAACCAGAGTTTGAGTGACAACCTCATTATTAATTTTAATTTTTCAATATTTCATTACTTCCGTCACCGCGAAGGTGGACGGAGATTGTTTTCACCCGTGTATGTCTGTCTGTCTGTGAGCAAGATATCTCAAGACATTATGGATGAATTCAGATGAAACTTTGGTGGACATGTTGAGTGTGTGACAAGGATGAATTGATTCGATGGTTTAGTTCCGGATCCGGATATGACAATTTTTTTTCATGTCTAAGTGATTCTTCACCATTGAGAGATGGGGACAAAAACGATATAATCGCATGATGTCTCAAAAAGTAGTGGATAAGTTTTGACGAAACTTGGCGGAAGAGTTGGTTAGTTGACAAGAACAAGCCGATTAGATTTTGGTTAAGTTCCAGATACAGATCTGGCCTATCAGAGGGATACAAAACATAAACTGTTCAGCCTGGTGGAGGTATGCGCTCTACCGAGTGTCATTGTAGTTCTCTCTGTAAATTGTAAATATCTGCTTCAATACATCTGTAGATATAAACTTCCTGATTGTTTCCCGTGCCCACAAAGCGAAAAGCGGAGTTAAGCAATTGGTTAATGTTCGTCCATCTGTCCATATTATCAGTTTATGATCGGCGAACAACTTATTTAAATGTAATGTTTTAATTTGAACACAAATTGGACCATGAATAGGAAGACAGTCTTTTGTTTTGACATACTTTGGCTTTGAATTAATCTCAATCGTTCATGTGTAGAGATGAGTGAGATCATTTTTTTCACTCTGTCTGCTTGCCAAACAAGCAGACAAAATTCAAATTGAGTCAAACAATTGAGTCAAACAAGGCAGTCATACAAAATTGAAAAACATACCAAAAAGGAAACTTACTGTTTTAAGGACGTCATAAAGGACACAAACAAGAAACACAACTAACTAATGTAATGTGTTAATCAGAGTGATGTAACAGACACTGTGAAAAATGGCGGTAAATTCCATAATAAATTTATTTATATGACTTTTACAATCTTTATTTTATTTAAATTGAATTATATGCTTGAACACTGCAGTACAGACAAATGTGTATGACATATTTGTCATATGTATATATGGCAAATATGTCATATATATATATATATATATATATATATATATATATATATATATATATATATATATATATATATATATGTCATTGTCTTTCATGCTTCCAAGAACATCTAGTTTTGCAGTACAGCACTTCAATTGACATAAAATGTCATAGCCCCCCCCCCCCCCCCTTGTTTTAGTAGTTTTGCTGTACCGAGTTAAAGGGCTAACCTCTATTTATGTGCAACTAAATTGGCTGCCAGTCTACCAGTCAGCCATCTTTGATCAGATTGCAAAAATAAAGTGAGGTGCATGTATATACCATCATGTACTGTGCTTGTGCCAAGTTTGAACAAAATCGGACCATGCATGTCTGAGAAATGGTTGGGGACACATTTATGGACCAAAATGGCCATCAGTCATCCATCTTGGATCTAATCTAGAAAATAAATGAATTGCATATATATGTAAGCCATCATTCATTATCTGTTGGCTAAGTTTGAACAACATCAGTGAATGCGTGTCTGAGAATTGATTGAGGACGCATTCGACACCAGTTTGTTTTTTTTGCAACTAAAATGGCCACCAATCGGCCATCTTTGATTGTATCGTGAAACAAAATGATGTGCATTTATGTACAATCATGTGTTGTCTTTGTGCAAAGTATGAATAAAATCTGTTGATACATCTCCGAGATATGGTTGCGGACGCATGCACGCACAGACAGACAGGAAAATTGAGACCAAATCCAAAGCCCCCATTTCAGACTCAGTCCAATGGGGGCTAATAAAGGGTTAATTGGGTGGTGTATAAGGGTGGTGTTCGGGACTGTTTCTGGACTACGTCAATAGCACTAAACTTCTGGATTTTTTTTTTTTTAACGATCGTTAAAACCATTTTTCCTTAAAATCCCCATGCAGTGTTCGGGTACAGTATGTGCAGTACTGCACTTCAATTTTATTTAAAAACACACACTTTGAGACCTCATAGGTCTCTGTTTCATCTCATGAAACCCACCAACCAAATGTGGAGATAGCAAGGAATAACATCACCTTGAATGTACGCGCGCACACACACACACACACACACACACACACACACACACACACACACACACACACACACACACACACACACACACACACACACACTTCAATATGATTGAAGTGCAGTCCTGTATGTACTGTACTTATTCACTGCACAGGGTATCTTGTTCTATGAACTCTTTCGTTAAGATTGTGATAACTCGAGAGTTCATAGAACACGTTAACCCACGCAGTCTTGAGATACGAGGACGTGGGTGGGGTCTACGAGCGGCAAATTTGATTGGTTGTGATGACTTAAAATGGCGTGATATTTTGTTCGGGCACTGCTAAATAGAATGACTTTGAAAGTGTCAACAAGAGCTCAAGTGAGCACAATATACTCCCGAACAAGAAGGTATATACAGAATTGTGCTACTACATGGAAAACAGCATCCTGGTTGCCATTGCAACCACTTTAGATAACGAACGTATGTCGTGACACACCGTCTCCACAGTCTGTACCTATGTAGCAAATATGAAACGTGAAAGTTGAAAACTTTTGGAGTTAGAGTGCGGACAGGAACGGACAGACGGACGGACGGACGGACGACCGGTATCACATAATACGCCCCGATATATATATATATATATATATATATATATATATATATATATATATATATATATATATATATATATATATATATATATATATATATATATATATATATATATATATATATATATATATCGGGCGTTTTTAAAGGTGATTTCTGTTCTGCAGTGTTAAAATATATAAGTCAAGATAAATAAAACAAGAGCGAGAATTACTTTGCAATTCATGTCCCCTACCAATTTGATATTTTCTCAGTCCAAAAAGGATATAACTGTGAAAAATTGACGAAACTCCCTGAAACTTGATTTTCTTCCATAACTTATCATAATAAAGCCATGTGCAAAGTTTGAGTTGAATATGTTAAAGGGAATGGGGAAAAAACATGTGAAAAACCACAGGTGGGACCGACGTATGGACAGTCGGAGAGCAAACCTATAGTTCTCTCCATTGAAACACCGGTCGGGGACTAATAAAGATTAAATAACAAAGAAAATGTCAGAAGTTTACCTCTGTTGGTGCAGTCTCTTACACACCACCTTATTTAGCACGTTACATGAGTTATTCGTGTCTGTTGTTTGTGTCCTTTATAACATCCTTAAAAACAGTAAATTTCCTGTTTGGAATGAAATGATGAGTTTGTTTGACTGCCAGACATTGAGACAGAAATTGTCTCTCTCCTCTCTACTCATGTGTCGTCGGGACAAATTGAGAGTCAAAGTTCATTTTCCGATTCATCTTCAATATGAAACATTCAATTGAAATTAAGTTGTTCCTCGATAATAAACTGACGTTTGTGGACAGACAGACAAACAGACAGAGTGAATCAATTGCTTAGCCCTGCTTTTCACTTTATGTGCATAGGGTAATGAAGCAGCTGTTTGCTTCTCGACAGCCGATCATACACTGGGGCGATTTGACCCTGTGAAACGCGGGCAAATTGTCTCGTTGTCGCTTGGGCTTTGTCCAAGAATCAAATGTGGTTCACCTGCGATTGTGTCTATGTCACTTGTAAATTCCTCCTGCATAATTTCAATTTCCAAAATGTGGTTCTGTAATTTGTGCAGGCGAACTGGCGGGATGGCTTTGAGGTGGTCAGTGTAGAGTAGAACATGTTCGAGTATTCACATTTGAGCTGTCTTGCCTAGGTTTGAATCTCGACCCAGCTTATAAACTGTCACTCTGGTGTTTTGCATGCAGGATGGTTCGTCAATGTGGGTGTCATGCATTACAAGCACATTAAGCTGGAGGACTCATCTGCCAGCACTGGTCGTTGGACGTTAAATATCCCACGGTGTCTTTCACAAAGAGTAAGTGAGTTATTGCCAGCACTCTGACATTACAAGTGTGGCGAGGATTTTTGATATCCCTTATGTGAGTTGATGGAGGTCTTCATCCTGCAGTGGATTGAAAACATGCTGATGAACATGATTATTAATCATTGCAGAATACAACATGTTCTAGTTCTTGAGCAAATCATTTACAGTTTACCAAGATGCATTGATGTCCCATCTGCGTTTCTCGCAATATCCACTGAGGGATTCTGTGCAATGAAAGCTCCTTCAAGTATGGGTTGAGTTCCAATCATGATCTCATAGAGATGTTCTTTTCTCAAATATAAAAAGAAGCAATTTCAGGGTATTATCTATCTATCATTCCAGCAATCTGTGTGTGTGTGTGTGTGTGTGTGTGTGTGTGTGTGTGTGTGTGTGTGTGTGTGTGTGTGTGACTGCTGTTTCTTGACAACCATTGGTCTGATCTAATTGAAACTTGCCAGGTATATTGCTTGGGACCTGAGGATGTGCCTTTTCAAGGTTTGATATTAATCGGACAAGTGGTTCCCAAGTTATGGCCATTTATTTACCAAACCAATGACAGGACACGTTGCTGCGTAGGCGTGGCCGATGGGGAAAGGGCGCCATTTAGTTACCGTGGCGTAGGAGTGGCAATGGTCAATGGCAGCGAATGTTATGGCAAGCAAAGACAGGGAGGTAAACTTGATTTTAATTTGGATTTTAATGAACTCTGTGTGTGTAAGTATCACAGCAGTTGTTACTTCAATGCAAGCGATAATTCATGGAATGCATGTGAACATTCCGTACGGGCACGCACCAATTCCGGATAGTGATGACTTACTGTATTCTAATAATTTCTCGATTTCTTATGCGCATTTATAGATAAACACAATGCCCCAATCCAGTCGTCATTTACGAGAGCAAAGGAACGGCCTGTGTGGTTATTTTAAAGTTTTTTTTTTGTTGTTTTGCACGTACAGCCACACACGTACGGGTACGCGAGAGCGAAGGAACAGCCTGTGTGGTTGTTGTTTCTGGCACGCGGTTTGAAAGTTACTTTTTTTTTGCACGTATGGCCACACACGTACGGGCACGCACGTACGGGCATGCACGTACGGGCACATACTAGTATGATTGAATTTTAAGCACCAGCATTTAAAACACAGGAAACTGTGTCGGTGAGTTTAGAATGTGCTGTGAAAAATTCTGGAATTCACGCCCACATGTGTTTCTTTCATTCTGAATGTCTCTCATAATTGTGCATTTTGCCCAAAAGTAATCACCTACGATTTGCATGGAATAATCGCTGACGATTCGCACAGAAGAATCACTTACTATTTGCACAGAATAATCATCTACTATTCACATGGAAGAATTGCCGATGATTTGCGCAGAAGACTCGCCTACAATTCGCACTGAATAATCGCCTATGATTCACATGGAAGAATCACCTACTATTTGCACTGAAGAATAGAAGATGATTTACACAGAAGAATTGCCTACTATTCACACGGAAGAATGTCATGATTCGCATGGAAGAATCTCCTATGATTCACATGGAAGAATCTCCGACGATTCACAAAGAAGAATCTCTTACGATTCATATGGAAGAATCTCTTACAATTCACATGGAAGAATCAACTTATGATTTGCACAGGTGAATCGCCTACGATTCGCATGGGTGAATCGTCTACTATTTGCACAGAAGGATCGTCTACTATTCACATGGAAGAATCTCCGACGATTCACAAAGAAGAATCTCTTACGATTCATATGGAAGAATCTCTTACAATTCACATGGAAGAATCAACTTATGATTTGCACAGGTGAATTGCCTATGATTCGCATGGGTGAATCGTCTACTATTTGCACAGAAGGATCGTCTACTATTCACATGGAAGAATCTCCGACGATTCACAAAGAAGAATCTCTTACGATTCATATGGAAGAATCTCTTACAATTCACATGGAAGAATCAACTTATGATTTGCACAGGTGAATCGCCTACGATTCGCATGGGTGAATCGTCTACTATTTGCACAGAAGGATCGTCTACTATTCACATGGAAGAATCACCTTATGATTTGCACAGGTGAATCGCCTACGATTCGCATGGGTGAATCGTCTACTATTCACACGGAAGAATCATCTACTATTCGCATGGAAGAATCATCCACAATTTGCACAGAAGAATCGTCCATTATTCGCACGGAAGAATCACCCCACTGAACGGTGAGTTTACGGAATAAACCGCGGTAGAAGGTAGAATCCGCGGTAGAAGTGTATCAATTTAATTTTTTTTCCTGATACCAGGCATGCTTTCCATTGATATCATTGATGTAGTTGTAAAAGGGAATTACAAACCACAAAATATTTCCTGTTTCCTGAACTTTTATTTTGAAAATAATGTGCATTTTCATTCATTTTTCCCTGGACAAGAAAGACGAACAGCTTCTTTCTCCATTTCATTGTTTCTGAAGTTTTCTTTAAAGAAAAAATTTCAGTGCTGGTTATATGCCATGTTTGATACAATTACCTGTCTGATATAAACGAAAAATGAGATATGATAGTTGGATGGTGAATTGGTTTGAGATGTGGAGGAGACATTTTTCCCTGAGGGATGCTATCATTTAGAAGGGGCTATTAAGCCAGCTGTCTGGTCTCCAATTGTTCTAGATGTTGACCTAACCCTAGCTTGTTCATACACCCCACAATCTTTTACAGTCCTTCCATGAGCTTAATTTATATCAACAACCTGTCATCCTCTCCCAATGTCACCCTTTCTTTGATATACACAAGAGACTTATGATTACTGTGAAGCATTCTTGTTTAAGGCCAGATATCTCGAAGGAATTAAAAGTTAGGCCATAAAACACACTACAACGTTGGAATGAAGGAAGGAAGGGTGCAACTAGTTAAATTCAATGATCACTAGATATTCTCATGTTCGTGACAAATGTCAAAATATACCAAACTAGGTGCTATCTATTTATTACATATGTAATCATGGAGGAATTATTGATGTGCCAACCAATTGTAAACACCCTTCACCCTCACCCCCCCCCACACACACACACACACCCCTACCCCCTTCCCCACCCTTTTCCAGCTCCTTCCAAGCTGTGTGTATGGTATAAACATTGACCCCCTAAAACATGCTTGAGCCACAACAAATTAATCCATTGCTGTTTCAGGATTGGAGAGCGTTCAGCATTGAATGTGGATAATGGAAATGAACCTCATTAATGGAGATCTGCGAATGAGATTAGAGGGTTATTTTAAGGTCTTCTGCAATTATTGTTTTCATAAAATTGCGAATAATGGGTAATAACCCAACTCGCATATAGTTGAGGGGGTAAATTCTGGCACCATTTTTGTTGGATTAACATCATTATGGCTAATTACTCATGATGATAAGGAGGAGCTCATGTACAACTTGGAGTATCAGCTCAGTATGCTTCACATACACACAAACATATATATATATATATATATATATATATATATATATATATATATATATATATATATATATATATATATATATATTGGGGGAGGGGTGGAGTGCGAAAATGACACATTTCTTGCACCTTCTTGCTATGTGATGATTATATATGTTAAGTTTGGGGAATTTCTGCCCAACCACTTAGGAGGAGACAGACAGACAGAGGAACAGACGGACAGACAGACGGAGCCAATTACAACATCCCCCAATTTTTTTTCCAAAAAGCTTGGGGATAATGAACATGCCAAAACTGCTATTGCTTGTTAAGGGCCCCATGTTTTCCCATCTTCCTGTAGGGTTGGCTGGGAAAGGTTTTTGTCCCAACTCTTTCACGATCTGGCTGGCCAGACCTGACAATCGACTGAAGATGGCAGGAATTTGTCTGGTTGCTGGCGATAACTCACCTATCCTTCGTGAAAGGCACCACAGGATCTTTATAATGCACAAACTAATGCTAGCAGATGGGACACCCAGTTTAAGGTCCCATAGCGGGATTTAAGGTACACGTTGTGATGCGATGCCCTGCCTGCTAAACTCCCATCTCTCACTTTATAGTTGGGTCGGGAATCAAACAACATTAGGTAGCTTAAAGGTAAGTTTGCTACCTCTGCACTGTCCTGTTGGACTGATCAGATCATGACCATGCCAAAAAACAGTGTTTTCATCATGTTTGCTGGCACAGTCACCTCATGCTATTTGCTCTCACTGGGTGCCGAAGCCCTGCTGTGGACATCGCCGACACATGACTCCTCATTCAGGTAGGATCACTATTTGCAGAGAATGCAAGAGCAATGCAAGTCGTTATTAGCAGAGTACGCTTCATGTTTCCCTTCATTTGTTGAATAATACAATGCAACATTAAAGAGCTTCAATTTGGAGTCAGAATAAAAAGCCAGGCCTGACACAATATTTAAAGATTTTTTTTCTCCCACCATGCCATGAAATTTACATCCTGACATAAGTGTTCATACTGCCAAAAATTTACTTGCCAACAAAATTGGATGATGGAGACAGGTCTATAGAGAATAGCATAATAAGACTGGACATGGAGGCAGGCAGGAGGTGGTGGAGTGTTACAGTATATAGTGAGATTGAATGGAAATATGCCAGTGGCTCCAGAAACAGGAAATGAATGAAGAAAAGCAGGTGCTTTCTCTTATTACCTTCAATAGGTAACTATGAAACAACATGCATATAAACAGAGGAGAGTTAATGGAAGAGATATCCACAGGATAGGTAGTACCACTGGCCACAATTTAACAAGAGCAGTATGCATTGTTCACGTGGGTTTGCAAAAGTGTTAATTAAGACTGATTTTGGACAGAAAGATGTTTCCGACTTACATCCTCATCAGGAAGGCAAAACAGTTTAAACAAAACTCATGTAAAGAAGCCCTTTGCAGGAGAACATTGTGGATGTCAATTAGGGTAGAGAAAAACAAATACCCTTCCTTGCAAAAAAAAAAAATAAAGAAAGAAGCAAGGGGAAAGATAAAAGTATCCAAATTATACAAAGGGATAATGTAAAAATAAGTACCAACTATGGAGCAAATCAAACAGTTGGGCTGAATCGACCATAAAATAACAGTTTGGACATTATCAAAATGTTAAAGGAATAGCATTTACAAACGAGGAAGTTGCAAAGAAGAAATGCATCTTTTTCATAAATCGTATGGGAAGGGCCAATATGTAAAATCGTTGGAGAAGCATCTCAGAGGGTATGAGATTAAATGTTGCTAAAGGAGGATTATTAGGATAGGGAGGCTAGTTGGAAATTTTTTTGCAGAGGCAAGTCATTTTTGACTGCTCTAAGCTCCTTACAGTTGATATGGCCTTCAGCTGCAGTGCTGTGGAGTAAGGCTTTCCTCTGTGGGCTGTTGCTGCCAGATCTCACTTTGCACCCCTGGAAGAATTGGAATCCAAGGCTTTTAAGGTAATTGAAGTGACTTGGCAGGAGGCTGGATTGCAGGGTCAGCTCCTCTACCACCAACGACATATTGGCGGCCGAGCAGTTTTCGACATCCTCATACCTGGTCTTATCGTAGCTGCCCTCTCAGCTGTCCAGCTTTTCCGAGTCTTGCCAGGTCGCACTTGCTCAGCCAGCCAATCCATACTTTGTTGTCCTCAAATATGGGCAAGTTGCTAGCCTCCATTATTTTATCTCCCTCTTCACCTGACTTTGGAATTGCCTCCATGAGTTTGTCCAGTCATGTTCTTCCCTTCGCTCCGTTAATATTGTGAGCAATCACCGTCTCATGACATCCCATATTCCTATTCAGTCAATGACTCGAATTTCGAGTTCAGCTGCACTGATCTTGTTGTCAACTTTTCCTGTCTGTTTACATGTCCTTTGCCTATTTTTCCACGATGTTCCCTTGTTATGTAGTTTCTTCTCTTTTTTTTTTTTTTTTTCTAAAAAAAGGATTTTTCAATATTCGACGGATTTTCACGAAGTTGAAAATGAATATTTCCCTGCATTGGCCGCCTACCTCAAATAATTTTACACATAAACTGCTGAATATTGTGCAGTTTATAGGTATGCATCATAAATATGTGCATTGATATGGGTCGGTAAGTCCATGAAATGGCCTTTCAAAGTTCAGTGACATCAATAAAACATATTATTCTCTGTGCAGTATCCCTGACTTTCCTTGAAGAGTCACCTCGAAACACGTCTTTGCTGACCCATGGTGTCCTACTATATTCAAGTCATGAGACAGATCAGATCTCTTTAAAAAAAATATATATATATATATATATATATATATATATATATATATATATATATATATATATATATATATATATATATATATATATATATATATGAGCTGCCCTATATGAGCTACCCTGTTCTCTCCATCTTCTTCAATATCCTGATATAAAATTTGGAGAATTTTATAATGTAAAGTAAATTGCATTGTGAATTGCTATGTACAGTACAGCTGGCAGGGCAGCCTATAAGTTTGCACACTCTCCTCTGAGATGCCTATCATGGGTTTGAATCTCAGCCGGGCTATAAATGGTCACCCTGGTCTTTCACACACATGGCAATGCATCAATGTGTGTCATCTCTTGGGTGGACTTGAAACTGGGTGTCCGATTTGACAGCATTAGTGGACGTTAAATACCCCATGGGGTCCATTGCGAAGAGTAGGCAAGCTGCCCCCGGATATGAAAGAAATTCCAAATTCCTTCTCACTCAGTCGAACATCCTGCTTCAGAGTGGCAACCTGTCCAGGATTTTAACTCCATTCAAGGAAACTGCTTCAGCAGAACCGATGCTCTGTAAAGAACATTGTGCATTATAGAATAGAATAGGAATCCTTCCGTCTTGAAAGACAATGGTCTGCGCCAAGGTTATCTCAATTTCAAGTCGATGAGCAGCGTCTGGTATGGCTGAATAGTCCAATCCGGGAGTGGCAGTCTCACCCACAATCGCTTCTGCTCTCTGTTGGCAGGTCTCCTCTGCTGCGATTCTCAGCCAAAGCTTCCCCAAGTGTCAAGGCAGATTTCAGTTATCTTCAAATCTCTTTTGCAAGCATCTTTGAAGCGGAGCTGGGGATGGCCCCTTGAACTTGAGCCAGTGACTAAGTCAGTTTGAATCAGGATATTGCATTGCTGTGTTGACTGACTGTCTGGATACAACTTTGAGGTTGTGGGTGTTGAGTAATCCACTGATGTGGACAGGCAACCGGGGTGGTGTATCCGCCGTTTGGAGAGATTCTGGGCTGAAAGGATTGAAACCTCAATGAAAAACGGTGCCCAGCTGATGATCCGGGCATTTGGGAAATCAGTAAACCTATATGAATAAAAGGCACTGTGTGTGTGTGTGTGTGTGTGTGTGTTTGTGTGTGTGTGTTTGTGTGTGTGTCAGTGTGTGTGTCTCCTCCATAACTCCAAAACCATAAAACCGAGCAGCCTGACACTTTGCATGCATACGAAAAATAACTCCAAGGAAGTGTAGGAGTGAAAATTGGGTGTTTGGATTGAATAAATCCCCCCCTTTTGAAGATAATTAACAGCATTATTTTTATTATATCTTCATCAGGCGATCCTTGGCCACCCTGCTGTCTGGGTCTTAAGGCGTTTCCTGGGTAACCTCGCTGTGGTCTGAAGCCGCCATGTTTTTTGGCCTGCTCAACCATGCCTTGACTTGGAACAGGCCGCAACAATTTCTTAATGATAAAGTTTATTTCTCACTTTCCTCACTCGTTGAATGTCTGTTCATCATAGCCATGAATCGTTGTGTACATCGCTTTTGTAAGTACGATAGTTTTCAAATTATGAACTTGGAGCGATTTCATGCGTTACATGATACAATTTTCCACGATCTACTCTCACGGGCTAATTAAAGTATGTCATCGAAATATTATTTCGGTTTTGACGATCGGATATCTTCCAGACTAAATAATTGTTGAAATCTATTGTGAAATCTGATAATTTAAAGAAATAACGAGTCTCATAACGAAGCCGATATACCTATTTACTTTTAGCAAACAAGGCCATGATGCCTCCTCCATACATACTCAAGAAAAAGTGAAATTTCCAAAGTGATAAACATCTTTTTCTACTGTTTGGAGAATTATATTGAGTGAACAAAATTTTTTTTGGAATGTAACAAAATTAACCAGCTTCATTGAGCTATATGATTTAATGCATTCACTGCTCGACCTCGCGACCTGCCCCTCAAAGTGACTGACTATCCATAGCATCTGCCAGATCTATGTCTATATTTTTCGATGTTTTGCGATGTGCTCTGCAGGGAATCAAAGAAAATCTGGTTAAAAAAACGGACATTTTAAAATAAAGTTAAAACGTTTGTGTGAACTCCGAACCGATGTACCATGTGATGCGTGCACAGATGAGCAGGCAAAATGGCGCATTTTCTGGAATGTTTATTTCACGGGCGATTGAACTTTGCAATGTCTCCAGGGTTGTTCTTCATTAAGCTGTAACTCTTTTGTGGATGAAGTAATTTTATTTCATTAATTCATTTTCTTTCATTAATTGCTGCGTGCGTGGTGAAGACAAGATACCTTTAAAGTTAAAGGTATCCTTTATGGTATGCAGTGACATCTTGGCCAACCGTTCCTTATCAACCATTTAATTGGAGTGCTTGCATGAGTGCTTAAGCCATTTACTGAGTGCCCATTGTCGATAGCAATACTGCGCTGCGTTGTTCTGAGCGAATCGTTCACTCTCTGCGAATGCTTTTTTCCGCACCACGTCATTCAGAGCGAGTGGTTCATGCTCCATCACCCTGAGCGAGTTGTTTGTGCTCTGACACCCTGAGAGAGTGGTTCGTCTCCATCACCCTGAGCGAATGGTTCATGCTCTCAACCTGAGTGAACTGTTGTGAAACACCCGTTTTCCAAGCCGTTTGCCGTCTTGATGTATTTTCTAAATTACCGTGCCAAATTTTTTTCCACCCGTCACACGCAGTTTTTAAAAAGAATAATGTTTGGAACATCTCCCTGAAACGTCTAGATAAATACAACGTTGTTTTTCGGTGAATGCTAATCAAGGTTTCTGGGTTGTATGCAGTAAGTACTGTAGTTGGTAATCACACTGACTCCAACCTGCCGATTCCCAAAAAATTGCCGATTTTGGCCAAGCGTGTGCGTGAGCGTGTGCGTTGTTCATAAAGCATCTTCCTTCCATCATAAAGCATCTTCCTCTTCCATCTTCTCTCTTCCTCTTATGTGGCGACTTCAATTGTCATCACGCCAGTTGGCTAGGTGTGGGTACCTCTCTCACCTGCCATGGGACGTCAGCAAAAGCTTTCTGTGACTCATTGGGACTGACTCAATCGGTCAACTTCCCGACCCGGATCTCAACCAATGGTACTCCATCTCTTCTGGATCTGATTTTGACAAATTTCCCTGACAATATCTGCTGCTCTTCCTTCGCTCCAATTGGTTCTTCTGACCACGTCCTTGTTAAAGTGGACATCTCTCTGGCTGTTATCAGAGAACCACCTCACCGCCGTCGAGTCTGGCATTTCACTCAAGCCGACTGGCAGGGTCTCCGAGCAGCCATCAAACTTACAGACTGGTCTCCTATCACTACTTTCTCAAACATCAACTCATCCTGGGAATTCTTTCAAAGAAACTTGCTCTCCCTCATGCACAGATTTATCCCCTCTCGTGTTCAGTTGTCTTACCCTTCCTCCCGCCCTTGGTTTACTGAAGCTTGTGGCGAGGCAGTTGTCCTGAAACAACTTGCCTTTGCCTCATGGAAAGCAAACCCAACTGAGGGCAATCTCAGTTCTTTCCACAAAGCTCGGAACAAGTGTGTATCTACCCTCAGGAGAGCCAGAAAACAACATCTTTCTCATCTCAAGTCTGAACTCTCAAACCTCTCTCCCTCCTCAAAATCCTGGTGGCGTTTAATCAAATCTGTTTCTGGTGTATGTTCCCCCTCCATCCCCTCCCTTACCTCAAATGGCCGCACTGCTGATTCCACACGTGATAAAGCTGAATGTCTAAACTCGGTGTTTGCAGCTAAATCTTGTGTCCCAAACCCATCACTATCTCTACCCACTTTACCCAGTCGCACCCAACTGTCCCTGGACTCTGTATCCTTTTCTCCTGACAAGGTGGAGAGCTTGCTTTCAAACCTCGAGTCAGATTCTGCAACCGGTCCAGACGGCATCAGCCCACGTGTCCTCAAAGCCTGCTCTTCTGCTCTTGCTCACCCTCTCTCTGTCCTATCTCACTCTCTCTCATTTTCCCAAGGTCATCTGCCATCTGCTTGGAAATCTGCTAACATCACTGCCCTGCATAAAAAGGTGCAAAAACAGATCCCTGTAACTACAGACCAATCAGCCTTCTCCCAATCATCAGCAAGGTTATGGAATCCATCATTGCTTCAGACATGAAATCCTTCCTCTTCTCCAATGGCTTGATTTCCAATCATCAATTTGGTTTCAGACCAGGTCACTCTACCCTGGATATGCTGCTACTGCTCTCCCATCAATGGATGGAGGTCCTCAATGCCAGACAGGAAATCCGAGCCGTATCCCTGGACATATCACGTGCTTTTGACACAGTCTGGCACCCTGCCCTACTCACCAAACTCTCTTCCCATGGTATTCAAGGCCATCTCCACTCATGGCTCGCAGACTTCCTCTCCTGTCGCAGTCAACGTGTGGCCCTAAATGGAGTTCTTTCATCCCCTCTTCCTGTGCAGGCTGGAGTTCCTCAAGGTAGCGTTCTGGGCCCTGTTCTTTTCTGGTTTTCATCAATGATCTCTCGGACTCTCTGGAAAATCCTCTATTTCTCTTTGCCGATGACTCCACCCTCTGCCGTACCATCTGTCATCCCTCAGACCGGCAAGCAGCAGCTTCTTCGCTCACTGCAGATCTGGATAAAATCACAAACTGGTCCAACACGTGGAACATGTCTTTCAATCCACACAAATCTCACACTCTCACTATGTCTCTTCGAAAGGACCGTTTACAAAACCCCCCATCCACTTTCTCAACAATCCTCTGGAAGAAGTCTTTTCTTTCAAGCTTCTGGGTCTCACTATCTGCCATGACCTTTCCTGGGAAAGTCACATTTCCAACCTTGCCTCAAAAGCCAGTCGCCGACTGGGAATCCTCCGTCGTGCAAAGTCCTTCCTCGGCCCTCTTGAGCTCCTGACTACTTACAAAGCTTTTGTCCGTAGCCTGATGGAGTACTGCTCTCCCCTCTGGGCTGGTGCTCCTGCCTCCCACCTTTCTCGACTTCACGCTGTCGAAACCAGGGCTTTTAAGATCATTGGCATCTCCCGCAATGAAGCTGAGTCTTTGGGCCTCTCACTCAATCACCGCAGGTTGGTCGGTGGTCTTTCTGTCTTCTACCGACTCCTCTCCAGCCTTGCCCCCCTGCTGTCTCTGCGATTTGTCCCAAGCACATTTCCACAGGGCGCTCAAGGTCGGCCAACAACCCCCTTCTGGTAAAACTACCAAAATCACGAATCACTGCTCATCTTCACTCTTTCATTCCTCTTTTTCCCGCCTTTGGAATAAACTTCCTCACTCTATTCTTTCCCATTCTTCCCTCCAGGCTTTCAAAACAGCTGTTCACCACCACCTCTTATCTTCCCCCATCCAAATCCTCGATCTTTTCTACCCCCGATAATCCACCCAAGCCCACTTCCTTCAATTCTCCTGCTTTCCTTCCTGAAAGTCCCTGTAATGTCCATCTTCTCCTCGCCATGTTCCCCGTCCCATCCCCATCCCTCTCCCTTCCACAGTTCACCTGTGTCTGTTCCCCAATGTTTTGTCCCTTCCACTCCCACCCCTCTTGTCTCATGCCTCCTTGCTGTGAGTTGTGTGTTAGCTCTCATACGAGCCTCGACCAAGGTATACAAAAAAAAAAAAAAAAAAAAAAAAAAAAAGCATAACATATTCTTTCTGCAAATTCCGCTATCCCCACCTCTCTCTCTAACCCCTCTAACCTCTCTCTCTCTCTCTCTAACCTCTCTCTCTCTCTCTCTAACCTCTCTCTCTCTCTCTCTCTCTCTCTCTCTCCTCCCTCTCTAACATCCCTCTCCCTCTCCCTCTCTAACCTCTCCCTCACCCTCTCTAACCTCTCTCTCTCGCCCCCTGCTGGCTGTTAGCACGGTGTGTGTACTGTCATGGCTGCTCCTTGCATTGTGTCATCAGGACCTGTCCTCTGCCACGCTGGTTGGTGTCTCCCACACTCCCCATTTCGTTTTCCCCCTATGTTCGTTTTCTACTTATAATGTTCCCCTGTGTTTCCTTTCTGTGTAGAGAAGAGAGAGAGAGAGAGAGAGAGAGAGAGAGAAAGAGAGAGAGAGAGAGAGAGAGAGAGAGAGAGAGAGAGAGAGAGAGAGAGAGAGACACACAGACACACAGACACACAGACAGACAGACAGACAGACAGACAGACACAGAGAGAGAGAGAGCACGTAGCGGTGTTAGTAAGGGTATCGTCGGTTTTGGGGCAGTGCCCAGTTAGTCCATTCATTATTTAAAAGCCTTTCCCTTTAAACCTGCTTTATTTTGGTTTTTATTTTGCTTGCCTTTCCTTATTTTGTTGAGTTAGCACCCTCTTTCCCAAGGTTCGGGAAAGTAGGAGTGTATTGTTAACTTCCTCTTCCGAAGTGAAGAAGATGACGAGCGTTACGTCTTTGTAACATGGCGGCGGCTCGCTCGCAGCAAGATGCTGCTTTTGAAGCACTAACTCGTAAGCATGCTTTAGTTTGTGTCCCCCCTGATGGGGTTCTTACTGAAGATATTGTTTTGACGGTTGGAGACGTTATCGGCATTGAGCATGTCCGTGCTGCGTCACGCATGAATCAGAAGGTCGTGGTGTTCGACTCTGATGTTCGTCTTGTTCACGACGTCGTGAGTTCCGGGTTAACCACACAGAGTGGTCATTTTGTTATGGCCTCCCCGATGGATGTCCCGGCAATGAAAATAATTGTCTCTAACGTGCCTCCTTTTGTGTGGAATCAACAATTTGTCTCTGTTTTGTCTCGTTACGGGAAAATTGTGTCAAAGATCTCGATGATCCCCCTCGGGTGTCGCCATGACAAGGCAAAGCACGTGATGAGCTTCCGGTGGCAACTTTACATGGTGCTGCCGGACCGTGGAGAGGACACGAGTTTATAGGTTTATTTTAAGATTAAAATTGATAATTATGATTATCATGTGTATGCTTCATCAGCGACTTTAACATGTTTTCTTTGTGAAGCCTTTGGCCATTTAAAAATATTTTGTCTGAAAGCTTCTTGTTCGAAGTGTGGGGAATCGGGACACGTTGATATAGATTGTGAAACAGTTAACGACCCACAAACTCGGATTGTGGAGGAGGTGAGGCCCAGTGAACCCAACGTTCCCGCTCATACTGTTCCCTTCCATAGTAAGGACGGTAAAGATGATTTTGTTATCGTGTCAAAAAAAACGTAGAGCGTCTGCTCCTCGTGACCCCACTAGCGCTCCCAAGGTAGTCGTACTGGATACGGTTGTTCCGGTAACTGAGGAACCTCATCGGAATGAAAAAAAGGATGAAATGGTTTCCGATAACAAAAATGTACTTCAAAGTGTACAGTGTGGTCCGGGTCCTTCAGATAGCGGTGAAGTGTCTCTTGGTGTTGCTGAACTGTGTGTAGAATGTAGGGAGGTATCAGCGGTAGTTTTTCCTGAGACAGACCGAAATAGTGTTGCAGCTCCATGCGATGTTCCCACCCCAACAAATGATCAACATACAGTTTGTGAGGCCCCGGTAGAGGTGCTCGATGTAGTTGTACAAGATGGTGGACTCGAGGCCCCATCTCATGTTGATGTAAGTGTAAAACAGGACTCACAAAGTACTCGGTACCCCTCTTAGACGTGTCTGTAAACGAGTTAGTAAAGGTCCAGCATGATATTTACGAACCTAGTGGAAGGTTATCTTGGCTATCTACTTCAGATGATGATGACATGGAGGTGACTGATCTGTCACAGTCATCATCTGATCATTTACAGATATCTCCGCAGGTTATTTTATCCTTTCTGAATGAGACGTTTAGGCAGCGGAATGTCATCATTCATAAACATTTTCCTGACTTGCTTTCCTTCATGCAGACTGCAAAGTGTATAATTAGGAACTCTAAAGATTTTGAAATAACGAAACCACAAATTCACAGGCTGAGGAAGTTTATTACAAAAGCAGGGTTAGAATGTTCTCATCAGCTGCCAAACCCCCTGATACGGGATGAAAAGGAAGGAAGTGCTTTTTGCCACCTTAAACATGAATGGAGGTGGTGCGAACCATTTGCGTCGGATCCAAATTAAAAACTTGTTGCTTCGAAAACATGTGGATGTCTGTTTGTTGCAAGAAACGCACATAACGGAGACTTTACAGTCTGACTGTCTCTGCCTTAACAAGGGGCTTTGTTTCTTCAGTAATTTGTCTTCTGTCTCGGCGGGTGTTGCCTTTATGCTTCGTCCAGGGTTTGTTCCTGACTCGTATAGTTTCCTTGAAATAGTTAAACGACACTTGGCATCATTAGAGTTCGTGTATCAAGGATTTCACCTCACCTTACGTAATGTCTATGTTCCTAGTGAGAGCGGGGCTCGTAAAGGTTTTTTTACACATCTGGCTAATTACTTCCATACTTTAGTCTTTGATCACTGTATTTGTATCGGAGGAGATTTCAATTGTATGTTTGAACCTAATTCAGATAGGAATACACCAGAACCACATCCTGAATCTCATAAACACATATCTTGTTGTTTTCATCACTTGGTCTACTCGATGCTTGGCGCATGCAGCACCGTACAGCATCTCAGTATACATGGTGCCGGTGTGCTAACGGGCTGATAACACTTGCAAGGCTGGATAGATGGTACATTAACTCTACTTTTAGAAATGTCCTCATGTCTTGTAACATCTTTCCTTCCATTTTCTCTGATCATCACTTGGTAGTGCTTGGTTTATCCTCTTCTCAGTTAACTCATACAAGTGCGTATTGGACCTTCAATACCAGCCTGTTGGAGGATTGTTTTTTTACTGACGCTTTTCGTAGGTTTTGGGAAAAACTTATCCAAAGTAAACCTTCCTATGCTTCTATCCAGTTATGGCGGGACAACGCGAAAGCTCAAATTCGTGTTTTCTGTCAATGTTATCAGTCCTTTTCCACGAGTAAGAATAAAATTGCTGTTTCACTCTTGGAAACTGAGATTTTGCAGTTGGAGGAAGACTTGGCAAAATCTCAAAATGACAGAAAGCTTCGGCTATTATTAGAAAAAAAGCCTATCTAAGAGAATTGATTCATGAAAAAGTCATGGGGATGTCAGTTGGACTCAGAATCCAAAATGTGAAGTTTTCTGACACCCCAAATAAAAGGTTTTTCCAGTTAGAAGGGATTAAGAAATCCCAAAGGCAAATTTTCTGATTGTTAGATGCTAAAGGGAATATTACACAAAATGAAAGTGATGTTAAAAGACTTGTGAAAAATTATTTTTCTGATTTATTTGCGAAGGAATCTGTGTTTAAAGATTGTGTTGATGAGATGACAAGTCATGTTCCTTCTTTGAGTTGTGGTCTCAGCATGGCTCTGAACAGCTTTGAACGTGGAAAAGCCCCTGGAATCGACGGACTTCCAGTGGAATCTTTTTCAGCATTTTGGGACATCTTTGGTCCAGAAGTACTGTTGGTTTTGCAAGAAAGTTTACTTTCTGGCATACTGCCTCTCAGCTGTCGAAGAGCAGTGGTTTGTCTTCTCCCAAAAAGTGACGATCTCCGTCAAATCAAGAACTGGCGCCCCATCTCATTACTATGTTCTGACTGCAAACTCTTTTCCAAATTGTTGGTCAATCGGCTAAAACTTGTCATCGGGACTCTCGTTCATCATGACCAGAGCTACTGTGTTCCAGGGAGATCAATCTCTGATAACATTTTTTAAATTAGAGATTTGATTGATTGTGGTCGTAAAGAGGAAGAGAGGGGGTTGGTTTGATTTTCCTTGATGTAAAAAGGCTTTTGATAGTATTGATCACACTTATATGTTTCATGTGTTGCAAAAGTTCAGTCTGGGTGAAAGGTTCATGGGTTTTGTTAAGTTGTTATACAATAATATATCTAGTTTGTGTAAGGTAAACGATGGTCTCTGTTCTCCCGTTCAGGTTCAGAGGGGGTGTTTGGCAAGGCTGTCCATTGTCAGGTTTACTGTTTAGCCTTTCTCTTGAGCCATTACGAATTAATTTTAGGAACTCTCTTCCTGGGTTTGTACCGTCACCAGAAGAACACCCTATCGTCGTGTCTGCATATGCTGATGATGTTTGTATAGTAATTAAAAATGATCAGGATCGAACCACTCTTCTTGGATCTTTACATAAGTTTCATCTTGCTTCACATTTGCAGTGTAATTGGCAAAATAGTAAATTTCTGTTGGTGTCCTCAGCTCAATATACATCCGGTGAGCTTCCCTTAGCGTCTCTTCCGAAAGATCTAAGGTGGACGAGAGAGGGGGTGAAATACCTACGTGTTTATCTTGGCCCTTATCAGTACTCCCTTGTTAACTGGGAAGGAGTGGTAGATCACGTAACCAAACGTCTTAACAAATGGAAAAGGTTTTTTCCGCAAATGTCTTGCAGAGGTCGAATACTAATTATTTATACCTTAGTTACCTCTGTCTTGTGGCACACATTCATCTGTTTACAGCCACCAGATATCTTGCTTAAAGAGATTCAACAGATACTGGTAAACTTTTTTTGGAATGGTCATCATTGGTTGCGGTCAGATTTACTCTGTCGCCCCTTGTCTGATGGTGGCCAAGGGCTCATTGACGTAAAGTGTCGTCTGATGGCCTTTCGTCTGAAGTCGATACAACGAGCGATCAATGTGGAAAAACTGCCCTGGCACCCCGTAGCACAACGAATATTGAGACAAGCTGGATTGCTCGGCTACGGCCTTGAGTTGTTCCTAATTGAATCAAAAAATATTGACACGTCTCACCTTCCTCTGTTTTACCAGAGTCTGCTGAATGCTTGGCAAGCAGTAGTGGTGAGTGGTGACCCGCCAGCAGGATTTGTATGACATTAAAATTTTTGTGGGAGAACCTCTATTCCTCAACCCACTCTTTCCCAATGTTCCCAAAAGCCGTTGTTTTTCACAAAATTTCATTTCAGCTGGTAGCAAAAATGTTTGGCATCTTCGTGACACATCCAATTGTTGCTGTAAGTCTGTTCAAGAAATTGCTGAAATCACTAGCACCAGGTCATTAAGAGCTATTTGTAAAGTACTTGTAGATGTCATCCGTACATCTTTTAAACTTGGGTTGCAGTGGAGTACTGAGGTCAAATGTATACCCCATAAGCCTTCACTTCCGAGCTTACTTGTCCAATTCGCTGGGGTTACTCCATCTCCAGTCAGTATTGGCTCTTGTTTATTTAGTAATCTTGACAGTAAATCTATTTATCGTTTCTGTCTTTCTGTTGTTAATATTGTTACGAATCTGGAAACCATGCACACTCAACATTCAGGTCCCAAAGTTAGTTATGCCGGTAAGTACGTGTGAGACAGGTCCCATCCTTTTGTCCAGTGGGAGAGTTGAATATGTGCGTTGTGATGTTTTTTATAGTTAGGTTATTACATCTCACCACCTGCCCATCACGTAATAGTGGCTTCACCACCATCCACCTTCCTCAACCACACGTGGAGGGGATGGGCGGCTTTCTCCGTGCATGGCCGAAACCCCGCCCAGGAAGGCTGTGCCCGTAGGATCCTGGCCAATTAGAGGCGAGCAGCGAGGTGTGCTGACCAAGGCCCCTCCCCACTGAGGGAGGTCCATAAAATTCCAGAGACTCTCTGAGGCGTCGTTGGTGGGTTGCACGAGAGTTCAGGAGGTCTACGTTGCTGTACAAAGGGGTTTTTGCTGTCACGAGGGTTGAGCAGAGGGCCATCGAGGGAGCGAACGTGTCTCTGCTGGCCTTCTACAAGGAAGGACAGAGCGACCCTGACCCCCCCCCTTCCGTGGACCCCGATTATTCGCCACCCAAACTCCCCCACGAGCCTTGAGTCCCCCACGTTGACTGAGGATCGGACCAACAACCTTTGTCAGGTGCCACATCGTGGAGCACACCCTCCCTCCGATGGTCAGGTACCCGCCGAACTCTGACCCCCAGCTCGTCTCACTCATCGGCTAGAGGGTCAAATAAAGAACCTCGGGTTTTTCTTTTCATTTGTGTGTGTGTCTGAGTGTGTTGGGCCCGTCTTGTAAGTCGAACTGCATAAGTGTTTTTCTCCATTGTAAATACTTGCATTGAATATTCGCTTTAAGTCTCGCTTCTCTTGTCTTTTATTTTGAATCCCCGGTAGCCAAGACTGTGTGGTTACTTAGGTATATTGGATCTGGACAATTAACCCTACGCCACGTGGTCGAGATATTGGCGCTTCACGGTCGATTAATCGACCTGCCGGCTTCGGAGTTATCCGGAGCGATGGCCTATAAATTCCAGGGAGCCTGGTGGGAGATGGTGTAAACTTCCCCACCTAACGGTCGTTCTCGCCCCCGACCCCCCCCCCGGCCCACAACAATATTTTGTTCAAGTACTGCTAAACGGAAGGGGTTTGAAAGTGCCAAAAAGGCGATCATTTAAGCTGTAGATATATAATTCTACATTGTTCAAATATACAATTCAAATAAAATAAAATAATGATTTTAAATGCTGTAGGAAAAAAAAGAAGAAGCTATTTTCGGAATTTAACTGCCGTTGATGCATCGTCTTTGACACCACCTTATTTAACACGTTACATTAGTTATTTGTGCCTGTTGTTTGTGTCCTTTGTAACATCCTTAAAAACAGTACGTTTTCAGTTTGGAATGATTTTAATTTTATTTGACTGCCAGGCAGGAAGAATGAGTAAATATTTTAAAATCTCATTCCTCTCTGCGCATGTGCGATCAGAACTAATCCAGAGCCAAAGTATTGCTAAACTGCAGGTTCGTTTTCTGATTTGTGTTTAAAATATAACATTCAATTGAAATTAAGTTATTCCTTTATCATACCCTGACGTTTGTAGATAGACAGAGACAGACAAAGTTAACCAATTGCTTAACCTCGCTTTTCGCTTTGCGTGCACGGGTTAAGAGCATTTGCTGTAGTATGTACATAGTATGCATGTTCACAGAGGTGTGATTATCCAAATATCATTATTCCAGTGTCTGAATTTCCTTACATATGCTTGGGGGGATTTTACCCACTGTGTCGAGTATATCTTTCCGCTTATTTTTGAAGACGATATTGTTTTCAATTGCAGTATTTTGTCTATTTTTAGGCGTTTGTGCATCTTACTCCATTGACTTGACATTGATCTCTGTTTTTTTGCATTGTCCTTATAAACATCAAGTTTTCTGTTTGGAATGATTTTCAGTTTTATTTGACTGCCAGGCAGGACGAATGAGTAATTTTTTAAAACTCCTTTGCCCCGTTTAGTAGCGCACCATTCATAAAGGTGATATAAAACGAAATAAACAGTCAGGAGAGGGTGAGGATGTATTTGGCACAATTAGTGACAGCTGACATCTCACACTAAGCTGACTAAGGGCAATGATAAATGAAATTAATTGGAAGAAATGACTCCTTCATTACAGCTGCATGTTGAGTTTGGCAGAGGTCCAGACGTTATTGGTGTCCTGAGCGGAAAGGTCGTGGCTGCTTGCCAGGGGCAGACACTATGCAAAAAGCAAATCGTGCATTTATTTACTGTAGAGTACTAAATAAATAATTTTTACATTTATTTACGATGTTTAATGGCGCAGGAAATAAACCGATCACTCCCTCTTTCAAGGAAGTGATCGGTTTATTTCTTTAATAATATTTTGCCCGAGAATTAGAGGAGAGTAAGGTGGAACACTTCTGACCTCCCTGGTTTTACATCCTACTTGGTTCTTTTATTCACCACTCGCAGGGGTACCCGATGTTGCCCGGTGATGTTCGAATCCTGTTGACATTTTGAAGAAATCAAAAAAAATTCTATTTTTTGTGGGGGCCTAAAACACATCTCTACACCCACTAAAGAATGGGGTTGGGAATCATTCAATATTACCTTTCACATTGCTACAAAACCTTAGCCATTATAGAACGATTTAAAAATAAAATTAAAAATAATATATATATTTTTTTAACGATTAAAAATTCAAAACTTTTGTTGTCCAAAACACTCCCCAGCACTCACCAATGAACCTCTAAAAGTTTGACGAAGATTTGTTTATCTCCAGACAAACATCGTCTGGAGATAAACCTTGCCCAGAAATAAACACCATCCCGACACGTCCAGAGACAATCACCATCCGGACATGTCTGGAGACAACCACCACCCAGACATATCCGGTGATAAACACTGCTATGAGATAAACACCACTCAGAGATAAACCTTGCTCAGAGATAAACACCATCCGGACACATCCGGAGACAACCACCATCCGGACATGTCCAGCGTATCAAATAATGTGCAAATACAACTCTCTGGATATTTATAAGTATTACAGCTGAAAAACAATAAGCTCTCGAATCTCTTAACGTGAAATTAATTTCAAAATTTTAATGGTGGAATTTACCTTATCAGCATTTCCAACTGCAAAAAAAAGGTGTTCATTTGTCCAATTCGCACATTGTTTGACTCTCCAGACATCTCCAGATGGTGTTTAATATGACCGTGTTGGCTTGGCAAGCGATTAGCGATCGGTTAAAACAAACATCACCCAGAGACCCCCGGAATGACCCCCGAAAAAACAATATCCGAATTGGACAAATGAACACTTTCGTTTTTTTAGCAGTCGGAACTGCTGCAAATACAAGTTAAATTCTGCAGTTTAAATTTTGAAATTTGGCTCGGGTTAAGAGATTCTAGAGCTTATTGCATGTTTGGAAATAAAATAAAAGCATGAACACTGGTGTTTCCAGGTATTTATTAGCATTGTGATTTTTCCAGCGATTCGTAGGTATGATGATATGAGTGAGGAAAGTGAAGATAAATTTCACGACTGTTTTATTGTTAAGAAACCGTTGCGGCCTATTGCAAGTCAAAGCATTGTTGAGCAGTCCAAGCAAAATGGCAAATTAAGACCCCAGCAAGCTGACAGAGGGCTGACTCAGGACCTGACCAAGGATGATGCCTTGTTAAAGGATAATTAAATAAGGCTGTTAATTATCTTCAAAAGGGATGTTTAAATTAACCCAAACACCCAATTTTCATTCATGCACTCTCTTGGAGTTCTCTTCGTATGCCTGCAAAGTTTCAGGTCGTTAGGTTTCATGGTTTTGGAGCTATGGAGGACACACGCACACATTTATTAGTATAGACCTGCTGGGATACCCGTTTTATGAACGAAAAGAATTTGGAAGTATTAATGCCACTTTTTGTTGCAAACCGCACCACACCACAATATTTCTAACTCATGAAAACCTGTGCCTTCATTAGAGAGAGGAGAGAGAGAAGAGAGAGTGAGAGAGTGAGAGAGAGAGAGACAGACAGACAGACAGACAGACAGACAGACAGACAGACAGACACCCCATCTGATCTCAATGGTGAAGATTCGCTTTTAAAAATTCTCAAATCCTGATGTTCACTAAAATCTAATTAATTCATCCTTGTAACACTCCCAAACGCTCCACCAAGTTTGATGTGAATCCACCCATAACTTTTTGAGATATCGTGCTTTGTATTGTTTTGGCTTTGTATTGTCCTTCACCTTCGGTGGTAGAGGTAATCATAATTATTCCATCACCGAAGGTGGAAGGAGGTTATGTTTTCACCCCTTTCTGTCTGTTTGTTTGTCTATCTGTCTGTTTGTTACTTGCAAAATCGAAGATTATTCAAATACCTTGGTCAGTCGATTTTGTTATTCCGTCTGTTTGTTTGTTTGTTTGTTTGTTTGTTTGTTTGTAATTTGCCGACAGGTCACATTTCTAAACTGATCGTCATGTACCAAGTTGTAGAGGTTGGCTCAACTGAGAAGCCTGTCAATTTTGAGGTCAAAGGTCATCTTGAGGTCAAATTTCTTAAATCATCATTTTTCATCCAATTAATGCAATATGCAAATCCTGTTCAACTTTCAAGTCACTGAATTTGGAAACCAACTATTTTTGAGGTCAAAGGTCAACTCAAGGTCAAACTTGTAAAATCAGCAATTTCATTCTGAAAAATAATCAATTTTCATCCGATTTGATTAAGATTGTCAATTTTAAACTTAATGAAATGGACAATTTGATGTATCCATGGCAACCTTTGGAGAGGTGTGGGGGGGGGGGTGGATTTTGCAAGTATCGTGCTCTGCACATCTTTTTCTTGTTTATCTGTTTGTTTGTGTACAGGATATCTCAAAAAGTTGTGGACGGATTCGGCCAAAACTGTGTCGGTAGGTTGGGTGTGTAACAAGGACGAACCGATTCAATTTTGGTGAAGATCTGAATCTCGATCTGGATATGATAATTTTTTAATTTTCAAAGGGATTCTTCACCATTAACAGATTTGGCCCAAGATGATATACAGTATGATATTTCAAAAATGTATTGGGTCTGATATATTCTCGTGGATCAGGCATTATGTGGCGGAGGTATGTGCTCTACCGAGTGCCCTTCTAGTTATAGTTATAAATACTGTCCGTCTCTATTCTGCCACACTACTAGTGAGTATGTAATGTTGAAGGAGAAAGTTTATTGTTTTTAAAAGTGAAAAGAACCTGAGGAGGTGGAATTGAAATTGATTTGTAAATTTATTGAATAAAAGCAACAAACACATTCAGAAAAATTAAGTTTTGCACATTAACAAATGTTTCATTATTTCAAGAAAAACAACACCACACATTAAAGTCCTTGTCACACACTGAACCTGTCCACCAGTTGATGTGAGCTGATGTACCGCTCCCCTGCTTGATCTACTTACATTCATCTGGCAAATGGTGTACTCATTGATGCAATGTCCTGCCTGTGAAACACCAGGTAATTTGTAGTCGGGTTGTGGGAATTGAACGCAGGCCAGATGGCTCAATTACAAGTACACCAACTCCGAGCCATCTTACCACCCCAGCATTTGGCTAATGCGACCCTCGTCCATTTTTCTTGTACCTGTGGTATCTTGGCTGAGAGATAATCGGCATCATCTCTCTTTTCTTCTTCTGGAATTTTCAACCAATCGTTTTGAAAGAAGTTCCACGAGGAAAAAATAATGCCGGTGTTCTTTCGGTGGCGCGATAATTGGAATGTGAGCCTCATGTGTGGTGCCTGCACACTGTGGCACTCCCACCTCGACTTGAAGCCTCAACCACCTCTTGATACTGTTCACCCTGCTGCATGGGGATGGATGAGGGCTGAAGTTTCATCCAAATCAAATCTCAGCACTCCATTGTAATTTTCCAGGCAGTTGATATTCCAAGCACAAAGAGGTGGTTTAAGGTGCGATATTCCACATTAATTGACAGTCTTCACACAGCAAGGGCCGTCCTAAATTGGCCACTGGGATAGTCCGTCGTAGATTGGTGGATTGTCTTTCCATATGGGGGCCGAATGCACCGCACAGATAATATAACGTGCCTTTTGAAATAAAATTAATGTGGAACATCTCCCTTGGCCACCCACAAATGAGAAATAAAGGACAACAAATTTAAATTAATTTAACAAAAAATTAAATGCATCACATTTTATAGTTCCCATCATGTGCTGCCTTTTTTGGCTGCAGGGTGCATCATTGGTTTGGGGCACAGCAATGCTGCTGATGCAGTGCCCCTATTCCCAGTATACTGATGCTCATTTCACTGACCTTGGAAGGATGACAGGCTGAGTGAACCCCCTGGTGTATTAATTCAGCGGCCGACGGGGCTTGAACTCAGGACCCTATGTTCCCAAGCCGCCACCCTAATCACTGAGCCAACACCAGGCTGTTTTGGAGATATTGTAATTTATGTGTGTGTATCACAATAGCTCATCTGCAGAAGTTAGGTCCTGAGACTCAAAGACGGAAAAGAGGAGGCCATTATCCACCATCCATTGGAACCATACTCTGTGCAGAGCATTGGTTCTGCCTAAGGAGTCTCCTTGGCTATTGTGTACAATCTTGGACGGGTCACCACTCCGACACAGGATACCAGCAAGTTGGCACTCATTTTGCCGACCTCGGAAGGATGACAGGCAGAGTCAACCCCACCTGGTATTAATTCAACAGCTGAGTGGGATTTGAACTCAGGATCCTCAGATCCCAAGCCCACCGCCCAGCCATGAAGCCATCACCAGGCATGCCATTATGGAGGACACATTTTCCTCGCTTCGAGCCATAGGAGGTCCCGAGGCCAGTATGAACTGTCTGTGAGCAAGATATTTTGCTGTGAGCTGTGAGCAAGATAAACAGACAAACAGACAGATAGACAAACAGGGGTGAAAAGATAACCTACGCCCACCTTCATTGCCGGAGTGTGGAGGTAAACATATTCAAACGGAAGACCAAGAAGGAACCCGAAGGAGTGAGGAGCAAAGATGGAGCCATCAGGAGGAACCTGGATAGGATTCGGGTTTCAGCCACTGCTCCACAACCCTCAAACCCATCCAAGCACAGACAAGTGAGCCTGACAGAATTTTTTTTTTTTGCAATATTTTACTTCTCCTGAGAGAGGTAGATAATGAAAGAGAGGAATAGAGAGTAAAAGAGAAAAAAGAGAAGGAAAAGCAATAATTAGAATGAATAAAGAGAATTGTGGAAAAAAAAATTTGGAGAAAGAAGTGTGAAAGGAACAAAAATCAATGATGTTGAGAAGAGCCTGGACAGATAGATTTCAGCAGTTACTCCCCAGGCTCATGCGCAACAATGCAGCTCGGCTGAGTTTGGTACCAAAGTCGCGCAGATTGCAGAGTTGCTGCGCTTGCATTGTGTACACCCTTAAAGAGAGCACAGTACCACATTTTTCCTTCCTTGTTGGGGAAGCACAAATCATTAGCCCGTTCCCCACACAGTGGAAGACGGGTTTTGGAATCACTTCTGTGTGTCTGTCTGTCTTTCTGTCTGTCCTGGCCTTAATTATTTCCCCCCATTTGAGCTTTTGTCATCAAATTTTAAACAAAGCAAAATTTTTCTTTTTCTTATTATTGTTATTCTTCGACCCTTTTTATTATTATTTTTTGGCCTCAATTTTTTAAACATCTTTTTTCTCAGCAACCACTTGTCCGATTGACACAAAATTTTCAGGGTAGGAGCGACCTCCCCCCTCCCCCCCTCATCATGGAGAATATTTTAATGACAATTGTGACATCACAATCATAGGTCATGTGGTATGGCAGCCATCTTGGATTAAATGCAAAAAAATAAAACATTCTATCACTGAAACCGCTGATCAAAATTTTTTTAAACTTGGCACATCTCATTCTACTCCCAATGGCGAATCAAGGATTGTACGGATGATGTCATCGGTGAAGTGGTACAGCAGCCATGAATGTTTCAATCGAAACCCTTGTTTATCATTGAGATTCAGTGTGTCTGTCCAGGCCGTAACATTTTTTTACCAACTGAGCTTTTGTCATCAAATCTTCAACAAACCTTTATTATGAGATTGTGGGGAACACAATGAATAATAATATGTGTAATTTTTTTTGAACTGCCAATTTTGTCAAGTTTAGTTCGAGTACAAAGTGGATGGGGACGTGCTTTGCATTTTGAGATGCTTTCTAGTTTTATTTTGGTTGGTAAGCAAGAGGTAAATACGAAGCTGTGCGTCCCCAGAAGACCATCTACGTGGCTTTGGGTGTTTCGCTCGACACACAGGGTGACGCTGTTGATAGATCTTAAACACCGATGAAAGGATTGTGATGGCAAGTACGAAAAGCAAACTAACAAGCGATCATATTAAAGGACGTTTTTGTTTTTTTATTTTTCCAACGATTTCAGCAATTACATATCCTTCCGTATTTAGATATATCGCAGCGAGCTTGAACACAAAAATTGTTCAAATAACATCACGTGCGAATTTTGATGACAACAGCTGTAACTTCGTGATGTCATATGCTATTTGAATTTCTATAACATTAATTCCCCCGTTCAGGTCCTGGGAATTATACACTCATGTGTTTCTGACAAATGTATTATTGGCTAAACATTCACACATGGATGTTGTTTGAACCACCCACAGACAGGACCAATCGGAGGTGGGGCCAGGAGGGCCATTTGGCTTCGGCCTCAAGCCCAAAGGGGACCTCAAATTTCGACACTTGTTAATGTTTTTGGCATTTGTTAAGTTTTGACATTTATGTGCTAATGATGATCTTATTTTGGTTTCGTTTGTCATCATTTTTTTTTTTAATTTTTCCTCCATAATTAGTGCATTTGCACAGAAAAAGGCTAGAAAAGCATTTGCTAAATAAAAATTCAAATTATATTTTGCTCTTTTGTTTGAGAAAATGATGGTCTTATTTTGCTTTCATGTGTCATAATTGTTATTTTTTTAATTACAGATGAGGACCTCAAAAGCTGGAAGTGGCCTGAGCCCCTCTGAAGCTCTGAGAGTGCCTGCCCACAGATATCCTCAACTCCTTCGTCGAAAGGTTTTAAATGTAAGACGGCCTATACGTACTACATATAGGATCCATTCCTCTGTTTTTTGGAAACATGTGTCGAAACTCATGAATGAGTCGCAATGCAGACTGTAGCCATGCCTTTAAGTGCTGCTTAATTACCTTTAAAATGTCCAGTCCATCGTCGTTCGTCACATAAACATCAATGGAAATCTAAGGCCTCAGATGTTTGACGAACCCTCCTGAAGATTCTAACGAAGGCTCTGCGTACTGTACGTGTGTGCGGTTTCTATTAATGGCGGCCCATTAATCATTATGGCCCTGATGAGGGAACTAATGTCAAGAAAATTGTCTTCTCGGAATTAAAGTACACACATCTCGCATCAATACCTTGTCATAGCATGTGGCTTTCAATTAGGGTTTGCCGGCAGCATCGAATCTTCTCATCACAATGTAGGGAAAATGGGAGAGGAGATGCTTGTACATGTTATAACAATGGAAGGTTATTTTATTATCTGTGCAGAGCACGTGGTTGGTGGCTCTTTTTGATTTTAATTATGCACGGTAGCTTAAGGTTCTTTTTCTTGTTTTTTCTTTCTCCGTGTTAATGAGAATTCTTTCCAGTAAAGTAAGCATTCTCCAATCACACAATATACTACAAAGGTTGCGGTTCTCAGAGATCAACTGAATTAAATTATTTATTTCATCTTTACTCCATCAACTCAAAACATTCGAAGGATAATGAAATTTTTGAGGTCATATAGCTTTGATGAACCATTCAATTGTTCCCTCCGTCCTGTTTGGTCAGTCGATCCATCAAGTTCTTATTATGGAGTCCTATTTTATACACGTACATATTGCATACACAAGATGCTGCAATTTCGACTCGGCCTTGACTTGCTGAGTGGCGATACCTTACAGGCGGTCGTGGTATGGCTTTCATTGTTCCCTCCGCCGCCGAAAGTGAAGGAGGTTATGTTTTCATCCCTTTCTGTTTGTCTGTCTATCTGTTGGGTCGCCGAAATAGGTGACCCTTATTGTCAGTAATTCTGTCTGTTTGTTTGGATGTTTGTTCGTTTGTCATCAGCATAATTGGTAGTAAACGTGGGCCGATTTTGACCAAACTCGGGTGATAGGTACATTTTATGACCTAGTGCTTTGGAAATTGTGATGGTTGCTCGGGACGCTTTGGTTACCCAGCAACAGCCGAAAAAGCTTCAAAATCGGTACCGTTCACGCGAAAGCTCCTACACGGATTAACCGATACGAATGAAAGTTCATAGGTACAGAGTACTCAATGAGTACTACAACTTTGCTTCAGGACATAGTGACCTATCTCGGCTAAGTCAAAGGTCAATGACTGCATTGTTCGGGCAAAATGACCATTCAAAGCCCCCTTGCTCCTACACGGGTTAACCGATTTGATTGCAATTTTGTAAGTACTTAGTACTAGATTAACTCAGATCAGGGGTCAAAGGTCATCGGAAGCTCGGCGACCCATGGCCGCCTACCGGCTTGTTTGTTTGTTTGTGTACAGGATATCTCAAAAAGTTGTGGACACGGATTCAGACAAAACTTGGTGGGCACGTTGGGTGTGTGGCAAGGACGAATTGATTCGATTTTGGTGAAGATCCAAATTCGGATCTGGATACGAGAATGATTTAATCTTTAAAGTGATTCTTCACCATTGAGAGATCGGGCCAAAAACGATGTAGTGCTGAATAGCAAGATATTTACCTTCGCATTCTGCGAAAGGTTATGTTTTGGTCGGCGTGTATTTATTTATTTATTTATTTATTTGTAATCTTGTGATTCGTATAACTCAAACAGTATTAAATTGCATGAAATTTGGTGGGATGATTGGTTATTAGCCAGGAAGCATTCGATTATATTTTGGGATTGTTCGGGTCAAACGTCAAGGTCAAGGTCACAAAAAGGTCAAAATCGTATTTTTACGATAACACGGTCAATTCTTATTCAATTTGCATGCAACTCACGCCAAAATGTTCAGAATTCAACGCCTCATCTTGTGATATGCAATATGACACAATGACACCCATACTCTTGTTACCGGATAGGGGTCAAAGGTCAGGGGGGTCACGACCTTGAAAAATATTCGGTTTTTGTCATAACGTGGTCAATTCTTATCCGCTTTACATGAACCCAGCACCAAAATGTTCAGAATTTAATGCCCAATCTTGTGACACAATGACGTCATAACACATGTCACCGGCTGGGGTAAAATGTCGGGGGGGGTGTCACACCCTTGAAAAATATGCGGTTTTCGGCATAACTCAGTCAATTCTTATTTGATTTGCATGAAACCAGCATCAAACGAGATTACCTTCTCTTGTTGAAATGTTGTATTCACCGAGCTTGCGAGTGAAGACTCGCCAAAACGACGTGAGTTGATTGTTGTTTAGTCCGTAGCCCCCGAAAGTCGTGGGGGGGTCATGACATCATAGATATGTGGTTTGTGTCATAAGACCATTCATATGAAACCAGTTCCCCACACTCATATCAAGAACAAAAAAAGTAGTGGCAGCAAAGGTATGCGCTCTATGAGTGCCCGTTCTAGTTCAAAAATGTATTGGGCCTGATATGTTCTCATGGATCAAGCATTACGTGGCGGAGGTATGTGCTCCACCGAGTGCCCTTCCAGTTGAATATGGATCTTCCCAACGACATCCAGTTTTTGTGACTATAGAAACATGTGCAATTCTTTGCGATGCATTATGTTTACCGCATTATACCCCTGAAAAGTTTACCGATTTGAAGAATACAATAGATATTAAACAAAAGTTACCCTCGGCCTCTTGTACAAAGCATGTGTGTAGTATATACATTTTATTAACTGGAGGGGCACGCAGTCGAGCCCATGGGTTTCCTCCCTTTCAATATAATGTCAAACAGCAGTAGCGACTGTTGAAAATGGTAATCACACGTGTTTGTGGTTTATAATATTTTTACTTCCAGTAGGAGTGCCTCATGGAACTCCACGATAAGCTACTTATACACCTTGACACGGCGTTTGTCCAAGGAGGAAAAACCCCTTGTGGAGGGAGACAAATGAAGTTGCCACAACCTCCGACGTGTGACCCCTCGTCCCCTTAGCAAGTTTGGTTGAGATTGGTTAAGTAACGACCGAATGCAGACAGACAGACACAAAATGGCACAAATTTTAGTACGTGATACCCTACGGTTGAGTTTGGAACTCGCAACAGTGCAGTACAGCAGATAGTCTGCAATCTCGTTTATTTTCCAGTGCCGTGCTAATGGCATTAACAATTTAACTCTTTGTGATTACTGCACTCGAGCTGTAGATTATTATTCCTTTCTCTATCTCCCTCTCTGCTTTGTTGGCACTGGCGGCACAAAGCAGAGAATTCACACTTTGGAGATTAGGGAAGGGATTTTGAATTTGATCAGGGTCCCAGTCCCACTGAGCAGATTTTTTCACCATAACCGATTCATTATGTCATTGAACATATTTTTGGCCCTTATGGCACCCGCTACTCTTCCCCCCTACCCCCATACCAAATATGATTCATATGATAAACTTTCCCACTGCAAGAACAACCATTATGATAGCCTTGGAAAACATATGTGATGATGCCACATCTGTGATAACTCACCTTCTCTTTGTTTGAAGACACTATGGGACGTGTATTGTCCACCAGCTGATGCTATAGCTAATGGGACAACCAGCCTAACGTCCATCCAATGTCGGGTACACTTTGTGATGCACGGACCTGCCTGCAAAGTTCCAATCGGACAGTTTCTAGTCAGGTTGGGAATAAAACGACACAGCTCAACAGTATATGCGCAACTTCTGTGCCATCCTTGCAGACATTAACATGACAACAATAGTTAGCATGGAAGAAGAAAATAAACTCTGCTCATAATCAGAGGACACCATGAATGCAACGGAGCTTTGTGGCGATGATAGTCCATAATCTGTAACAATAAATGTGAGTGTGTGTCAGTATGTGTCTGTGTGTGTATCTCCTCCATACCTTCAAAACCATGAAATCTACCAGCCTGAATCTTTGCATGCACACCAAGGGAACTCCAAGGTGGTGCATGAATGAAAACTGGTATTTGGGTTAATTAAAACACCCATTTTGAAGATAATTAACGGCCTTATTTAATTATATCCTTCATCAGGCGCATTCTCGGTCAATTTGCTCTCCCTCGCTGGGGTCGTAATTCGCCATTTTGTTTGGCCTGCTAAACAATGCCTTGAGTTGAAACAGGCCGCAACAGTTTATTAATGATAAAGTGCTCAAAATGTTTTTTTTTTCTCACTTTCCTCACACATATTATCGAATGCCTGATCCTCATTCCTATGAATCACTGTATACATCGCTTTTGTACGTGCTATAGTTTTCAAACTAGGAGCGTGGAGCGATTTCATGCATTATATGATGCGATTTTCCATGATCTACTCTCATGGACTTATTCAAGTATATCATAGAAATATAATTTGAGTTTGGAAGATCGGTCACATGGACTAAATAACTTGAAATCTGGAGTGAAATCTGAAAATGGTAAGAAATCGGCGGTTTAGTTTTTTTTGCGGGTACGTGCCGTTACCAATGAGTTTGCTACCGCTTACCAAGCCAGCCGTTCCTTATCAACCATTTTGTTGAAGTGCTTGCTTGAGTGCTTAAGCCGCGACATGCCAAGTGTCCTACAGTCAATAGCGGTTCAGTTCGTGTCCCAATTGGGATGTACAGTCGGCAGTTGCTACAAGGTACAGGTACATAGACAGCACACACGGACGTGGTACATATGGGTAGATTTGGATCTGTAAAGGGACTCTCCGTGGGTGTGGGTGCATGTGTGCATGCTTGGTTATGGGCGCAGTGGTGGCAAAGTTTCAGCCCGTATCTTATGATGATGATGGGTGGTGGAGGTTTTAACTTTTAACCTCAGTAGTGTAGGAGCGATCACGTTTTCCTTTGTCCTCGTGACTGTTTCTAAAGCAATTCGTTATCAAGGTGTGCTTTTGAAAGGTAATATGATTTATCTTTATGAGTTTCAAAGCAAAATATATTTGATAACACCTGATTTCTGAGCTGTTTGCCATATTAACATGTTTTCTAAATTACCGAGCCAAATTTTCTCAACACGTCACACGACGATTGGCAGCTGTTTACAATAAAGATTAATGTTTTTGCACATCTCCTTGAAATGTCGATAATGCAACATTGTTTTTTTTAATTTGTTTATTGAAATTCCCACAAAACAACGGAGAAAGCTACTCAAGGTTTATGGGTTGTTTACAGTGCGTATTGTAGTCGGTAATCGCACTGACCCCAACTTGCCGATTCCCGAAAAATTGGCGATATCGGCCAAGCACTAATGTGTGTGTGTGTGTGTGTGTGTGTGTGTGTGTGTGTTTGTGGTGTGTGTGTGTTGTTTATAAAGCATAACATTTTCTATCTGCTAATTCCCCTCCCCCCACCTCTCTCTCTCTCTCTCTCTCTCTCTCTCTCTCTCTCTCTCTCTCTCTCTCTCTCTCTCTCTCTCTCTCTCTCTCTCTCTCTCTCTCTCTCTCTCTCCCTCCCCCCTCTCTCTCTCTCTCTCTCCAGACGTGTCTGGGTGGTGATTATGTCCGGACAGTGTTTGTCTCTGGACTTACCTGGGTTGTTTTTGTCTCCAGACGTGTCCAGGCGGTGTTTCTGGCTGTATGGGAGTTTGTCTCCAGATGTGCCCAAGTGGTGTTCGTTTGGCTTTGGACGCATCCGGGCAGTGTTTGTCTCTGGACCGTGTTTATCTCCGGATGTGTCCTGGTGGTGTTTGTCTCCGGGCCATGTTTATAGTATGACCCGTAGAAAATGGATTTCAGACATTATTTTGTTGCCATCTTCACTGTTATTCTCTGCAGAATAATTTTGATGAGACGGCATGAATCATAGTTAATGCTCACATGTCTCCCTTCCCTCCCTCTCACCTCAGGCTGCCTTCCCTTCTCCCAGCCCTCCTCACTCTCCCTCCCTCCTCACTCCCCTACTGCTCCTCGCTCCCCTCTCTTTCCCCCTCCTTATCCTCACTCTCCTCCCTCTCTTTTAATACATGGTCTAGGCTCGTGGAAGAGCAACAACACAGAACAGACCAGGACACAACATAACAAAGGGAACAGCAGGAGAACGGAAAAAAACGCGAATTGCAGGGTGGAGGGAGAAAATAGACAGACGAACAAGGGATGCAGGTAACACTGTGGTTTAGGGGAGAATCTAAGGGACAAGATGGATACGTCATCAAAATTTTGGGATGGTTTAAGGGGTGGAGAAATGATCATGGCTTTGGATGAGTTATGATTTGAGATGGTGGTGAACAGCTGTCTTGAAGAACAGCTGTCTTGAACACCGGGAGGGAAGAATGAGATTGAAGAGAATGTGAAAGGTGATTCCACAGGCAGGAAAAGAGAGGAATAAATGAGTGGAGGTGAGCAGTGCTTCTGGGTTTAAGAAATTTCATGAGGAGGGGGTTGCTGGTGGACCGCATGTATCCTGCAGATACCTGGGAGGGACAAAGCACAGAGAGGGCAGAGGGTGCAACATCAGAAATGAGGAGGAAAAATACAGAGATGGCGGCGATGGTGAAATGAAAGGCACAGACTCAGCTTCATCGTCAGAGATTCCAATGATATTGAACGTATTGGTTTCCACGGTGTCAATCTGAGCAAGATGTGAGGTCGGGGAGCCAGCCCAGAGGAGATATCAGTACTCCATCGAGTTGTGAATGAAAGCCTTGTTGGATAGGAGCTCAGATGTGCCAAGGAAGGACTTTGCATGATGGAGGATGCCCAGTCAGCATCTCACTTTGAAGGCCAACTTTGAAATATGGCTTGCCCAAGAGAGATCATGGCTCAGAGTGAGACCCAACTGTTTGAAAGACTGAACCTCTTTGAGACAGTTGTTGAGAAAGTAGATGGAAGGGTTTGTGGAATTATCCTTTGAGACAGAGACAGAGAGACAGAGATTTCTCAGACCAGTTTGTGATTTTGTCAAGGTCTGAGAAAAGGAAAGAGGCTGCTGCCACTCTGATGAGAGATGTCATGGCAGAGAGTGGAATCATCAGGAAAGAGAGAGAGAGAGAGAGAGAGAGAGTCAGTGAGATCATTGATGAACATTAGAGATAATATGGGGCCAAGAACACAGTCTTGTGGTACTCCAGTCTTGACAGGCAGAGGAGAAGAAAGGGTTCTCTTGAGAGCCACACATTGTCTATGAGAATGCAAGAAGGCAATTATCCAAGAGTGAAGTTTGTCTTGGATTCCAGAGGCAGACAGTTTGGAGAGCGAGGCAGGATGCCAGACTGCAACAAAAGCTCGAGATATGTTCAGAGAGTTGGTCCTGATCTCATGTCTGACATTGAGGGCCTCCATCCATTGTTGGGAGAGTAGAAGCAGCATGTCTAGTGTCGAGTGACCGGGTCTGAATCCGAATTGATGATCTGAGATGAGGTTGTTGAGGACAATGAATGATTTTATGTTAACTGCTATGATGGATTCCATGACCTTGCTGCAGTTAAGGGGAACCATTTTTGCACCATTTTTTTTTGTAATGCAGTGCTGTTGGCTTTCCAAAGAAGTCAGACATAAAGCGGTGAAGAAGCATTGTTCAGGAGAAGGTCATAAGCATATTTCAAAGTTGATCATTATCCCTTTGAGTACAGTGAAATCCATCATTAAGAAGTGGAAGACTCAACCACCCAGACTCAACCCAGATCAGCTCGCCCATCCAACCTCAGCACCTGGGCAAGCAGGGACCTGGTTCGGGATGTCACTGGAAATCCAATAATGACTGAAAGATATGCAAGGCTCGATATCCGAGATAGAGGTTAGTGTTCATCAATCAACAAAATATCCCCGTTCCCTTCACAAAGCTGTCCTCCATGAACAGGTGGCAAGAAAGAAGCCGTTACTACATCTATATGTATATATATATATATATATATATATATATATATATATATATATATATATATATATATATATATATATATATATCGAACCATGTGGACTGTAACGAGCACTCCCCTGATCTCCATTGGTCATAGTCCTACACTAAAGCGTCACCTCCAACCCCAGATTCCTTGGCCTGGTGACTCTGTCAAAGAGACAAAGATTACATGGTCAACATCAGTTCAACATCAAACAGTGATGCCGATCCGGATTTTGGGCATGTTCGCCCTCATTAGAATGGCATACCGATAAATATCTAACCAATGATGACCACATTCGTCATTTATACATCAGACGCATGTCCTGACTGTTATGATGCGCATCGCTGTGGATTATGTCTCACACGGTAAAACCGCATAATCCGCAAAGAACAACCGTCCGTCTGCCACCCAGACGATTGCCCCCACGAATGCAAACTGATAAGTATCGAACCATCCAATGGGGATCAGGGGAGTGCTCGTCACACTCCATGTATATATATATATATATATATATATATATATATATATATATATATGTATATATATATATATATATATATATATATATATATATATATATATATATATATATATATATATATATATATATATATATATATATATATATATATATATATATATACTGACTTCACAGAAATTTTATTCCAAAACATACATTGAAATCACAGTTTGTCCCCTTCAAAATAGTTTCCCTCCAGTCTCACACACTTGTCCATCCTCTTCTTCCACACTTTGACGCACCCCCGGAAGGCTTCTTCTGGAATCCTCCGGAGCTCCACATCAGGAAATTGGGTCCCCTTGATCACCCCCTTGAGCTTGGGGAATAGGAAAAAATCACAGGGACCAAGTCTGGCAAATACTGGCGTTGCTCCAAAGTTGACACGTTCCTCTCCGCCAGAAACTGTCCAATGCTCAGGGCACTGTGAGCAGGGGCTTTGTCATGGTGGACCACCCAGACGTTGTTCTCCCACAGATCCCTCCTCTTATCCCGGACTGATGACGGATCACTGTGGTCTCATCGCCAGTGATCACTGTGTTGAAGAAGTTGGGATCACTGTTCACAGTCTCCAGCATATCCTGTGCGATCTCCAAACAGAGTTGCTTCTGCTCGATCGTTAGCAGCTTTGGCACGAACTTCGCTGGGATTCTCCTTAAGCCCAAATCCTCAGTCACAATGGAATGAATGGATCCAATGCTGACGCCCGCCTCGTCTGCAAGTTCTCTGATCGTGATTCGACGATCCTGCATCAGCAGGGTCCTCACTTGGTCAATGACTATCTCATTTCGGGGTGTTGAGGGCCTACCAGAACGTGCTTCACTTTCCACTGATGTGCGACCATCTTTGAAGTGGTTGTACCACTCTTTTATCTGTGTGGTGCCCATTGCTTCATTCCCGGAGGCCTGTTGAATCTTGCGGATCGTTTCCACTTGGCAATTGCCAAGCTTTACACAAAATATGATGCAGTAGCGTTGTTCAAGTTTTTCCGTCATTTTGACAAAAACGAAAATCCGACGGCGCTCACTTACACTTCCTCACTCATCGGCGCTATGTCGGCGACTGACAGCTTCTGCAGGCGGAAAAAATATTCACGCATACGGATTAGGATCGCCTACATACGTGCACCATACCACGCCTCCCGAGCTTTTTTTTGTATACCTTGTCGAGGCTCGTATGAGAGCTAACACACAACTCACAGCAAGGGGGCATGAGACAAGAGGGGTGGGAGTGGAAGGGACAAAACAGTGGGGAACAGACATTAGGTGAACTGTGGAAGGGAGAGGGATGGGGATGGGATGGGGAACATGGCGAAGAGAAGATGGACATTACAGGGACTTTCAGGAAGGAAAGCAGGGGAATTGAAGGAAGTGGACTTGGGTGGATTATCGGGGGTAGAAAAGATCGAGGATTTGGATGGGGGATGATAAGAGGTGGTGGTGAACAGCTGTTTTGAAAGCCTGGAGGGAAGAATGGGAAAGAATAGAGTGAGGAAGTTTATTCCAAAGGTGGGAAAAAAGAGGAATGAAAGAGTGAAGATGAGCAGTGATCCGTGATTTTGGTAGTTTTACCAGAAGGGGGTTGTTGGCAGACCTTGATCGCCCTGTGGAAATGTGGTGGGGACAAATCGCAGAGAGAGAGAGCAGGTGGGGCAAGGCTGGAGAGGAGTCAGTAGAAGACAGAAAGACCACCGACCAACCTGCGGTGATTGAGTGAGAGGCCCAAAGACTCAGCTTCATTGCAGGAGATGCCGATGATCCTAAATGCCCTGGTTTCGACAGCGTGAAGCCGAGAAAGGTGGGAGGCAGGAGCACCAGCCCAGAGGGGAGAGCAGTACTCCATCAGGCTACGGACAAAAGCTTTGTAAGTGGTCAGGAGCTCAAGAGGGCCGAGGAAGGACTTTGCACGACGGAGGATTCCCAGTCGGCGACTGGTTTTTGAGGCGAGGTTGGAAATGTGACTTTCCCAGGAAAGGTCATTGCAGATAGTGAGACCCAGAAGCTTGAAAGAAAAGACTTCTTCCAGAGGATTGTTGAGAAAGTGGATGGGGGGGTTTTGTAAACGGTCCTTTCGAAGAGACATCGTGAGAATGTGAGATTTGTCTGGATTGAAAGACATGTTCCATGTGTTGGATCAGTTTGTGATTTTATCCAGATCTGCAGTGAGCGAAGAAGCTGCTGCTTGCCGGTCTGAGGGATGACAGATGGTACGGCAGAGGGTGGAGTCGTCGGCAAAG